>NC_141195.1:21020506-21335506 GCF_054491065.1 Syngnathus leptorhynchus
TTTTCAGTCGTAAACCATGTTTCAGTAACAGTAATTATATTAAATGGTTGTTTGAATGTGTTTAGATAATCCCTAATGCTATTGAAATTTGTATATAGACTTCGGCTATTGAAATGGGTTGTAGAGAGTTTATCCTGCTGTGCTGTTAGTTCAAGTTGTTCATGTTCCTGTATCCACTATACTACTTGTCCAGTGTTGCTTGATGTAGGTTGAGTACTGTCCCTGAGCATTATGTTTGCGCTTTGTGCTGCTACCATTCAGTTCCAAGTCCAATCTAGTTTATTTTCTATTGAGGATACTTATTCAAGCTTTTCCAGTTCCTCAATACTCCTCACCATCAGTACCTTGACCTCTTCTGATGATTCATTGAGCTTCATGTATATCTTCCCATTTCTGGTCCATGAACTCTATTTTTTTTCATTCTTCTCAGGTAACGTGCGTTTCTTTGCGATGTCTGCGTTGGTCTTTCTCAGATTTTCATTTATGTAGATATCTGTGCTTTTGCGCATCTTGCCCTGTTTTAGGAGTGCTTGTCACTACTATTTCTTCTGGGTAGCAGATGATAGGCTTCAACCTGGTTGGAGTCCATAGTAATTATTTTTGTCTACAGAAGTGCAGCCACCTGTTGCTCGGCTGAGCTTGCATCTAGCACAAACAAAAGAAAAACAAGTTCATAAAAAAGGGAACCATTGAGTACGGGTATTGATTTCCATGTGCCGAGGATTGGAACAAAACTGGTTCAAAGGTTACAGGTACCCATCTCTACAAAAAATCACCCTTCATTATCAATCCTCTAACATTATTCACACCAGAGGTGCCAAAAATGTACGATGTCACTGCTTACCCGATTCCGCAGGAGAGTTGTGATATCTGAGGTATAAAAATTGTAGACAGCTTCACTACCGTTAGAGCCAAAAATAATAAGTTTGTTAAGTTGGCCAGATCCTCTGCCACCACCGACAAAGTGTCATGAAATCACGATTTGTGGCATGGACGGAACAGGTAGGAGCCTTGTCTGCCTTTCCGATAACTTTGACAGTTATGGCACTTCATGATTTGACATAAAGATGTCTGCATCAATCCATTTAGGAATTACTAAAATACCTTCCTTGTGTCCTGAAAGATTTCCCAGAAACTGTCATCTGTGCCACGTTTGTGGTAAACCATCTTTCCATCAACCCATACTCACTCCCCCTCCAACTCAGCATCGGAACACAAAGCCGCTTTTGATTGAATAGCGGGATGGCTATAAGGTGCAGCTCCTCTTCCTCCCACCTTGGTCTCCCACTCGACTTGGCACGGCTCCAGCTCATAATTCCTGAGAGTCGTTTGGCTTGCAGCTATTCCTTCAAGGCCCTGTTTATCTCCTTGTCCGATAAATTGTGAGCAGGTATGGGATGACCGCTTGTCTTCGTGGCAGTGATCAGAATGCAGGTTCTGTTCCCTGCCCCCATGTGCACATTTACCAACTGCAAATCAGCATTGGATCTACTTTGTCTGAGGCAAAGTCCATCTGAAATGTCAATGATGTGTTCCATCTGCACCATACAACTCACATTAAACAACCCCAATTGTAAAAACATTACTCCCAGATACCAAGCTGGCCTTTATTGATGTATTCCAATGAGCTGTTATCCTCCTCAACATGTTCATTGTAGGTTATACCTCATTATCATTTACATACTAAGCAGCACAGTGCCTATGTGGATGCATGTATGAGAGAGATACAGACTGAGGTGAACGTGTGCTTACGACCAGTGGTGCTTTGTTGTGCTTGTTCCTCCCAAGAGCACTGCGTATTTGTGCAGATATGGGTTGTCATGTTGTAGGATAGCAGGCGGGTGGCCTGGTAACAAAGCGGAGAGACTAGGGATGAAAACTCCCTCCTAAGGGCTCACAAGCAACACTTGACACTTAATTCAATGATGTTAACATTTAGCGAGCACAATAGATGCAGTGCAAAAAAAGGCATAGCCTGTACAAGCTGGCAGAAAATTGCACATCTGTCTATTAAAAGCAACATGGAAAATGCTGCCAGCGTTTCCTTCCAAATCTCACCAGTAATTCCCCCATGAGCCCTGGCATTAGCACGTTACAGCCATCCACCCTCAAACACCAACTCCCATCAACTACCACCTCACTGAGACTCACAGCCAGCAGGCCTATCATGCTTCGTTGGTATAGCTTTGAATAGTATTTATGCTTTAATTCCAGTAGCACATAACCAAGCTTTTGCTCATTTTAATTGTTGTAAATGACGATGACCTTAGCACCTACTTGGGAGATTAGAAATTGTTGCTCAAACATGTCTTGTTGTGTTTGTCTGGACATGATCACAAGAGGGAAACAACTGTAATAATAACAGAAAATTTGCCATTTCTGAACGTGAGGGCTGAAAAGTATTGAAGTATAAAAATGATTGAAGCATGTGGAATGATTTGGAGTGATAGGGACTGATATTTAATGACATGGAATTGCCAATGACCTGGTGTGTGTAAAAGCCCTCAGACGTCACACAATTACCACTTTGACACACACACGTGGAATAACTCGATAACTTTAATGGCAACGTTATGACAATGGCAATGGTCGCTTTGCCATAATCAACCCCCGTTTTAAAACTGGCATGATTTCGACTTGCATATTGGATAATAAAATGCTCAAAAAGACAATTCAATGGAATGTCAATTTTACAATTCTCCTCTGACCTAATTGTTGCATAAGTAGACGAGGTATTTCAATATGTAACAATTAAGCACTGGCAGCAAATGACATTTTCAACTTTTCACATCTACCCTGTCTGATAATCTTTTCAAAGAAGTTGAAAAGAGTTATCCAAAGCCCCAGCCTGAGTGATTATGAGCCATGAGAAAAAATGACTCACTTATTATCAATTGGCAATCACGCTTGCTCATTACCAGTTAATATTTGGGACTAATCCCGTGTCATAATTGGGGACAAATCTTTTGTTTTCTTCAGGCGACACACAGCCAACGTGTGCTGTTTTACTCAATTTAATGTACTGCGCGCACACACACAGATAATTGGAATCACAAGCTTTACAAACTTGTTTGCTTGTGATAAAATATATACAATGATTGGGAAAACCATCACATCTGCCTCATGAAATCCTCATTAGGTAGATATAGGAGTAGTAGTTAGTAAAGATTTATACTATATGGAATTCAATGTGTTCCATGTGCTAAACAGTATTTTCTCCTCCGTTTAGTTCATGGTGGTGCTCTGCAATCATATTTTGCTACCACAAACAAAAAATCACAGTTTTAATTACTAAATGAATGGCAAGGGTGTTCAAGTGCTCAGCAATTCTGTTAACATTTTTCTGTATTATCTCCAAACTCTGTGTGTATGTGAAGTGCCTCTGCGTGGCTTTATATTGTTACCTGCATGTAATGTGGTGAAAAAGCCAGGCCGATCATCTTTAGAATTTTGATGATGAAGTGGAGGCCAAAAAGAGGTGACTGCAAAGCCCACAGCCAGACAGTCTGGCTAGTGCACTCTCAGACTGGCGGGAGGGGGGGATCAGTGAAGAAACTGCACTGGATTACAGAGATGCTTGCCGTGATAATGTCAAACTTCAAATTAAACAGTTGCAGCGGGTTTTGTGTCGCCAACTTTTGACTGAAGCAAGGATGAACTGCACAGCAGTGCAAAATTTCTTATGAAACCTGATAATAACATGTCAGACTTATTCAAGGCCGCTGCACGCAGACCGACACCGTTAACGCGACGGAATTTCGACCATTGAGGAAAATTATAGATGGCAACTTTCACCCAAGGATTAAGCACCACACACCATTATGCATGCTACAATTAAAAAACTGTCACCAGATATTTACGTATACTCGACATATTCATATATCGTGGCTGTCCGGCGGAAACCTCTTATCTCCAAACATGGTCATTATATTTTTTACAAATTGATACTAACGATTTGTCTTCACTTTGCCTGTAATTTTTATGCAATGTAATTAATTTAAAGTGGTGAAAATACCATGAAAACAAATGCCACTCTTGAATGTCACTATTGTTTGAGACCTGTTACAATGTGGCATAATTAGTTCATTTTTCTCATTTTGCGAAGCTCTGTTGTGCCTAAGTCGGACAGGGCTCGTGAGAACGAGTACAAGGAAGTGAAGAAGAAAAAAAGTTGCAAAGAGAGGCTCAAGCTGATGCACCAGCCCGGCCGGGAGTCCGCTCAGGGTGTACTGATGCCCAATGAGATTCTCATTTGGAGAATCCAACTGTGCAAGACTATAAGCAACAGAATCATTACATAGTTGACAACTGTTGGATGGATCACCCAGAATAATGGCGCTTTTTCCGCTCGTTTGGTCAACATCCTGTGTGTGTCACAGCTGCTCGTAATCTTTACAAATGCCATCTCCTGTTCTGCCATTGTGCTTGTTATTCGCTTATTTATCTCTCTGTCATGGATTATTCAACAATGATAGAATATTTTCTTCCAGACAGCTCACTCTTAACAAAACGAACCATCGGAAATCAGTTTTATGACTGCCATATGTGAAAATGATGAACAGCGTCTGTCTCTGCTGGTATCTAGTAATTAACAGAAACTGTGGCAGACGATAATGAGATATGCTGCCTCAGTATGACTACAAGAGATTGACCATGCAAAAGGCGATAGAAAATGTGATTGAAGAGGTGCAAGCTTTCATAAACAACACAGTGAAATTCTCTTCAGAGTATCAATTAAAATGGGACATCTGCCACAGCCGCCGCTGACAAGCGAGGTCTCCTCGCCATGGCAATTAGATGCTCTAACCCTTCCATGTGTCAGGGATGGTCCTCCTCGGCCACTCGGGGCCATGTGATGCTTTCAGAAATTTCTCTGTGATAGCGTGAAGCTCTGTTCTCTCAGTGATATTTGTCTAATGAAATTAAATGAGATTAACTATAAACACCTTGATGCTCTGCACATTTCAGCATTGATCTAGCTTTAATATGCAGTCGAACCATATATCGTCAAAATTCCAGATTTTTGAGTCACCCGTACTGAAGGTGCCATAGTAGCTCCCACAATTACTGTGCTGTTCTCTGTGCAGTTTTTCTGCCTTTAATTGCTTCCTGCCTTGTCAAAAACACGAGGCGAGGAGCTGCATGTGACCTCATTACCGTTGAGCTTCTCAAAAAAGGAAATCTCACTTCTGAAGTGTTATTCCTGTTCACTCAATGCCCCCTTTTTTTTCAGGGCCATCTTTCTACTTTGCTTCTGGTTTGATTGTTTAGATCTGATGGATGAACTTCAGTCCTGTGTACCAAAGCCTAAAAAATGCTATTGTTATTCTTAGTGATTCATTTTATGTTGCACACGTGATTAGTTTGTCCTATGATTCTATCTTTGCCACATACAGTAGAGCACATGTTGTACGAGCTGTGTAGGCACCCTGTGGAGTGACATGCTGTCAAGTCACATTCAGGAATCTTGTTCTATTACTTTATTTAACTTGTTCTTTTTGTGGATTCTTTACTTACTAGCCCTTTAGAGCCCCCCAGTGGAGTTTTCAAGAAATAGCAACTTGTCCAAATAGGAATGGAAAAGTCCCAGACTCAGTTTTAAATGTATAGCCCTTGTATTCGTGTCCGGAGACGTGGAAAAAAAAATCCTTTGGTTACTCTCCAAACTTGTTTTTCAATTGTGTTTCAATTTAAGAGGCAGAGTTGTTAAAATAAAGTCTTTATCGTCTCCCAAGTAGCAAGTAGCCAATTATACACAGAATTATCAACAATGTCACAGCCGCCTGAGTCTTCACCACAGGGTCAAGGAGAAAAAAATTGCTCACAAAGACTTGCTGAATCATCTTTTTTATACTGCTGGATGTTTGCCAAGCAGTGCTTCTCTGAGCATCCATGCACCAGCTTCTTTATGGAATTCCTGATCTCTTATTTATGTATTTGTTTGCTCTCAAACATCAGACCAGTATGTGATACAGCATATGAACATGCCTTGTGGACATATTTTGCTTATTATCCATTTCCACTCATAGAACATCTTAAGTATTCTGCATTAGAGCTCTGTGGCAGTGGCACAATATGTGTTTTCGTTTATCTCGGGGGTATTTGGTTGCGTTGAGGTCGTGCCATCTCATCCAAGCTGTACATAGGGTTATGTGCTTTGTGCACTGAGGCACAGTTATACTAAAAATGTATTTCTTTCAGTGCAACTGCTGTTAATATTTGAACAGAAAACTGGAATAGGCTTATTTATAATTGAATTTCATATCAATAATGTATGATACAATATGTTTTGAATAACTACCTGACATACGTAGGTAATTCACACTTAGTGCCCAATTCAACAGGATGAATCAAGAACACTTGGCTTCTCAATTGGAAAACTGCAAAATGAAACCGTGCACATTCAGGGGGATCGCAATAGACGGAAAACAAACCACAGCCAGCCTTCTTTAGGGAAACAACCCATGTGGAAACAGCACCAACAGAATCAAAAATACTGCCTGTGCCTCAACAAAATAAGAAAACAAAAATAAATTACAGAATCTTGTGATTCAGCTCAACATCTTTTTTGGTTGGTTGATTGCCTTCAATTTAAAAATGGTTATCAAACGCACTACTTTGTGTTTTCTTCACGATGAAGGTGGACAATTCAGTAGAGCATTTCTGAGTACTGATCTGAATGATTCAATCAGTCCAAATTCAAAAAGACCATTGAAAAGTTAAGCTCCTTCACATTTCCCTGTGATTGGTGCATTGTTGTTTAAGCCACAAGAGTATGGAAAAAGCAAAAAGGTAGATGTACCAGAAGACTGATACAGATGGCGGTGGGAATAGATGATTGCGTTACATCAAATCCCCTGTCACCTGAGGTAAGTGGAAAATGAACTAAAAAAAGAGGGTTCACAACAAGCCTGGACCAGTCTCAGCAAAAGGTGAGTTTGAGTCTGCTTTTGTTTGCCCCTATTGACAAAACGAGATGATGTTTTCACTGGAGGGGAACCTGATAATAGGATGGTCATCAAAAGCAGAATGGGAGTTAATCCTACTGTGTCAAATTGGAACTGAACAGGATTAATCGTGCAGTGCTGCATGTGTCACAGTGACTGTTCCGTCTGGAATGTGAAAGATGATTACAGATTGAAGCAATCAACATACCTCCTGTCCCCTGTCGTCCCACAGGAAGTCCAGTCAACCTGACATGCAGAGCGTTCTTTGGGTACAGTGGTGATGTCAGCCCACTCATTTACTGGATGAAGGCGGAAAAGTTTATTGAAGATCTGGATGAGGAACGGGTACGAGAGAGTGACATCAAGTAAGTCCTTTCGTGGAAGGTGTTCATTAATTAAGGTTGTAAAATGGTAAGTGTAGCTTTCTCTGCTACGTGAGAGGGGTAACTGCATCGACACAAAGTAGGACTCAGTGAGGGCAGAGAAAACAGGCGAGGGGACATCATGCAAGGAACCGCAATAATAGACACTCATTCTGACATTCTGTTAGTGAGAACAGCTTAATTGGAGATGTTTTCATGGATGACTCCCTTTAGGTAAAATTGTGAAGAAAACATTGTAGTCGATGTGAAGTAGGAAACCACTATTGTGTACAAATGTTGCCTAATGAAAAGGTTAACTGTGAGCAGTATGACACGGCTGGGTGGAGGAGTTAGGGTCCTAGTCGGTGACCTGGCATTTGCAGACGACTGTGAGCATGCACTGCCTGGCTCGAAGCACAACTCTCTTGTTATGAAAGACACTAGGACCAATTAGAGCCTACAGAATTCAAGGTGGCAGCATGATAGAGGTGAGCAACTCGCCAGGAAACAAGCCAGGAAACATGAAAATATGACCCCAGAGCAGGGATGTGCATACTTATTTCATTTTGAGATAAGAGTAATAGATGGGCCAGGTCATTTGGAGATAAAAGTTCAATGTTTATGAAAAATACGGTTAAAAATATAAAAGATCACATTTTTTGAAAAGGTTTGTTCATTAAAATACTGATAATACTGGCACTCTGGTTTCCTCACACATCCCAATTGCTGCTGTTTTTTTTTTTTTTTTTTTTTTTTTTTTTTTTTTTACAATTAATAGATTGGGGGAAAAAAAACATAACTATATTTTCTCAGAAAATAGAGGGAAATGGGGCTCTTTATATTCCCCTCGTAATATCATCCATCCATCCATCCATTTTCGGTTCTGCTTTTACTCATGAGGGTAGCTGGGGTGATGGAGCCTATCTAAGCTGACTTCGGGCAGTAGGTAGGCGGGGAGACCATGAACTGGTTGCCAGCCAATCGCTAACATTAAATAACAGGTGTAAACAGCTAGTGCAGAGTTTTGAAACAGTACAGAAATATTTGTCACCGTAAAATATTTCATTTCTCTCCAGCCTGATAGAAAACTCTAGTCTAAGACTTCTTATTCTCAGGTCACGATTTATTGATTTGAGGATGTGCACACATACCACATTTTCTCAAAAAATATATTTTTGGGGATGAGGAAAATCCATATCTTATTAAAGACTCAATCCTCTGTTTATGACTTTCTGACCTCCCCCGACAGTGTGGAGTTATTGTTTTTTCAAAGGTCTTTGTGGTATTTTAGGATTGCTACTGAGCAGCAATATTGCAAGTACAGTTTGAGGGAAAAAGGCATGCAAGTACACTACAACAGTTCATTTTCAGTTGTACATAGGCTCGTTCTGCAGTTTGTATGGTTACATATTATCAGTGGAGAAAAAAAGATACACTTTCTCTAAATGTAGTAGAAAGCCTTTTTGATTTCACCATCGCAACTGTTGTGTTGCACTTTGATCCTTCGATCATGCACACCCAGAACTGTTGTTGATACATCTGCCATTCTTTATTTCAAACACAAAACAGCTGAATATTTGCATTCATTTGTCACAGCAGAGATTAACGTGTCTGCGTTTGCTATGCCCAATGGGGAGAATAGCGAATCAAACATCAAGCTGATTTTCAAAGGCCTTCATTTATCTAACCTTACATTTGGCACTGCTCTGCTCCAGGACGGTACGTGAGCACTTGGGGGAGCAAGAGGTCTCCATTTCACTTACCATCGATTCCCTGGAGGAGAGCGACTTGGGAAACTACACTTGCATCGTAGAAAATGGCAACGGTCGGCGACAGGCAAACATCCAGATCGTCAAGAAAGGTAGAGCTTCTTTTTGTTCCGGCGAATCCAGACCATGGATTCAAGACCTTTGATTTAAAGTTGTTGCTTCTCTGAAGCTTTCGGGATGGTGAATAGTAATGATGGGCAAATGAAGCTTCAAGATGATTCATGAAGCCATTGTTGTGTTTACGTAGACTTCTAGATGACACTTTCTGTTCACCAAAGAGTTGAATGAGTTGCCATTTCTCACTTCAAACCAACATTGCCATCTAGAGGAGCCAAAGACTGGTTCATGAAGCTTCATTTTCCCATCACTAGAATACCATAAATGTAACAAGAACAATGCATTATGACTGGTTGCTTCAGTATTATTGATTGCCTGGTTATCAAATTCTCCTGATGAAGAAGTAAAGCAGAGGAGTAAGTACTTTTGATGAAAGTCGAGGAAGCGTTAGGACAGACTCCCAAAACATCCCCTGTATATTTCATAGATAATACAAAGATGACACATTGATTTTCAATATCACTGTTGAACAATATTTCATGTCAACAAACCACAGGATTTCCAGCAGTAGGCTGAGCAAGTCTAAACTTGACTTTGTATTGGGTCTAAGAAAAAAAGTTTTGTTTTGTTTTGTTTTTTCTCAGGGAGAAAAGATAGTGAGTCTTGAACCTTGTAGTGTCCTTATTGTATTCAAAAGTAGAATAAGAGTCTTTTCATCGTTGAGGAAAGAACGTTCCCTTTTCCACACCTCATCTCTCTCAAGATTCAGTGGTCCCAGAGTTTGCATTCAGGTCCGAGAAGTGAATTTGTCCAGGAGGCTTCACAGGCGACAATGAGGAAAAGTACAGGTGGTGTTAGCAGATTTTGAAAGATGTTGCCAAGACAAATGGACACACCAATTCTGTGCCTGCAGCTGCATTGGGGATGGAGGGAGAGCAACTCGATAGGATCTGAGCAGCCTGGAGCATCATTCCCTTTCCACAAACACTCACGCGCACACACACTCACACATTGAAACACACGCAGGACTGATCTTCAATGGCGTGTTAGTCAGAGCTGTTGTTTACCAGCATCGCTGGGTTTGTGATGTGTCGTGGGCCATGAGTCATTCAGATACCGGAGATCAGACTTGTTTTTACTCGAGGCTAAGCCCAAGTGCCACCCATTGATCTTGTAGGCCCGAGAAGAGATCTAGAATCTAGGGTAATTGTTCACTGAACCTGCGTACTTTTGTTCAGCATGACAGTGTCACATGGTAACATGGCTGGAGTGCGACTCATTTTCAGCCCAGAAGTTTCAAAGCTCACAATCTTTTAATGACATATAGTTTTAGTCTTATTATCAAGGGTGTGTCTAAAAAAAAAAAATCTAAATTTGCATTTTGCTAGCTAACAGCCCATCAAAATGAGCAACATTTTACATGCCGCAATTGATGACACAATATATATTTAAACCATATGTGAAAAGCACAATGACGCTAATCCCTTCACAATTTATTCGCTACTTTTAACTTGGGTTTGTTCCTGTTTGTATTTTGAATACATGTTGTGCATTTTTATTTCATGAAACCATGACCGTGAATGGTCTCCATCATAAAAACTCTGGATTAGCCACTCCGGGTCATATAACAGATCCGAAATGGATTTGTCTTTCTGCATTTGCCCTCTCAGCTGAGATCATGTACACAGTGGAACTGGCCGGCGGCCTGGGAGCCATCCTGATGCTGCTCATCTGCCTGGTGACACTGTACAAGTGTTACAGGATTGAGCTCATGCTTTTCTACAGGAACCACTTCGGCAGTGAGGATTTAGATGGAGGTAGGAGGATTTTTTTTTTTTTTTCATAAGGCAACTCCCACACAGCACATGCGTTTGTGTCCTCATTGCATCCAAACTATTTCTCAGCGCAAACTTTGTTGTTCTCCAGAGCGTCCGTCAGCTTCAGCGCATTATCTTCAATGCCAACATCAATTTGATCAAGCACAGCTCTGCTGTGTTTTTGCCCTTTGCTCCCTGCACATGATACATTTTTCAGCTCTGACATTTTTCACTTGTGGAAGAAACTGAGCAGCAATAGCAGGCAAGGGTTTAGAAAAGGTGTGAAAAGCCGAGAAGTGACCCTTTGTGCACAACCACGCTGTCATAATGATGTTTGTCAATTGCACTTGCAAACAATTAGCCTAACTGATTACAGCCTGAATGTTCACTTTGACTTGCTCCAGTTTCATAGACTTGTATAATCAATGTAAAAAAAAAAAAAAGACAGCACATATTACGCCTTCGCCTCAGCTGGCGCTTCGCGCTACAAGTTCAGCAGTTCAATCTGTAACCGCAGGCTCTGAGTGCGCTTGCATATGCAGCACCCCCACACGCCTGAACTTATCCATCTCTAATACAGTGAGCGCCAACACTGCTGCACTGTGTCCTATATAGTTCCTCAGCAGCGTCAACTCCTGAAGATGCACAATTGTTATGTAGCAGATACTTGAGACTGACATATACACTATTCCTATTTAAATTTGTATTTGTAAATCTAACTTTTTCTTAAATGTCCGAATGAAATGCATGTCAGGCAGTTGGCGGTTGGATTTTCATTGGTTTGCCTCCACCCCAGTAAGTAGCAATGGAAGAAGACTGAAGAGTCAAATGCACCGGTTTAGGAATGCCATGTTTAAAATTCAATCTTTCGGCCCAAATTCATTCAAGGATTGCGTCACTTTTGCAGAGCACTCATGTAAAAATGGAGCAAGCAGATAGCGTCTCATCCAGAAAGCATGCACCAATGTTGAAATGCGTGACAAACAACCATGTCAGGCAGAATGCGTCTCGGTGCGCTGATAGAATTTGCGTCTATTGAAATGAGCTCACTGGTGTTGAAATTGCTCACCTCTATGCAAATGAGCCTCATTAATAAACGTCCAACACAACGCCTTCAAAAAGCTGGTGTAAAATTGCTGCTAGTCAGTGGAAGCCTCTTAGCGAGGGTACGTGTTACCAGAGCATTACCCGCTATCAAGAACTAAAGTTACACAACACAGTGAAACTGTGACAGAATTAGAATCAGCTTTTTCCCCACACGAAGATTATTAAATCCTGTTCAGTCCAAACACCGTCCCACCATAACAAGTGTGCTCGAGTCTGGCTATCAGCAGCTTATTTGTTTATATTTCAATATATTGTCGGCGCAAAAGTATAAGAGTCAAGATTTGGAATGATTTTTTTAAGTTCAAGTTCAAGTGTGTGTGCTTGTTTTCAAAGGGTGTTTGTTTGTGTTTATGGGGCTTGTATTTTTCAGTGATGTAGGGAGAGATGTTTGACAAAAGTCCCTGACCGATTTCTATGTGCGTATGCGCCCACAGATAACAAAGATTACGACGCCTACCTGTCCTACACAAAAGTAGACCCCGACCAGTGGAGTCAGGAAACACGCGAGGAAGAGCGCTTTGCCCTGGAGATCCTGCCTGACGTGCTGGAGAAGCATTATGGGTATAAACTCTTCATTCCAGACAGGGACTTGATCCCCACAGGAAGTAAGCTCTCCCTCTGTCACGTTGCGTCACGTGTTGTGTGGCATGCTGATGTCTGCACACTGGTGTCGTGGCGTGCTCTTTTGATGCTGTGCTGTATCAAAAGTTGTCCCAGTAAAGTGTTCTGTCAGACATGAGCTCAAATGGGTTGAGACCATGGAGGGCTCCTGGATTCAAAGGGATTCAAACATACATTTAGTTTTTCATTTGAAAAGTCTCCCAAAAAGTAGCTATATAGGAGATACGTATATAATGGTGTTTTGTTATTTTTCCTCCTGATTTCAGAGCGACATTTTTACCAAGGGATTTGCTTGAACTCTAAATTGTATGACTGCCAAGACGACAGTTTATTAAAAGATTCTTCAGCAAATTTTAGCCAAGCAGGAAGCCGCGAAGCAACTGATCCCGTCCATGGTCCCTAGCCACATCTTACTTACAGCATGCTATGCAGTACACAAGCTCTTGGTGCATGCTGTGAAATTTCCCTCCGGAAGACCATCATCAGTCCATGATGACCTCACCTGCCACCACCTCCATTTCCAGCTCATTTCTGATGACCTCATAATGTCGACCGACTACTTGGATGGCATCATCATTACACTTGCATCCTTCTGTTGTTGCACGCGCAGCACCATCACTAATTTTGATAGTTCCAAGCCCAGAAATTCTGACTGAATATGTCCTCGGTATGAAGTGGCCCTAATATGGGAACAATGGCATATAAATGCAAGGAGTTTGTTTACTCTGAGTTATGCAGCGTTGGATTCATACTCATTACAAAAATACCATTTCAGTATTACCGCGGCTATTGGGGAATTTTACCCATTTGCTGATATTTTTCCAGAACCTATCCACTAATACCTAGTCATAGAAAATATGCCTCTGTGCTGTCTTAATATGAAACCGTTTTTCTTTTTTATTAGACATGGCTTTGGCGACCTCTTGTGGCTTCTTAGGGCTAAGTGATGAGACTGAAGCGATTCATCTCATTTTTATATATAAATATGGAGCTAAGTTTAGGAGAGGAAATTTTGAGAGAGAGGTTGCTGCATCTATCTGCTCTCTGGGTTCATTTTATGGTTTGTTTGTTTTTCGAAAAATATGATCTGTCATTTGTTATACTAGCTAATGTAAGATGACTTTAAATTGACATTAAATCATTTGGGGAAAATACTCTATGGTATATTTTAGGTTTAAATGGCTAGTATAGGCAATTTTATTTCTTACAGGCAACGCAGTTTGTCACGGTTTACTACTATTTACGGCAGAGCTCCATTTTTCTTCAGTTTCAATTAGATCCTCTTCACTTTTCAAACTCGCCATGTTGACGATACTCCTCGTGCTTCATCCTCAAAATTGCTGTAATTACCGGAATTACTTGAGATAAGTAACGTGTACACCAGATTATTTTTGGTATGCCAGTGTACTTGACACTCCTCTGCTTTTCTATGCTACGCATCCCATATTAAATCGTAATGGCAGAGCTTAACGCCATACCATCGGTTGCGGGCAGAAAACGTCCCTACATTCACAAAGTTGCTTGTGTTGACTGCAAATCTATTCATTGCCCTTTCAATGTTGAATATTTATGTTTAGGTTTCACCAGTGATCATTTCCAGGATGACACCAGACTACTTAGAGGTACTTTTTTTCTCTTGGGGCTCAACACAGGAAGATCAAGTATGTTGGACATGCACAATAAAAACTAATCCAACTTTTTTTCACTGACTGTTTTGGTGCAATCAACTTGGTCCCCTGAGTCTGTTTTGAGAGAACTAACTTGCTTTACTCCATTTTGTTCCATTGCACTTCAATTTCTCTCTAAGGAAGCCAATTCAACAACGTATAATGATGACTCGGTTCTGACTGGCTTTAAGCAAATAATGGTTTGCATGAGTTGGCAACAAAGGCAAATTTTGCTTCATATTATGTTTATTAGTACTATTTCACTCACATGCTTCCAACAAATGATCTAAAATCGTACGATCCTGTAACATATAGGAGATGAGAGTGATCTCAGGTGTTTGTCCGTCTGTTTATTTATTTATTTATTTATTTATTGTTTGTTTGTTTGTTTGTTTGTTTGTTTGTTTGTTTGTTTGTTTGTTTGTTTATTTAAATTTTATTGGAAGGGCAAATGTTAGTAGTTTGGATTTAAAATCGGTCTTTTGTGATACCAATTATCGATTTTTTCTGACTTACCCATGAAATCAGAATCTAGCAAGTTGATAGTAAGAAACACTGTCGACCATGGATCTGTAAAGGCCTAAAAAAAAACATGGTGCACTTGTTGATATGTTCAAAGTGCGGTTGAAGATTGGACGGACTGACAACTACTGAGCTAACAGCTGAAATTAGCCTGCAAAAATAGGAATGCCAATTTATTATCAAACTGACTCAATCTCACAGTCTCAGGAACATAAAACACCCAGTTTCGCAAGTTGCTCACTTTGAATTATATTCTGTACAGCTCACAATATGTTTTTATTGCGGGACACTCCGTCATTATGACTTCTCTCAGAGGACTGTTATGACAGTGATACCAAATAAATGTTTAATAGTTTGCATTAATACATATACACAACAAAGAGATGGATTACCAGAGATGGATTACCAGTTTTATAATATTTTCTTTAATTATTGTTTAATTTTCTGTAAAAAGGGTTGAAAAGTTCTTACGAAATCTCAACATTATTATTCATTACACATGCAAATTAAAAATTATGGTACAGATTTTAGCAAGAATCATGAGAGGTGACATGATTTGATCTTGCGGGCCATGTAGAATGACATGGTGGGCCCGATCTGGCCCCTGGGCCTTGAGTTTGACACCCATGGCCTTAAGGGTTGCTCTCGACACACTTGCAGACAACGGTCACACAAAATGTCTTTGTATTTCACCTCCCTCAAAACAAAGCTTGTCTTCCTCTAATACCTTCCAAGAAGAAAACAATGGATGTTGTCATTTTACTGTGCCATATTTATTTTATCTGTTAAGCTCATTAAATTCTGTGTAACTGTCACACTGCCGACATGTCACTTAATGGCTGATGCAGCTGTACTGGATCACATCTTACCTACACACAACCAACATAAAAATGCAAATTATGCAGGGGCTTATTGTTCCAAGATGAACCAGACTTTACATGCATTATGTTTTTAGAGAGAGGTGTCCCTATTGGCTATCTCGTCTTAGTGTTTATTGTCAGGCAAGCAATTGAGCCCCTCAGCCCTGTGCTTGTTTTGGATGTGTAATTCTGTGTAACAATCCCTTCAAACTGGATGTGAACAAAAGGTTTTTAATCCACGTCCCCAAAAGCTAATTTTAAACTCTTTAAAATGAAAGCAGCTCAGGTAGTTAGCGTGCCAGCAAAAAAAAAATGAATCATGCAAATAGTATTTCCAAAGCAGCTCTGTCTGACAGAAAGTGATCGTGTGTGTTTTTTGTGTATGTGATTGTAGCTTACATCGAGGATGTTGCCCGCTGTGTGGACCAGAGCAAGCGCCTCATCATCGTTTTGACACCCAGCTATGTGGTGCGGAGGGGGTGGAGCATCTTTGAGCTGGAGACTCGTCTGCGCAATATGCTGGTGACAGGCGAGATCAAGGTCATTCTCATCGAGTGTGCTGAGCTGCGTGGCATCATGAATTACCAGGAAGTAGAGGCCCTCAAACACACTATTAAAACATTGACAGTCATCAAATGGCGCGGCTCGCCCAGCAACAAGCTAGACTCCAAGTTCTGGAAGCAGCTGATCTTCGAGATGCCCTTCAAACGCACTGAGCCTCTGAGTATCTCACGCGAGCAAGTGCTGGATGTGAGCGAGCAAGGTCCCTTTGGCGAGCTCCAGGCGGTATCGGCGATGTCCATGGCGGCTGCCACCTCCACTGCCATGGCAACGGCGCACCCGGACTTGCGCTCCAACTTTCACAACTCGTATCACACCCAGATGAGACAGAAACATTACTACCGCAGTTATGACTATGAGCTGCCACCAGGGGGGACTCTTCCACACCTGTCGTCTGGCCGAAACCAGCAGCATACATACTGCAACATCCCCATGACACTCCTGAATGGACAGCGACCGCAGTCCAAGTCGCCGCGGCAACAGAGTTTAGAGGAAGGACACGGAAACAACGCCTTGCTGCCGCTTCTGCCCCGAGAGACCAGTATATCAAGCGTCATTTGGTGACACATAACCATCCCTCATTGCAACATGCGACATACTAATCCAGGAGACAGGGTTGGATTGGTTTTTGCAATCGTGTCATTTGTTCTTTCCATTTTCAAAATCAAAATACAAAAAAAAAAAAACGGTGTCACTGATTTTTTTGTTCAGTTTTTTTCTTTTCAAACATTAAGTAAAATATCTTTTATTTATACAGGTCTTAATCACAAACATGTCTCAAAGGGCTTCACATGGCCACATTTGACAATTATTCTCGACATCCCCTGATCTTAACTCCAAGGAGGGCAAGGAAAAACTCATGAAACCTTAACTGGGGAAAAATGACAAAACCTTGAGAAGGGACCGCAGATGGGAGGATTCCCCTTCCAGGACAACCAGACTGCAATGGATGCAGAGTTGGCAGCATTCAACACATAATATAAAACAATCAAACAAACAAAAAAGTAGACAAAAATATGCCAGATTTCAATTTTACCATCATGATTCTCAATAAATTGCAGTAATGTACGTATTAGGCCTTATGGCTCTATTTTCATCTATTTGCCCTCTTTGATGATGCAATGTTAATGGGTGAACAAACAAGCCATATTTGCCGTTTGCTGAAAAATGACTATTGGTTTTGGCCCAACAGCAGCAATATGAAAATAATCAGGCACTCTTTTTGCTTTTGATTTCCTGTTACCAACTGGAAGGGGAAAGAACAAATGATGCACGGATTGTTTTGTCACATTGAACAACAATTTAGAAAAAAAAAAGGAGCAAGTTTTTTTGCGCTATGCCTGTAAAAACCATCATGTTACTTAAGCCAACACCGGTTAATATGGCTGGGAAAATGCTGAAATACAGGGTCATGTACATAGTGTTTGTATTTCTTTGTAGCATTTCTTTTTTAATGATATTCTGTGTCACCGTTTGGGACTTTTTGTGTTTGTTTGTTTTCTGAAGCTTGTGAAATGCATCACACATCGATAATGGGGGGGGGGGGGGGGGGGGTGATTAACGGTGGTGGGATGGAGCTCCGGGAGCAAAGTCTCAGCTGCTCCAACCACTGTAAAGGACACAAACTCAGGAGTCACCAATCCCAATAATGGATGGCAGTGGTACCTGAGAAATACGGTGCTATAGCCTAACATTGCTGTTTTCTTTGAGATAACAACAGACTTATTTACCCTAACAAATGATTCTATCACAGAAAAGTTTAATTGTGTATTATTTTATGAAAAGAGTCTATTTTTGTAATTGTGCGACAGAAGGACTTTAAGAGTAGAGCAGAGTTTTGTAATGCAGTGGGTAGAGCTCGCCCCCTCTGATGGGTTATTCACTGTCTTTTATTAAAAAAAAAAAAAATTAAAAAAAAGCTTATTACTGTTCAAAAGTCTTGGGCCACATCATGTGTTGTTTTAGCAGCCGATGTCCCTCAAAAGAGGGCATATTTCTGCCAGTGCCAAACAAACGTCATTCATTTATAATTGCTGGAGGCAATCAGGACACTATTGATTCAAACATTGAAAATAGAATGTTGTATCTGCACTTCTGTCCAGATTCTCACCATAATTTGCCATTTTTTTCCTGGCCCCATGTATTACCCATCAGAAAAGTGTTTTGATAAAGGCCATTAGAACAGCAAAGCTAGTGAAGGCCCAAGACATTTGCACAATATGTACATTTCCATCATTAAAAAGGCCAGTTGTGACACTGTGGCAGCATCTCAAGGCAA
The DNA here is from genome assembly GCF_054491065.1 of Syngnathus leptorhynchus. Classification (NCBI taxonomy): domain Eukaryota; kingdom Metazoa; phylum Chordata; class Actinopteri; order Syngnathiformes; family Syngnathidae; genus Syngnathus; species Syngnathus leptorhynchus. The sequence continues at coordinate 21,039,075 of NC_141195.1, forward strand.
CAATTCCACTGGAGATGGAGAGATGGAGGAAAGGAGAAGCCACATCATTACGCAAAACATTTGCTTCATGCGGTTCCTCCAGTCGGACCAGGGCTAAGCCATCATTTCCCCCCGTATGACTGCTCTGCTGCCTGGGCACCATTCCATTTGGCCAGCAGGACAGATGTCACTTATTACAGTAGTGCAAACATTAGGGCTTTGGCCTCCAAACTCAGGATGATGTTGTGTGTTCTCTGTAGATGTTTTCTGTGTGAAAAGTGGGAATGCACTTGTGTTCTGACTGCAACTTTTCTTTCTTATTACCCTTGGCAACATGAGCGTAAATGAAACTAGGAGACTCGAGCACAGGAGGTGTCGCCATAATGAATAAATACACCTACAGGATGTGGTGATGGAACAAAATGTTGAGTTTGTTCCGCTTTTGCAGATATAAAATATATTTAGGAAAGACTTTCTATATAAGATTTAGGAATGAATCTGTGGAAATCAATTGATGGGTTGAGATCTAAGCACTAGGCAACAGACAAAGCGGAATACAAGGGGCCTTACGCAAACTGTTTCCACAAAATTGAAGGTGTAGAATGATCAAAAATGTTATGGTAATATTAATTATTAAGAATGAAAAAAAAATCCATGGGACATAGAGCTAAGGATGTAAAAAAATAAATAAAACTCAAGTACTTTTTTTTTTTACTTTGCCTGTTTATTTCAAGGCACCTTGAAGTTAAAGTCATGAGATTCGAGAGGATTCATTCTGGAGTATGTTTATTTTTTTAAACGCAAATATTAAGCGCTGAAACAGACGAAAGTATATGATATTAAAAAGAAATGACCACATCAAATGTTTCTTTCACTCCCATGGCTTGTTACTGGTTTGTCGACTAAACGAAAGGCTCACTAACTTATTAGACCAGTAAGGTGCAAACTTAAGCACTCTTGACTTGTGTTTGACTTGACTGTTTTTTGTTAAACTACGATTTGAGCGTTCCCGAAAGAACCCATGTCTGACTTTTTAGGAGGAAAATGTTTAAAGCCAGATTTAACGGCGTGTGCGTGTGTGTGTGTGTGTGTGTGTGTGTGTGTGTGTGTGTGTGTGTGTGTGTGTGTGTGTGTGTGCCTCCACATTGTAAAAATACAAAGATTAAGTTTTCGATGAAGACAATCGAGCCATAATATTCCCCCAAGGGCATCACAACGCAGTAGTTGTTCAGGAGGCGCTTTAAAGTCCCATTGCACCAATATACGTATGTTTTAAGTGGACTCCCATTTTTATATTACGGTGAATATTTGTGGTGACGATGGCTGTGATGAGGATGATGATGATGAGTAAAAAATATATAGCACAGAATTAATTGCAGGCACTTTCACTACAATAGAGAGATAATGGTCTCCTGTTACTGGATTATTTTCTATCATGTATCTGTAATGTACATGAAGAGAGATAATGCTATTAATAAAATACATTTGAAGTCACAGTCTGAGTCATGTGCGTGTGTGAAAGAACCCTGGATCATTCATGAAAAAAAAAAAGTGAGGGTGAGTGCTTGGATTACATTTGTGGATACTCAGCAGTCACAGTTAATTCAGATCGATGTAGCACCGACATCAATCCTACATTGTAGGGTGAACCTTCAAAATTATGATTATGGTCATTTTTTACCCCAAGTATGGAAACGTGCAATAACTTAAAAACTACAACAATTACATACTAACCCAAATAGTCTCATGTCAAAGACAACCTATTTAAACCCTTTATTGTTGGGATAGTGATTTTTCTATATATACTTGGATTTTTCTTTTATCATAACCATTATGAATTAAGGGCATGTATTTTCATCATAAATTGCATTTTTGTCATACATTTGGTTTGGACGTGAGTGGTAGAAAGTGGCTCCACAATAACTGATGAAAAATTAGGAGCCTCCTCCAGCAATTAAGTTGCCCATCCCTGCACTATAGCGTATTCAGAAGCTACGCTGTCGCCCTCTCCTGGCCACTGTGAGAAATGTTGTCGGTGGCAACTTCCGGCAAGCCAGTGCGCGTGTGAACGTGTATAAAACAGTCGTAGTTTATGACTTGTTTTGTGGCTGTTTTTTTTTTTTACATTTAATTTCTTTGTCAAAGTGGTTTTTAACAAAAATAATTACGTTCTTCTGTGAGTCTTAAACTAGTTTTTGTTTCTTCAGTTCTAGTAAAAGTTGCAGAGACAACTCATAAAAAATTATGTGTTGTCTTGCATGAACAAGTGTTGCAATTGCATGTTGAGGGCTATCATTTAATTATCTGTAAATGCCAAAGATAACCCCCATAAGTGTAAAATGAAATGTCTTTCACAGGAAAGATTCTTTGCCCACAATATTGTGCAATACCCCCAAAAGCCTGGGAGGCCCCCCCGCCCCCTCCACACCAAAATGTCATTGTACTCATTTCTTTTGCTGCATCAACATGGAGAGCAAAACAGCCAAACCACAAGGAAGTCAAGTCACTTTGCTTTCACACATTCAATTCAAGATACTGTATTTTTTTTCTTTACAAAATGAAATAACAAAAAAAAACAAAAAAAAAACATGTCATACACAAGAGCTGCTTTGGACATTTACAGAAGTCATTTACACACGAGTTCAAATGAGAGTGAAACACTTGAAGAGGCACAAAAGCAACTGTACTCTCAAAAAAATAATCATGACGATGTCACTTATGTGACAGGAAAGCATTGTGCTACTTCTGGTCAAGCGTTAACATTATGTTAAACACTGAGCATCTTTTCAACATTATTAAACATTGGCTCTCTGTAATTCACGCAAATGACATACTCACCATTGAAACATTTACACATAAAATGTTGACTTGTTTACTCACCCTCAAAACAAGAATACTTGTCTTTTTTCTTTTCTTTTTTTATAAACAACTGCTCAGTTCCAAAACACATCATCTATCTGTTTGATACTGTATGTTCAACCGATGTAAAGTTCGACTCTCTTCTAGCACAGGCATGTCTCCTTTAACACAAATAGTAACAACAGTAGTGAAGAGGGGGGAAAAAAATGGCCCTGGTTGTCTGCCCGAGAGAAAGTGGGGGTGTGCATAGATGTTACAAACCTCTTCCCCACGCCTCTTTAAGGCAGGTCATTTGAACTTTGCCTCATCTTTTTGTTGTCCACTTGAGTGCTAGACGTACCTGCAGGATCACATCTGGTGCGGCGGCGTACAAGGAAGATCAGAGTACGACCGCACCGACAATATGATCTTCATTGTCCTTTTTGTGCAAATTCTGATGTAAACAAAGACGATCGTAGGTTGACGAGGACACGCTACGGGGGTACGAGAGGCGAGTTGACAAAACGTGCTCCTTTGACAAAATAGTGGAATAAATAAGAGGCTGGGAGAACGAAACTGCCAAGTTTCCTGTGCTTTTTGTTGGGTTTAAGAGTCCAGCGATTTACTTGTGCACACTGTGGCAGCTTCTGATGTGCTTCAAAGTTCAACTGGTTTAGACACACGGGTTCCACGTAGAGCGCCTTTGAGGGGGCCCATTCACACCTGCTTCATGTCATACGTGCTATTGCCTTGTCAGTGTCGTCAATATGTCGAAAAGAAATGTACAAAATATAGACCACATCCCACACAGCCTTCAACTATGTCAGGACAGAACTGTATTCATCTAACATCTTTTAGCACTGCAGATAGATATGTACACATTAAGACCTTCGAGGGCCAGAGTGGAGTCATCATGAGGTGGCACAGTTATTTCTTGTCCTATTATAGCTTCATCTACAAAACACAGGATTTTGATCGCACGGCATTCCAAGTGATTGCACAGGCATCGTACATCCGTTCAGGAGGAGATGCCTCAGTGAGCTGAGCTCCTGCTGTTACCATGTCAGTACACCCAGGACACTGGGACCCATTGAGGGGTGTTACACGCCAGCTCCACAGCCTCCTCCAGCAGGCGCAGGGTGTCGTCTATCTCGTTGTTGATGATGGTCTGGTCAAAGTAGTGAGCGTACGTTTGCTGCAGCATCTCCGACTCTTTCTGGAGCCGCTGCAGGGAGTCATCCTGACAAAAACACATTCATATCATGAGGTAATGAGCAGGAAATGGCGATCCATCACTAGGCAGTGCTTGACAGGTGTGCCGCTGGCTAAACAGATACTCAAAAGGGCTCTTGGGATTTGACGCTACACAAGCCACAGAGTCAAAGGCGCACAACATAGGCACTTCATACTTACGGGCAATTTGCGACACCACTTGGGAAGCTCCATTGGAAAGGAAAAAAAGGCATGCCAAAAGAAAAAAAAAAAAGACAAACGCACTTAAAGCAAAGAGGGAATGTGAGAAATGCATTGAGTTCATGAAAGAGAGAGCTGTGCACACCTGTAGGGGAAAGGTGCGTACGAGAATAGTAGCAACTCAAAGGAGGAAATTACCGCACACTGGCTTCGTTTATATGGACGCATTTATTCGGATTAAAAGCCTGATCGGAATAAAAATGCTTCATGTACACACCCCATTCGAAATATTCTAATTGGATCAAGACCATCTCGATCAAGATTTGATTCCAAATGAGAGGAGTGGTTTATGACAATTAATAATTTGATCGGAGCGCAAGAAAATGCTTTGTCCGACTTTTTGGAACAAACCGCCTTTACCGAGCTGGTTTTGAATCCACGAACAGCCGGTGTGTGCGCATACAAAAACAAGCACAAACACCAACAAGTGAATGCAAGGGGAGCCCACGTGAAAGCCAATCACCGTACCTCTGTCAGGCTTGGCGTGATAGTGGGAGCTGCGATGAAGACGACATAGGGAGCAAATTCAGCTGTTCTGAGAATCTTTAGTGCCTAAAATGAGGGAGACACAGAGAAACACTGAACAAGTCTGTGTAGTTTGCTTTGCCTTTTATCATTTGCATGTCCAACCACATTTATTGTTCTGTGCTAATCCTTTAAATTGAGAGACTTGAGATCATGATTGAATTCTGGTCATTTTGTGCTGTGTGCTGTACTTCACCTGTGGCTCCACATCCAGAATGGAGATCATGCCCTGAGCGTGGATCTGCCGAATAGTTTCCAGCCTGGTTCCGTACATGGCATCCTCATGACTGCCATACTCCAGATAGTCATTGTTACTAATATCCTGCATCATCTGGTCATGTGATACAAAGTAATAGTTCTTTCCGTTTTCCTCATCTTTCTTTGCAGGCCGAGTCGTGTCTGATGGAGGCATGAGGAAAAAGGTTCATTTTCAAGTATGAAAGTCGGGATAGACATTTAGACAGCTACATTGCTGTATGCAAGTGAGTGGTGTGTGTGCGTGTGTGTATTTCTTACGAGGGATGGGGTAAGCAAAGCGGTCTGGATGTTTTGTGATAAGCGTGTTCTTGATGTGCCTCCTGCCAACTCCATGTGCACCTGAATGGAAGCAAAGGTGTGGGTGAAATGACAGCTTGATCATTATAATTAGTGAAAGCCTGAAAGCAGACCTCACCAACCAGACTTACCAAGCAAAACTAGTGTTTTCCTCTTGAAAGAAGGCAACTTGACCACTTCCTCATAAGTCACCAGATCTAGTTGATCAAACACTGTCGAAATAGAAAACAAACACTTGCTCCTAATCTATTGTTCGAAGACTATTTATTTACTTCTAATCTGACTCCGAGAATACCAACCCAAGATTAAAAAAAATAATAAAAAAATGCTATGCCGACGATCATTTTACGACAGTATTTGGCTGACTAAAAATAGGTATTTGCATTCCAAGGTCTAACATATTTGGGAGGACGAGGAATAAAAACAAAGCGGAAGATAAGACAGAAACTGGATAACAGCTCTCTGGAGTTACTTACATGCAGCCAAGTCATTGGGTATGAGACAGCATGAAACATGGGCAGAGGGTGGGAGCGCAAGGGTTAATAAAACACACATTGAAATAAAAGGAGAGAAAAAAAATGTTGCATCCAAAGCAGATATGTCTACATGTTAGTCAAGAATAACGCTGACTAAAGTGAAGGTCTTTGAGGCAAGAGGCAAGGCAAGGCAGGACACATTTCAGGTTGCATTTTGAAGCTTAACAGCAGGATCTCGTGAGTACAAATATGAATTAGCACACAATGCAGTCAAGCGACTGCACTGTACAAAGACCCGGACTTTTTAAAATGTGATCAAATACAACTACTAGAACATGTGTAAACTGGTGTTTTCTGTGTCAACGCCAAACAGTGCACTGTCTTAAATACTAGACTACACTTTGACCGGAATGCATGTGCATTTATTTACCTGCATTGTGCTTGGCCAAGTACTTGTCTTTATACTGTTTCTTCTTTTTGCCAAACCACGTGCAACTGGCTTGCTGTTCCTGCTTGGTCTTCTCCATGGCTATGCATGCCACGCGCCTGTGAACACCACATGAAACGTGAGGCCATGCTTGCACATCAGCATAAAAGCAAATCTGGAAAGTGTGATGGCGACCTGAAGGGGTCATTTTGTCACTCACCACTCCTGCAGCTCTGGGGAAGGGATGAGGCCTGCTGTACCGTTCTTGGTGTTCTCTAGCTTTCCTTGCCACCAATTGTGGTCATCCTTGGAGATAATCTGAATGATGTCACCCACCCTGAAGCCAATGCCTGCTTCCTTACAGGGTATGAGGTCATCTTTTGTCGGGTCATACTCAAACTGAGCGCGAACATAGATCTGCAGGGGCGGAACAGTCAAGACGAGATTTTTGTAGTATCATACATGAAAGGCATAGATTGGTTCTGCTGCCCACATAAAAATGGAGTGACTGCTAAAGCAACACTTTACAAATACAATGTCAACACACTCTGATCAAGATCCCAACCAAAGGAAAGAGAACTGAAGAGAGAGTTACTGGCTAGTGATGGTAACTGCTAGTATCAGGTATACGTCTAATCAGAGTGAGGGCATTGCTTTGTGACGAGAATTGTGCGAGTCGGGATCTACTTCTACGTGCTTCCTCTAGTAGACATCTTACCTTAATGGACAATTTGTCCTGGATAGCGGGTCTGGAGATCTATGGAGTTGAGAGCATCACACACTTACACACAAATCATGCAGTAGAATATGTTGTGGGGCACACACAAGAGGTGTGCAGCAAGAGATTCCCAACTGTAAGCCGAATTCTCTGTCTATATGCCATCGGTCAATTTTGAGTATTCAGTTAGTTAATTGCGCAACTTTTGAATGTTGAGGTTAAAATGATGATTTTTCGATGAACCCTTAATATGAATCCCAATCGAGTTCTAAGCGGGCGGGGCACGACAGATGCCATGCAGCCAATATGTGTCAGCAAGGTGTGTCGTGAACTAGAACTCATAATAGAGTCACACTGCAATAGAGCGATTCGCTGAGTCAAGCTAACCTTAAATGTCCCGAGTCCTAGAAGTTAAACAAATTTAGTAATGTAATGGTTGCTGAATGTACATGCAGACTTTGATTACACTGATTTGGTGCAATTCGCAATTGCTGCTGGTGCAAAGGGGGAAAGACAATTAATTGGAGATTTGCTGTTCAACTCACCTGACGAGCTTTGGGCTGAATTGTTGCTGGCAGATCCTATTGGATAACCAACATATCCTTGTAAATATTAATAGTGCTAATACTTATGTTTTTCTTTTTCTACATGTATGTAGAAAATTGCAGTGCGTGCACAACTCACCAGAATGGAGCTAGTGACACTTGCATGACCATTAGCAGCCGAATGTTGAGACAAATCTGGTGACTCCTTCTGCAACACAAACATTTTCCTTTACTTTTGTTCATCACTAACGACGTACGAAGACTTGTAAGCATACCAGGTTTTGGTTCTGTACCTCACAAGACTTGGACTGGGAACGGTAACTGGGTACTATCTTGAATGTGATGCTTCCCCTCATTTCCCTCTGTGGATAACAAACGCTTTAAAACTTGTATGGAAACCTAAATGTCACATGATGAGATGTGAGGGAGACCATAGGCTCCTATTGAACTAGCACAATGTAATTCAGTTGCCAACTCACAAGCATTTTTTGGAGCTGTTCCACAGTTTGATTGGCAACGCTGATGCCGTTAATCTCTCTGATTTCATCGCCTACATGCAGGGTGCCTGAAGTTGAGGAGCAAAAATTGAGGCTATTTACATGAAATAACATGAAGATATAAAATAAAAAGGGAACTCACCTTGCCGATGAATCATCCCACCATGCATAATTCGAGCCACGATGCAATGGTTGAGCTCATTCATTTTCAGCGTAATGCCCTGTGAAAAACAAATGGCTGGTCTGAGAAAAGAGTGAGTGGAGTCGCTAACATATTAGGAGTGTAAATGATCTCATTTCATGTGTGTGTGTGTGTGTGTGTGTGTGTGTGTGTGTGTGTGTGTGTGTGTGTGTGTGTGTGTTTGTATGCACCATAGCCTCATCTGTGTTCTTCTGAAACTGCACCAGGCGGACTCTGGTAACGTTCTCCAAGTCCATGTCTCCGTTGGTGCTGTCTGGTGAGTCTCCGTTCAGGTAAGGGGATGTGGGCGGGGGAGTCACTCGAAGCGCCTCGTCACTGTAGACCTCATGGGCTACCACATCGTGGGTCTGTAGTAGAGCCTTAACAACACAAAAAGCGTTCGTTCAAAACTAAAATACACGCCCGCAGCATTACAGTATGTGTTTTCGTGGAAGGCTTTACAGAGTGTGGCTTACACTAATCCTCTGCGGCCACCGATCAAGTCACTGACTCTTTGTGTTTTAATTAACATCTACAAGCTGCCAATGCTCACCAAGAGGCCAACAGGCTCACTGACACACTCATGGAGGGAGAATTAAAGTAGCTAGCCCTAAAATGGAGCTGAGAATAATAATTCAGAGGAACACGGTTGTTAATTGCACAACATTGACTTCCCTACAGGAACTGACCATATTACAAGAAACTCTGGGATTGTTCAACGTGCATATAAACGAAGGAAAAGAGAGCTATTTACTGGGATGTGCGTGTGTGTAAAATAAAGAGCGCGCACGAGATCGCAAGACAGTGCGAGCTAATTGGATTGAAGCCGACCAAAAGTGTGTCACAATAGTGGACAGTACTTAATACCAATTGAACATGCACATCCAATAATACCTTGTGTGTGTGTGTGTGTGTGTGTGTGTGTGTGTGTGTGTGTGTGTGTGTGTGTGTGTGTGTGTGTGTGTGTGTGTGTGTGTGTGTGTGTGCGTGCATAAAATTGCTCATGTAGGGTTAAGACAAAAACCTTTTGTTTCCGAAACTATTTTCAGGAAACCAAGAAAACGTCATGTTTGTTGATCCATTAACATTGCATTGTCAAAGAGAAAAATATGTTAAGTAACTTAACAACAAGGAAAAGTCAAAAGAAATAAGTCACAATTTGTGACAGAGATTTGAGTGACTTGTCCAAAATATGCATATCAACCTGAGAACAAAAGCAAAAGACCCTATGAAGAAGCTGGATGAAGCTTTTAAGGATATATAATGCCCCAACATGGGCTCAAAGGCAGAACCAATTACGCAAAAAGAAAACTGCATGCCTATATGAGCATTGTTCCATTTGGAGGAAAAAGCAAATATAAAAACAAGCATGTCCATAATTTCCACTAATAGCCCAGGTTAAACTCTCCTCTTCCCTGGAATACATAGATCTTTGTCGCTCAGTCATACTTCCTTTAAAAAAGTACTACTTTCATTTTAACCAGCATGTTATTGCCATCTTGTGGCATCTTAGGGTATTATAATGAGTTTTTCAGTGAATAGCTGAAGATATGTGCAGAAGGAAAAAAATCTGACTAGTCGAATTTGTAAACTCTGAATATAGGTGGTGGGTCAACTTAAACACTGCAACTACACACCACTGCAAACACACTCAATGCACTCAATATACAGTACATATACTGGATATGAATCAACAAACTTGCTCTACATTTGACACTGCAGCAAAGAAAGACACAAAAAAGATAGTTCACCTTCAATAGAAAATGCCCTCCACATTTCTGCTATCAATCTCTGGGTGAGTCCACAACGTTGCCTCCATGATACCCATTAGAAGAATGCGCTCAACATTAGGCAGAAGCCCCTCTGAATGACTTCTAGCCATCACTTCTGTCGCCAAGCTTTTCCCTGGCAGGTCTAACCTCACTAACCCAGATCAGGTGTTAAGCAGCTTTGTGTGGCCAGGGTAGTCATGCGGATTGCATACGGCACTCTTCTGACACAACAGCTTGTAAATGCGCTCACGCACCCTGGCACGCACAGAAATTCCAAAATAAATTTGCACCCAGTTTTTGTTACATGATTAATCATTCTAACCTGGAGAAAAAGTCTTACCAAAAACAAAAAAAACAAAAACTAAAATTTGACATTCATGACTGACCATAAGCGAGTGTTTGTGTGTGCTTGTGTGTGTGCTTGTGTGTGTGCCCACACCATGAAGTGCGGCTGTGTTAGGATCCTTCTGAGCTCCTTGACCTCTGTGTTGTCTGGATAACATGAGACTGTCTCCAGTACCTAGAGGGAAAAAAAAAAGAAGCAAATATTATTAGCGCTGACACAATAACCTACAACAACACTTCAACTTGTTCATGATACCCTAAGAATAAATTCACCACACACACGCGTGCACACACACACATTCACACACACTTCTCCATTCAGCAGCAGACATAAGGTTGGGGACCACTGCATTAGAGTACTGTGTCTAAGACTTGCATAAAGCTGACCTCTTTGGCTCTCTGCACTCCATCACTGGGAGGATTTCGAATTTGTGGAGACGACCTGGTGTTGATTTTGTCATATAACTGCAAAAGTAGAAAGCGCCACAATGAAATGCGTGAGTCAGGAACTCCCGATATCAATTCTGGTATGACAGGAAAATGTAAGCTTATGAGGGTCAAACTCACATCTAACAAGGTGTGGAGATGTTGATCCTGGAAGACACTGTGGAGAAAGTCCATATCTTTCTCGCTACAGTCTGTCAAAGCATGAATCTCCTCTAGACTGTCCAAAACCTGTGATACTGCCCCTGAGTAGGCAAACACAAACAAATTAGCCATATTAACAAAATATCATGCAGAAAGTAGAAACACTCTGATATTTACATACACTGACCAATCTCTCCAAACATTCAATACAGCACAAAATACACACAGCAGTCATGGTACACAAAAACACGACAACAATCAAGCAAGAAGGACGGATGCACAATCACAGTACAGGCAAAGTCACAACAACAAAAACAGATAAACATTGAAACCCAAAGTACCTGCTGCATTGCCCACACATGCAGCAAAACCAGAGAAACAGTAGCAGTGGCATCAATATGACATTAGAAAAAAAGTCAGCTCTCAAAGTCAAACAGTGGATGGTTGCTCGGAGCGGCACATTGACACATAGGGAAAAATATAAGGAGTATTCTGGCATTTTGTTAACGACACTCTAAATCTCAACAACCAACTTCGTAAAGTATAACGTTCACCCTCAACATCTATGCTTTTGGTTATCTCAAGGGAGTGAACGCTTTTGGAGCTAGAGCTCATAATTCATTCAAGGGCATAAAAAGGGAGACACAAATGCAATTAAAAAAGGAACAGGGAGTCAAAAGGCTTCTAAATGTGGGGGGCAGAGGTACGTACTTTCTGCAGCGAGCAGTCCTATGAGCAGCAAAGCACAAGAAGAGAGATTGGCATTAGAGGAAAGTTTCACATCTGTTTCGATTTCACAATGACAGGAAAGTGTATGTAAGGAGTACATGGGGCATACGGCGACAGAAAGAGCAGCTGCAGCAGAGGGGAAAACTAACATCAGCAGAAGCCAAAATAAGCTGCTAAGATGCTCCAAGCATCCTCCAAGAACAGCAGCATGTCTAGGACAGACGACTGCAACAAATGGACCGAGAAAACAAGCGCGGCTGGATGACTCGGCAAACCTGTGTATAGTCACAGGTGGCTATATGTAACACAGGAAAAAAAAAAAATAACACACTAAGTTTATTCATTTGATATTTCAATGAGCTTTAAAGATTGGAGACATTGCATTGCAAATTGTAATTTTTCAAATTTGCTGGTGTGTGGTTTTCAGGTAAGTGAGAAGGAAAAAAAAATACATGTGCAGTCTGCAGCTGTATGAAAGGAAGTGAGACTTGGCTAAGACGGGGATGTCTAGCGAATGCGGTATTAGATTTCACAGAAACAGGAAGCTCTAACCAGACAGCCTGTGATCACTTCAAAGACAACAGAAACCACCTGATAAGTACAAATTTATGCAGATCTTTTGGTCAATATGAATATATTTTTTTTTTACAATGAATTAATTGACAACCAGTTGCTTAGCAAATTAATCAATAAATCTTTTGACAATTGATTTATCATTTAACAGCTTTGTTTAATTCAAAACTGTCAAAATATTCAGATTTACAACCTTTTGCAATAAACATTCTCAATTTCACTAGTCCTCCATGAAAGCAGGCGTGTTGCATTTATACTTATTAAACATTTGCAATCTGAAATTACTTTACAAAACAATGAAGGACATTTTTACCTCTTTTCTGACATGTTCTGGACCAAACCAATAAATCTGAATGGGAAAGTTAAACCTAATTTATCAGATTCATCATTTAATTACAAAAGAATCAACAAATTAACCAATTATTAAAATAATGCTGAGTTGAGTTGCAGCCCTAATTTATTGCAATATAAACGCCTCTGAAATGTTTAAATATTATTTAGAGATGCTATCCCAACAGGTAATTAAATGTAGAAAGCAAAGAGTTGGTGTGATATTCACCTGAGGAGGTTGGGTCATCTGAAAAGTCATGAAGCTCCTCTGGAGCGTCACCGTAGTAGGAATTAAACTTGTGGCTTGACACAGCAGCCAGTACTGCACCCTAAGGAACCGCAAGAAAATAGATGATGAGCCACAGTGAGGTTGATGGGACACATCCCCTCTGTACACTTTCTTTGATCCACAAATTGCTGACCTTCAGCTTCCTCCTGGCATTGAATTTCCTCAGCTGTTCCACCGTTTCAGGAAGGTGGATCTTGTAGGCGTACCTGTCCCTCTCCTGTGCCGACAGAGCTAAAGTTAACGCGTGCACACACAGCAACTACGACTCAATGCAAATGATTCAAATTTGCCTTCAGCCAAGGGTGGTTGAGAGCTTCGTAAACGGTGATCCTTTCAGCGGGGTCTAGCATTAACATGCGTCTCACTAGGTCTTTGGCACTCTCTGAGATATGGGCCCATTGACGTGGGTTCATCTGGACAACACAAAGATTTGAAAAGACTTTTAATTTTGGTCCCCGAACGACATATGAAGCTAGAAACAGCGGCGAGAACCACAATGGCTGTTTGCAGGCAGTGGGACAGAGAATAACACACTTCCTGCTGTGACTGCATCTGCCACACATTAGTCATGCAAGAAAAACAGATAACACCTCAGTGTGCCATGCTCTCACAGTGAGCGAATGTCCTGCGCTTTTAAAGACAAAAGCTTTCGCTTCATAATAGCACGTTTAAGGGCTCATGGGGAAAAAATGATCCTACCTTGTATTTTCCCTTGATGATAGCCTCAAAAAGCCGATCCTTTGTGCCATAGAAAGGCAGGCAGCCTGACAGGAGGATGAAAAGGATCACGCCGCATCCCCACACATCCACTGGCTTCCCGTACGGCTCTCTCTTGACAACTTCCGGAGCCATGAAGTGGGGAGTACCGACACGACCTGAAAAGAGCAGTCGGATGTTATGAGTTTGAAGAGACGCCATTCTTGAAGATAGTCACAAAGAGTCAGATGCTCTAAAGTGCGGATTTACCTCCAGCTACCAGGCCCGACTCTCCCAGTTGTATTGCCACTCCAAAGCCTCCCAGTTTGACTGGAGCAGAATTCTCCTTGGAGGCCAGTAACACACAGTGGGGCTACATACAGACACATACAAGCAAATAATAATTAAAAAAAAAAAAGTGTTGTTCAAAAGTCAGGTACAAAATGTGAAATGGGCACCATCATATTAATTGACACTGTTTTCTCCACAATGTCAATATTGACTTTGTCATGTGTTCTCCAATAATACCAATTCATATATTCAATGTATTTCACACAAAAGAAGTAGGATGGCAGTGTTTCATTTGCAAGCACAAACTATTAAATATGTATTTAAACTAACCGGAACACAGCCAAGCTGTTAAATATTTAGGAACCAAAGCTCAGCATTTCCTGAATTTGCTTTTGTACTTTTTTCATGACGAGGGTGAAAAGGTGAATGTCTACGGAACATTATAAAAAAGGGGAGGGGGCATAGACAGCTCCTCTGACTTCATAGTCATTGCAGCAACAGTCACAAGTAGGAACTTCAAGAAAAGACTCAGACTGAGTGGCAGGCAGCCACAGAGACGAGTGCAGGATTCACTGGGACAGTGAGCGAATCAAGTGAAAGGTCCATAAAGCAAAACAGAAGAGTTTTTTTTCCTCTTTCCATAAGGTCCTTTTTTCTTTTTTTTTTAAGGTGTTTGGAGTTGGGACCCCAGCACGCTTATCTTGCTTTGGACTTTCTCAAAAGTACAAGTGAATCACTTGCGGTAAGTGTGTGGAAAAGCTTTGGCTTTTGACTCAGCTTGACACATTATTTTCACATTTTATTGTATTTACTCTTTATATTATTACTTTATTGTTTTAACCATTTGTTTGTATATGTCTGATTAATAAAAGGAGATAAATATAGGTAATACAATTTAAATGAAAAATAAAAAAATGTGATAAATAAAAATAGTATGAGTTGAGTGTTAACCCTTGCCTTTGAGGAAGTACGTACATGTTGAAAATATTTTGTTGATTTGTTTGATTTCTTCAGAAACCGGTCCACCCTGAGGACACTAACCAAGCAACAAGCAAAATGAACAGCTCCATATCCTCATCAACTATATTGGTCAATACTGTTTTTGCTCACAATTCTCTGTTCTCACTCCCAGCCACATCTCCTCCAACAACTCCCACTTTCTCCTCTGTGGCCACTCCGAAACCAACTAGTTGTTCATTAGATGACTCAGCTCTCCGTCTACCACTAGCTGTTATCTATTCCTTGTTGTTCCTCCTTGGCTTAGTGGGTAACCTCTTTGCCTTGTGGGTCTTCATTTTTGTTCACTCTGGCCGTAACTCTTTGCGTGTGTTTCTTATCAACTGCGCGGTGGCAGACCTGGTCCTTCTGGCATGTCTTCCCTTCCGAATCATCTATCACATTATTGGGAACCGCTGGCGACTGGGACATGTGGCCTGCAAGCTGGTGGGGAATCTATTCTACATGAACATGTACATAAGCATCATGCTGATGGGGTTTATTAGCCTAGATCGCTACTTGAGGCTCAAAGGGAAGGGCAAAACGCGGAGAGGCTTGGGGCTTCGACTCAGCGGATGTGGTTTGCCGTGTAGTTGGGTGGCATGTGGGGCACTATGGGGCCTGTCTCTGGTAGCATTGGTTCCCATGATTGTCTCTGCGGAGGACAAAGAGGAAAACGACAAATGCTTCCAATTCAAGCACCGAAAGCTTGCCAGAGGAAAAGCTTACTTTAACATTGTACTGGTGGCAATGTTTTGGTTTGTCTTCCTCATGCTCGTGGTGTGCTATGCCAAGATCACCTACCAGTTAATGAAAGTGTCAAGGGACAAGCCAGAACTTCCCAATGCACGAAGATATGGATGTACAGCAAAGAAATCCTTCTTCGTCCTTTTCCTGTTCACCCTTTGCTTTGGTCCCTACCACAGCTTTCGGCCCTTCTACATTCTCGCGCAGCTAAATGCGACAGTGAATTGTGATTACTTGCGTGTGGTGGACCACATCAATGAGGTCGTGCTTTTATTGTCTGCCTTTAACAGCTGTTTGGACCCTGTTATGTACTTTGTTTTGTCTGGCTCGGTGCGCAAAACTGTCTTCCATATGCTTGAAAACAGACTTGGCAATCGACGTTTCTTTCTAAATGAAACCCCATCCTACAGCTCTACAACAGAGTTTCGAAGGTCTTCAGTACCTTTAGCTTTACCAAGAACTGTGGATTGAGTCTTCCACACCACTGGTATTGACAGAACCATGACTTCAGATGAACGTATCACAATGGTGTGTTATTACTGTTCACAGACTTGCTGCATGTAAATAAAGATGATGGATTTGCGAAACCGCTTGGCCATACCCATTACCTTGCTTGGCAATTCCCCAACGACTGTGACGTAATTGTTCAAAATACATAATAGGAAATGGATGAAAATGAACGGATGAAAAAATATCTCCCAAACTGATTATAAAAGTATCTCTGCAGCACCTGTACCCACTACATCCAAACCGTAATATTAATGTCGGTAATCTAATTAATTTGTGGATGTAAATGTTGCATTAAGAGGGCTGTCAACTCACCTTGACGTCACGGTGTATGACATTGTTGTCATGACAGTAGCGAAGCGCCTCCAAAATTTGTTTCATATAGTGGCTGCAAGGAAATTAATGGAAGATGATTAATGACACCTGCAAATTACTCAGTCTAACAATATTATCGAAAATTTACTTTTTAAATACAGTACAATACTTGAATGTCTCGAGTGCCTGCCTAGTGTAAAATGTGTACAATTAAACCAATATTTTTATTGTGAGTTGCCAATTTCACAAAATGTGTTGCACTTTGAATTTTACCAGAAGGCAATACAACTTTTCTGCAAATTTTTATAACACTGCAATTTGTGTTGGGTTGCATACAGTTTTGCACAATAATAGACAAGTAATTTGACTAGTAATCTGTGTCTTACCTGGCCACAGCCTCACTGTACACAAACCCAGCATCAGCTCTCTTCACAATTTCAAAACAGAGGTCAGCTCCATCCATACTAGGAATGAGAGAAAAGTGCAGTTACATTTTGACTTTAAGCAGAATAGTTCCTATAAGTAAATAAATTAATTGTGTATCACATTGTGAGTTAGACTGCAGCAGAACTTCATTACCTTTTATAAGGATCATTTCCCGTATTATTGTCATTAATATTATTATTATCATCATTATTATTATTAGTTTTGTTGTTATAAGTTGGTATTATAGAACTAACTTAACTAGTATATCATATATTCTAGTGGTGAGGATAAAGTCCAATGTACAGTAAGTGTCCCAATATTGGCTCTTCACACAGAAAGGATGCGGGTGAGCAATTGCAGTACTTGCTTGCTAAAGGCTTAAATTCATCTTCCAGACACTTGAGCAGCTAAATATAGAAACATTGACATGAGATGCAAGAGTGATACATGCACTCACAATTCGAACACCATGTAGAGCATGCCGTCCGAGCTGTAAGTCTCCAGTAGCTCCACGATGTGAGCATGTTTCAGCATGTGGCAGATGCTGGCCTCTCGCTTCAGATCTGACACGAGACAGGATGTGCTTTAAGTCGTGGTTACGGTCGCTCATTGATCACTCATAAATCAAGAGACTCAAGACATTGTGAACATTCGCAGAGAGTGAAAGTGAATTAATTAATAAAGTGAATTAATGAAAATGTAAACACAATGAGTCGAATTCACGACTGAATATGTTCTGAATAAAATGTATCATTGTGGCAACATTATACAACAGGTACAGAAAACATACTGTTCAATAATACCAGTGTTCATTTTGATTTCACCATGCAGGAAAAATGGCTGCTATTTTGTACACCACCAGAGGGCAATAAAGAATATGTTAAAACAACCTGTACCAGTGTCATTTTTGTGGGGGAATAAGAGGCCAAGATAAATAATTGGGGGAAATTATTAATATGATACATTGAATTGACTTTACTACATAAAACAAAAATCAGACATGTTTACATCAATAGGGAAAATACAATGAAAAAGGCAGAGAAAAATTGATTATTCTGACAGTTTCAGCGAGAAATAATTAGTATTTAATTATCTTTCATTTTTAAAAACATTCACTCAGAAATAATTCCATTATGATTTTTATACTTTTACACTCACCAGTACTATAAAAGGATTCATTTAATACCATAAAATGAATATTCGGTCATATCGATAAGCCTTTAGTCACTGTTAAAAGCAATTAAGCCTCTAAAAATGTGGAGGGGAAAAATTATAAAGAGTCTTACATTGATGTACAAAGAATTCAAACCTCTTTGGTTAAATAACGTATTTTTTCATACCCTATTACCCATCAATTGTTCATTTATACATGATGGCACGCAGTGAGTCTTTATTGAACCATTTAAAAACCTTGAAAAACTTACCGCCTTCCTAACAATGCCTCTTTTGTGTCTGCGCATTATTAGAGAGACAGCTTGAACGGTTTTGATGGTATGACATGTCTGTAAATGTTACTGTACATAGTGATTGCACTGAAGCTTGATTTGCGGAAAAGAGTGAATTGAATCGAAATTACACTTTGTCAGAAAATTTGCGATTCAATCTTTTCCTGAAATCATTTAATCACCTTGCTCATGCGTAAAACTCCTAAACAGTTGTCATTTTTGTGAAACCTTGTGTGCATTTCTCATTGACTGTTAGATCGGCAACGCTGCAATTCAGTTAAAATTTTGAGTTGTACCAAAAAAATTGGCTTGACCGGCGCCCACTTGTGAAAACTAGTTTTGGTTTGTGGTGGGCTTTTGGATCATGACAATAACGTGCCACTTTATAGGATTTCTGTTTATATTTTACACTTGCAAAGTGCCAAGTCCTAAGATACTGCAAGCCTTTCTCCTCCCGGGACTCATATCTTTCTCTTGCTGTTACTACTGGCTGTAGAGCTAGTCCCTGACTGGGCTACTGCAGATGGCACATTGCGAGCGCCAACATGCATGTGAGCTTGGCATAAATGTAAACACACAAATTACATCCTACCTGAGACACACACCAGATTTGGGCATCAAAGTGTAATTTCTGCCAAGTTATTCAGTGCCCTTGTGTCCAGATTGGTTGTACCTTTGCCATCTGCTGTTCCATGTGCAGAAGGCTCAAAGTTGAAATATAAGCTTGGCGACAAGGACTGCAACCCTTTCTCACCTTCAGTGCTGAGGCCAGGGCTGGAGGTGAAGCTCGCTACATCGACAATCTTTACAGCAAACTGTTGGCCAGTGTCCCTGTTGATGCAGCGGCGCACCACGCTGAAAGGTCCCCTACAATAAAGACGAGATACAAGAAGGTTTGGCATATGGAAGTTTTACCACTGTTGCCAAAGGTAATTACAGAGCAGTTGTATGCTAAACCGCTGTTAAACTTCATTAAAAACATTCTTGTGAGGACATGACAGGGCAAGGGTGACCACACAAATGGCAGCAAAGAGGTGGCAGATATTGTTACTGTGCTTCCCGACATACCGGTAGTTGTGTGGGTATATGATGTGCAAAAGGAACGAAGGACAAAAAGGAAAAAGAAAGGAAGGCAGGCTAACATACTAGAGTGTGGACAAACTTGTCAAAAGCGCACCTGAGTTGCCTCTGATCACCATTTCTCTCTGAACCAAGTAAACAAAGCATTAAGTATGTGTGTGTGACCTAAGTGTTCTCTAGCAGCTGTGCATAACTTTGCAATGGCAATCTCAAACTTTCGGCTACTGTAGAAGAAAAACAAGTACAGCTGTTTAATGGGAAATGCTAATAAGTGTGTGATAATAAAAGGCATTTCTGCAATTAATAAACAAATAGGGTTGGGTGGCAATTTGTAACCATGTGGGTAAATTATGGGGACTACATTGAAAAGCATTTTGCAAATGAGGAGCATTCTAAGCAGGAGGGGGAAGTGGTATTATTTCAATGAATAGAATAAAATGATTACTTAAAGCTATCAAATGAAAACGATCAAGTCATGCCCACTAAAAGAGAAAGCAAAGTGCAAAGGGCATATGTCATGCTGACATCACCGCAGCTGTGGCATCATACAAAAACACCCACGCGCTCCTCACATCCGGACAACAGCAGCCATCAAAAGACTTGCCAGAATTTAACAAATCATTACAAAGGTCTCCTTCATAGTTTCAATCAAAAGACTGGGTGACAGGCAGTTTTGTTGTAAAAGGATGTGCCGGACACCAGGGCACTTTCCTTTCAACCCTTGGATTTCCTTTCCTAGCCTAAACGGACACAACACGTGCAGCTGCAGACTCACCATGTAGAGCAAAGAAAATTGTTGGGTTTCATTCTCTCCCTGTGGTTAACTTACTAACCGGTAAATCCCTGTGTTTGTGTGGTCCAAACATTGGGTCAACTAAATCCTAAATACAACTGCATGTGGTGAAGTCAACTGTGAATGATTGCAATGGATCTCTTCAAACAGAAACAAATCTGGGTTTTTAAATATTATAACATATACACCATTAAGATAGCAGGAGATTTTCAACCTTTTTTATGCTCAGTTGCATATTGTGTCTCTATGTTGCAAGCATAAAGAATCAAAGCACATTCATACAAGCAAGGGAGGGATGATAAAATTGTGGTTCCGTGTCCCACCTGAGCAGTGACTTTATGGACAGCTCATCAGTGAAATTGATGGAGACCAACTTCCTTCTAACAACCAATCTTAATGATTTTGGTCCACAGTAGGACACTAAAGTCAAGTCATTGGTGTGGACTATGTTGCACTCTAGAGAATGGGTCTACAACAATACAGCATTGCGTCAGATACTTCGAACATTACAAGCACAGAACAACCTCTCATTACTTACACTAGTGGTTCTAAAATGGAGGTACTTCAGGGAGTACACAAGCAGGGCCCTACGGTGTGCAACTTTGAAAGAAACCGAAAAATAAAATTAAAATATGTGTACGGACAGCAAGCCGAAGTCTTGTCTATTATAATAATAAAAAAACATAAATATATTAAACCTTTACCTTCATTGCAGGATACTACAATCATGTGGGTTTAATCGACATTGGAATATAGTAAAAACTGACCCATTCGAGCGGCTTTTCATCACACCTGCAACATCCCAAGACCTCCGTGAAATGACACAAAATGGGTGATTTGGAACAAGCATGAGCGCAACTGTTGCATTTTATTAATCAAACCTGGCTCAGATTTCTCCTGCTTTGGTGCAAATGTACTCGCGCCTAACCGTGGCAAAAAAGTGACGTTTCAGCGTCAGATTAGTACAGTACAATACATTTTTATTTAGAATGTGCAGACGACAACTTTATTGCAGGATCGACAGTCGCCACGCTCGTGAAGATAAGTGGTTGTGAAAGTGGGATGAATAACAAACAGTATTACACTGCACAGCGTCATATAGTCATAATAGTAAATAGCACTTGTTGGAAAACAAGGTTTAGCTACAGTAATATTTTTAATCATTTGATTGTATTTGGGTTTTTAATGTCTTTGCATAAAAATGGCCATTACAACTAAAATGCTTGGGATTTTGCCTATATTTAAAAAAGTGTATGCATGTGCAATTTTGATATGTTATTGCGAAGTAAATAATTGAGTATGATCTTTATGGAAGCATTAAGAATAAATATATTGTATATAAAACAGCCATACTGTAATGATCCTGACAAAATTTTAAATGCTGTCAAATGTGCTTTAACACTGGAGTAACCAAAAACCATCAGTGCTAAAATTTAGACTTGAGTTCTGGTGAGACTTTGAATGTCTTGACAAAAGGAGCATATTTTATGAAAAAAAAAAAAAAAAAAAGAACTTGAGCACAGCATCTGACTCCGTGCCATGAAGACTGACAAAGACGCTCAGTGAAGCACAAGGCCAAGTGTCTCACTGAAATGTCTCACTTAATGCACAATTGAGAAGTTCAGTACAAAAATGCAATATTTAGTGTTGGCCATTCATAAAGATAGATTCTTTTTCATGGTTAAACTGATAGATTCTTTTGGTGGTTTATGCTTTTATTTCAAACAGTTAATGATTTTCTTTCTCACTCATTTTATTATATATATATATATATATATATATATATATATATATATATATATATATATATATATATATATATATATATATATACATACACACACACACACACACATCTGCATACGTATAAATACCTGCATACGTATAAATACCGTACATACAAACATGCACACACAGATATACACACACACACAAATTTGGAAGACTACGTTAGACCCGACCTGTTTGATAATTGTGCAAGTAAGTCTGTCCAAAGAAGTGATGCCGTTTTCCATGCAGGGCGTGTATGAAAATTGTAATGCAAATGTGAGCACTGGAGACAATAGAAACTGAAACAATATTTATAAACCAAAACAATAGATAACTGATTTTTATTGTCCCCATTGAAGTGTGGGATAGAAAAACTACCCCCCCCCATCACCACCACCATCAATCTGCTGATTTATCTTGTTCCAGACTGCCTTCCCCTCATGCATCTGGTTCAGGAAAAATGATCTCTTCCCTCTTCCGGTAACACATCCCAAGACACAAAGATTCAACTCCCTGATCCATTAACTTCCAAAAATCAACATTTCTAACAGTTGTTTCCACAACTCCCAACTTCTACAGTAAAGTTATCACTGAACACTATTTTCTTTCCTAAATCAATTTAATAAGCTAGCTGGTGGGACATCAAGGACATGTTTCAGCACCTTGCTTGAATTTGTGACCATAGGAAGACCTCAGGTAAGCTCCAGGGGCTAACGCATTGATCCTTCATACAATGCCATGATCTTAAGATCTACTACACCGAGTGGCACGTCTCATACAAGGTCTCAGCCATCTTCCAACATACAGGACCAATAGTAATAATTCACTATTGGCTTGTGATGTTTTGACATATCATTTGTCGTTTGAGTTTAGAAGGAACCCTTTGCAGTTGTTTTGGGATATCTCTTTTGAAAACTGACCTTTGCTGAATGAGCATGCAAGAGAATTGCAAATGAAGCATTATAGACTTGTGTCATTGAGCCCCAATTTTGCAGTCACGTGATTCCGTCCACACGCCCACACTTTGAGTCAGTTTATATTAGCATAGGAATGCAGTGATGACACGATCGTAATGAGAATAAGGTCCAGAATCAAGCAAGACTTTGTGCCAACACCAGACATGAACTGCAACTTTGTGGAATATGGACTACAATGGAGGGGGAAAGATGATGAACATGTGCTGTTCATACTCACTTGCCAATCACCTCACACAACTCGTAGACATCTTCGAATAGCACGTCGTCGTCCGCCATGGTCCAAAGTCAAACGGGGGAGCTCTACAAATAGCCCCCTTCCCAATAGTTTCGGATCTGATCTGCACACTTAATTAACGAGGGGTGTGATTATGGCAGGTCGGTGACAGTGGGGAATGCGCGTCCCAAATGCGATGAAGATAAAAGCATCGGTCACTACAGAGTGCAAGTTCGCCCGCCCCACCTTCTGGGGTTCTCCTAGCCAGCTAGCGGGCTAGCTCAACAGGAACCACAGACCAGACCGCAAGGGTTGGAGATTTTCCTCCTTTGCAGGGAAACAATTACATGACTCCGATCCGCATTATTCCATCAAATTATAGTGCAAAGTGTTTGACACCATCTGCAAATCCATCAAGATGTCCAGTTCAGATGACGGTGCTGAGCTTCAGCAAAAGCTAATCGCTGTCCGAAATGGGTTTTATGGGCTAGCTGACGATGGAATAGCCGGTTGACTCCTGGCTTGATTGCACTGTGCACGCCCAGTATCTCAGACGGTTTGCCCTATCCAAACGTATCATATGGGAAATCCCGCTCGCCGAATCGAAGCAGAAAATCTCCACTATGGAGTCGATCACAACCCCGCCGCATATGCTTCTTGTGAACGTCCAAATTGCATCCAACACCTCAAATGTTGCATCCACCGTTAGTCGGATGCTGGCAGTCGCTCCGACTTCGTCAAATGTGTCGCCCAAGAACCCGGTGAGCCAAAATGGCGCCCCGCGAAACGATCCACACTCAATGCTTTAGTGACGTTAGAGCCAAAATGGCGTTCGACGGGCGTCTGATTTCCAGGCAACGGTTCCAGCCATCTAGCGTCATTTTTCTGCGCATGTGCCAGCATTCCTGCAGCTCCATGTCTTACGTCACCTTTTACCACATTACTCGCTTCAGTGTATCAACATACAATGTTTGGAATGTCTGTCAGGGATAAATGCATTTCATGCGGTAGTCATATGGCGGATTGTTATGTTATTTTGACAGTGATTGCCTAAATCCCATGGGTTCAAAGGGAGGTTCCCCAGAAAAGGGTTGTCGTGTCTCTCGCCGTGTTCTGTGGCTTTGCATCAGCCCCTCTCCTCTCGTCCACCGTTGGTATATAGACTCATCAATTGGCACTCTGATTGGCTGTTGATGTGGTCATCAATGCAGTACTGTACAATATGCATGTTGCCTGAGATCTGATTTCAACTATAGACTTGACCAAATAGAACTGAATTTATGGACAGCTTATATTATATGGGACTATATTGGGACTCCAATGTCAAATACTGGGCTGTTTCCCAGGTAACGATGGCGGGGGCGTGACTTTGGTAGTTTATTGGCCGTTCCCTTTCCGTTTCCAACACTTTCAATATTTTACATACATTTCTTACCATGAAAACATTTCGATATCATAGATTAGTGTCTTCTATCTAACCGGAAAACAAAATAATGTATTTAAATTGTGGGGAATATTTGTAATCTTCTTTTTCATCATTTGTAATTTAAATGCAAATAAATACAAATACAACATACTGATGAGATGTAATGCGTTTGCAGCACGTTCAGCCCTGTCAAGGCACAGGATAATGAAATACAGAAAATGGGGAGCATTCCAGAGAACGTAAGCGGCGTGTGACGGCTTTGTAGCTGCATTGCACACTCCATGTCAAAAGGTGGCGGTAATGAGCGCTATATGTTGATAGGTTCATTTGCACAAAAGAGGTAGAAGCGGGCGCCGTGTTCAAAATTTGTTTGCAGCGCACTTCTTTTGCGATCCGAGTAGCAAAGATGGTACCCCCAGTACAAAAAAGGTAATCCGCTTTTGTTTACAAACATTGCGATTGCATTCATCTGGGGTTTCGCTCGTGTACAAGTCATAGCAAATTATAGATTATTTTGAGAAATGGTGCACTGTTAAGAACGAATCGTGTTTCCTTTACTGTCATAATATTATCCTTCCATTCAGTTCCTGTTTCTTACTGCAAAAGACCTGAATTTACGATTGTTTGCCCCTTTATTAAGTTTCTGAATTTGGATGACAACTGTAATACAAACAGCACTTTGTGTTCTTCTTTTGGGACCTTTTTTTCCTCTCGAGATGTCAATTCCTAGTTACCTCATCAGTTCGCTCCGCCACACCTTACAACCTGCGGTCTTCTACAAGAATAATACCAAATAATAATCATCATCTTATTCCAAATGTATTTATGGTCATTACGGACTGTTTGTAACCTTCACGAGTCATCACCAAGTCAGTGATTTTTGATATCTCTACAACTTTCCCTGACTCTTTTTTTTCCTCACCAGTAATTGAGTTTTGAACCCGACAAAGGCTTCTGAAGAATTTGTAATAAGAAAAATACTGAAACATCAAATTTAACATTACGAACTGACATGATTTCTAGTGAACCATTTTAAATTCCAAGATGCTAAGGATTACTAGTTTCACTGCATGATGATTTGCATTTAAATTCTTCAAATACATTGTGTTTTCTAGTGTGGCAAGAACCCCCAACACCGTTGTCGAAAAAAGGCGTAAAACTAGGAGCTATCGACTTTCCTACCAGAGCATGACAGCACATACCTCCACGAGAACGTCACTGCGGCTCAACACCAAGAGAACGCCAAATCCTGACAATATCCTTGTGAGTAATCCCAAATTGCTTTTTGCTTGATGACAGGTCATCATTAATGGGTAATGACCACGATGTTTTTATCAGGATAAGGTGGACCCCAAACAGCTGGCCTCCCTGATGGGTACAAAATGGCAGCTGTCTTATGTCACGCCTCTCTACCGATTCCGCTATACCCAGCTGAAGAGTTACGCCAGGCAACTGTCTGCATTTATGGCTGCGGAGATGCAGAAAGGTCTGGCAGTGGAGGAGGGAAGTACACAAAGCCTCAGGGTCTCCTTCTCTGTGGTTCATGGTCTGGCTGAAACGGATGATGATGCTGAGACCATCTTAATACAGGTTTGCACAGGATTGTAGAGATAATGCTCAGCCAGATGTCAGTCAATCTATTTGGAAGATCCTTTTGGTTACGTTTCTCTTGTCTCCCATTCTAGATCTATGATAACTCCTTATTTGCTGGGCAGGATGACCATCAGAAGACAGTATGGAGAGGCTGGCTTGGTTGCGTCAATGGCAACTCTGACTACATTAAATCTCTTCCAAAAGAGTTCATGTCTCTACCACTATTTGGCAGCAGTGGGACGGAGACACTCACCGCCATGGTCAAATCCTGGTTCCAGAAGAACTTTGACTGCTGCTTTGGCTTGTTAGAGATCAATCAAACCACCTTGGAGTGGTTGGTGGCATTATGGACCAACTGCCACATGGATTCCAATATTAAGCAACTCAAAATGATTTGGACTCTTCCGTTTAAGCCGCCACTTCAGGTCACCTATGCTGTACACCCCGATGACGCTTGGGAGCTATGGCGCGGTGTAAAAGTGGATCAGGCAGACAATGTTATTGACAGAGAAGATTCCATAAACTTTATAAAGGGCCTCATGGGCCATTTTTATCGATTTTACTTGGTGGATCTGTCGGCTGGGAACCTGAGCCATGTGTCAACAGCGCTGGGCACAGCCGAAAGCAACGGCAGGATCAAGGTACCTAAATCTGAAACAAGACTTTCTCTCAGGTGTGTCTGATAAAAACTTAAGCAAACAGAGTTAATATATTTATGTGCTTTTGTTTCAGTTTTCCAACAGGAAATCCATGATCACCACTCTGACGCTGCTGACCGAGTGTGCCCTGCTCAAAATGCCCTTTTAAAGACTACACCAGATAGTTGATGACGTTGTTCAAGTCCACTAAATTCACTTGACGGGGTCTTCTCAGTCTTGGGATTAGATATTATACATTTTACTAATAAATTACATAATTGTACATTAGCAATCATTTTATTTGCTGTCCTCCCAAAGTAGAACATTTGAACATTTTCACCACAGTCGTTTGAAAGGAGAAAGGAGGCCAAGAAAGCCTATCATCCATTTTGATGAGGAATGGATAAAGGTGAGAGTACATCGATGTCGAGTTTGAATCCTCAGCGGTGAGAGTCTAACCTCCTGACTCAGAATGACACCATGTCTGTTCGTCCTTTATATACCAAGAACTTGCAACTTGCTTGTTCACAAGAATATGAACAAGCATTTGGGCCCATGCACAAATGTTTTTTTTTGTCCTAATTATGTGGTCGTTTTTGTAACTTTGCACATTGTTGTATATTCATGAGTAGCATTTATTTTTTTTATGCCAAGCATAGCTGTATTAAAGGCTAAATGTTTTTTTTTTTTTTTTTTTAAAAACATTGTTCATCATCAGTGAATACAATAAATCTTATTGCAACATCTGGTTTTAGTTGTTATCCTTACCTGGCTTTTGTACAATACACAAACGGTCATTAATTTTCTTTAATACAGAGATGAAAATCCATAATTTCATTTGTTCATCTTAAAAAAATACATTTAAAATAAGAAACCCAGCAAACCGTTACTGTTTAGATATCAATCAAACAATGAGGCAGCTCACAATTTCACACAGAAAACAATGAGGCAGTTGACAAATTCACATAGACCCATATGCTTGAGGACAGTGTACAAAAATATTAAACGTGTTACATGCAAAGAATTGAGCAAGCAAAAATACAACTAGATGTCCTATTCCAGTTTGTAATGTGTAAATAGCAAGTTTAAATTCTACAGTAAATGCATAAAAAAAATCATGCTGTCATACTCTTGTTGACAACTGCAGATGCTCAATTGTCCATTAAGATGCAATGTGATAAAGATGAAAAAAATCATATAAAATAAGTAGTACTTGTATTATTTGCACGCAGTAAACTTGTGATTGCATTGTAGCACTGTGGGTTTAACTTCTGGCCAGCACCCGTGTGAAGATTGTGTATATCGAATGTGCACGTTGGAACATGATCATCAAAAATCAAGAAGGAGCACAAAGAAATTAAAGAACAATAACAGTTGGGTCTTACGATGGGCTTTGAGGTGATCGAGGTAACATTCGCGAACTTCCATTTAATGTCTTCAGCAATGGATGAATGATTAATATTATATATTATATTGTGATTAATATGAGGGACCGCTCTGAGCCAAAAGGTTGTTCTTTTCATCCCAGTTTGGTGCTGCACACAAGTAGGCAATAAACAATGTATCATTGTTACAATGTAACACAACAAAAACATTTGGCAATCTAGGGTCAGTTTTTTTTTTTATGCATACGAGGCTAGACCAGTGCTTTTCACTTATTTTACATTATGCCCGCCAGGAGGAGGAAATGCCCCTAACTCTCCTCACTGACTATAAACGGTATGATTTGTCGAGAAAATCATAAGTACATCTCTGCATAACATTGCTTTTAACATTGTCCTAATTAAACATGTCACCCACAACCCCACCCCACCTAGGGAACCTCACCCCACCCTCTATTTGAGAAAAACTGGGCTAGGCACACATTTCGACATAAAGAAAGGTCTAAAGTATTTGAGATTCAGCCCAAAATGAGAAGTGTAATCCAGCATTTCACACACTCACAACTAAGGATTGGTGTTCACTTGAGTTATTTTTAACCCTAAATGTAAATATACAACTCACCACCACAAATCACGATCCAATGAACAAAATGATGTCCATCATGAGTTCACAATTTACAAGGAGATGTAAACAAAATGTGACAAAAATGACCTACACAGTGACCAAAAGCATAATGCAGAGGTTTCGTTCAGGAGGCCAAACCCAGGAAAAATCCTCCAACAAAGCCACTGGACAAGACGATGTTTCTCTTTATAAAATCGCTGGCCTGTATGACAAGGGAGGAAATCATGATTAAATCAGCAGAGTGGATAAAAAATCACTAATAGAAAACACCCCCCCACCCAGAAAAAAATGAGCATAAATCTAAGTGTAAAACAAATCTTATTTCTCAGTTTCACTTCATTTTTTCAAGGAGGGGGCATTATTGTAGTTCACATTAAAAGGTGGAAAAACATTTGAAACTATATCTTGGTCTCAGTTACCCCATCACAAAAGATACATTTTAATAAAGGAGGGTGTAGTACATTCAAGTGGAAGAAAACTATTTTCTAATCTACAAATCTAAATTCTATAACAAGCATGAAAGAAAGCTTTTTTTTTTTTTTTTTTTGCAGATACCTTTACCTCCTCAATGAACGTGTTGAGTTCTGGGGCTGCTTTGTTTGCTTTCTTCTTCAGGTGTTTCTTGGCTTTGTTTACATCTTTCTCCACTTTCTTCCAGTCCACCTGCACGTAGCCACTGTGATTGGCTATCTGTGTAAAAAGGGCATGCAAATTTAGGATTTGTCAGTAGAGACAGACAGCATTCCACTTTTCTAGATGTATACTGAAACACAATTCTAATCTCCATTGCTAATGTTTTATATTACATCTCTAACATAAAAGATTCTCTTTCCCTTAACATTCAAATCTCGCATATGCATATTTAAAAAGGTGTACGTCTTGCCTGTAAAAGGAGGAATCCTCCCCCGACAGCAGTGGCCGCCACTTTCCCCACTCTCTGGAAGACATAACCGGCACACCTGCATGCATTGAATGGGGGACAGAAAAAGGATGAATGGAAATATTAAATATTCTATGGAAGTCCACTGAACCAAATGTATGGCGTTTACCATCCTGTGAGCCCTCCCATCATGAGCTGGGTTGTCACCGAGTACTTCTCAGCTAGCGGCCCAGAGTTGTTTCCAAACACCCTGCTCCACCACTGATGCCGCCGAGCATATTCTGTCAGATCCACCACCTCGTACACCTCTTCATCACTCTCTGGTTCTTCCTGCCCTGTAGAGACGAGTTGAAAAAAATGATCCAATTCATAGAGGAAAAAAATACAAGTGCATGTTGACCTGGATTCTTTATTAGCAAGACATTATAAGGAATGGCTAGATGAACTGAAGCACTCAGCTGTTAAGACACCTTTCTATATAGAATCTCCAAAATAGCTGTCATTGTTACGTCATATTGATGAGAGGACATGGGGCAGTATTTTTGAGCAATCTATCGGCAAATTCTCCCGCAAATACTTCAATAACAATTATGCATTAAATCGCGTCATACAAAGGGAGGACATGCTCACAATGTATCAAATTATTTGACGCAAACCCGTCGGTAATTCATACATTAATAAGTCCGCACCTTCCCTCTGCTCCACGGTCGCCATTTTGAAGGGGCTGGAGAATTTAACAGGATGTTGACAAAATAAGCCGCGCCCACGCGATGATGCTGTGTCCACGGTCGTTTATATGTCAGTGGCCGTGCCACGTCGCTCAGCAACCTTTATTATTAAAATATTGCAACCATTGCTTCTTGCCGGGAGAACATTCCGGGCTTGTGGAACCATATTTGAACATTCAAACATAAGTTACATTGCATGAAAGTCGTGGCTAGAATCCAATATTTACAGGTACCTACCAAGCTATCTTTACTTTGCAAAGAAAAGTGTCGTAAAATCAGTTCTGATCAGGTTTCAGTGTGCAGACTGGTTTGCAAAAAAGATGATGTACAGTGTATTATTGAAGACGAGAGGCAATGGCAGAGAAGTCATATGGTGGGATGCACGCATGTTGATTGGCTAAAACACAAGGTGAGGGCGTGGCCACAACGGCGCGTGGGTTTGCTTCGTTGACACAATTAAAACAACTTTATCTTCTCAGCCGAAACGCGTTTAATTGAGGAATACTTACACATTGGATTATGTGTTCATGTAGTCGCAATTGAGCCACGGTATGATCTCGCTTTGGGAAGAAAAATGTGACGTTGAAGATCAGCTCGCGGAGCGCTGCTTGTCCCCCGGAAAGGATTTACTACATCGAATTGCATCTTTTCAGGCTGGGAAAAGTTTTTGATCGTTTGCTTTTCTTCGCTTCCGTCTGTTTGATTCGGTGGAGTAAGCCGATCGCCTGTGCGTTGGGATTTTCCATGCAATCGTGCAGTGTGTCTGTCGCTGTTGCTGCCTGCGCTGCTGTTCGGAGTCTCGGCTCAGCTTCTGATGGTGGTGGTGATGAGGAAAAGAAAATGGCGGCGGGAAAAGCGAGTGAAACAGAGGAGGACTTTCCGACACTGACAGCCCAGGAAAGGGACAGTTTGGCCGGGATTGACAGGTGGGAATAGTGGGAGCGTACCCTCACACGTAACGTGAATTCTAAGGGCTATCTTGATCTGCATGTCTACATTTCAACCGAGGCGCTCCGCAACTAACGCCGAGCCACCTTATGTTGTCTTTTTGCTTGCAGCTCACTATTTGGATTTCAGAAGCTTCATGAAGATGGCGCCAGAACGAAGGCCCTGTTAATGAAGGTAGCAAATCGAAAGTAGATACTATATACAACTAAACGTGCACTCGAGCCTGCTGGGATCACTCGGCTCGACCAGTCAAGTAAAATGCACAGCAGGGAATCGGCCCCCAAAGCTATCCTGCTTGCAAGCGGCCCTCCTGCATAAAAAAAAGCAGTTAGCCTATGTGTTAGCATGCTAGCTTGATAGTTAGCTCCCCTCATCCGGTGATCAGCGACCCTGCACCTGCGTCTTTTTCTGCTGCGGCTCGGTCGTTTATAAGTACCCCAACGTGTAGTTTACAACACTCCGCTGTCATGAAGTTGTTAATTCGTGTTTGTGTTGCGAACTACGGAGTGCTATGTTGCAGGCAAATATCGGCCGTTCCGCTCAGCGTGTCAGTGGACCTGCTCCGCTGTGACTGACGTTCTCGTAGCACCACAACACAACCTCGTCACGGTTTTATCCTGCACGCGACCGTTATTATTTTTCCGTCACTGCATGGAAAGAAGTTGCATGTGATTATTGGGTGGTGTCCCGTCAAATTTAAACCCAAAACAACACCGTGTGCGGAACCTGATCTGTTTGCATAGATGCAAGATCACGAAAACAATACGAGCAGTCTTCAAATATAGGTGCATAAAATGCTCGTTTTCGATTGACTGCTGCGACGGGAGTTTAAATGCTCAATTGTTCTCGTGGACGCACGTTGTGACTTATGTGGTCAGGTTCGACGTTTCACATAACGTTTATAAATGGCTGTCCAAGATGGCGGGGACATGGCAGACTGGTGATGGAACTCTTTTGATGTGTCGGGTCGCGTGGATTTTTCTGCGTTGAAGGCGTGTGTTTGCTGGGGCTGTCTCGCACGTTAGGATTTATAATAAAGTGTATTCAAGTTTAAGGCTTCCTATTTATTACGTTGTGTTTGCAGCAGTAAAGCTTCGTTTGAAAAATGATCGGTCTATTCACACCCAACACACAAAGCCCAGAAATAATTTATTGAGACTGGTAATTGAATTGTGCTTAAGTATACAATTGTGAGATGCTCTGACTTGTAAGGAGCTGTCCACCCATCTTCTCGCTAGGTGGTGCAGGATACCAGGAGGGGCTATGACTGCTTAAGTCGTCACATAGAGCAGCACACAGGTCAGCAGCCGGCACCAGGCTTGTCAGGGAATACAGTCAACAGCCCCTGGGATGAATACACTAGTTTGTGCAAAACTCTTGGGTTTATGGTTGCTGCTAAGTTAGAGCCAGGGCCAGCGATGAAGCAGGTGCACACCTCATGCCTGAGGGGATGTTATGATTTGTTCAGCTCCTGCCTGTCACTTGCAAATTTGTGATGGCACACGTCATTCAGAACAAGGCTCCATTTTATACTACCGGTTTAAGTGGCCAGTTCCGTTTAGCGCTTTTAAACCGAACTCCTGCCTATCTGCACGGCATCATGTGAAACCTATATGCTCTATTTGCTGAAATCTCACATATACTGTACATATTTTATTTTTTCTGCATTACCCCAAAATATCACAAGTTGGTGCCAAAACCTGGCTAATAGGAATAAAGAAATTGGTGCCAAGAAAATATGGTGCGCTAGCTTGGTTGAGAAACTTCAGCTACATCCACATATTTCATAAATTTGGTTATTTTTTTGTGCTCATTCACGTTACAAAAACAAAGGTCAATTCTAATGTGAACGGAATGCATGATGCGACACGTGCACCAAACACGGTGCCATATGGCACTGTATTTATACAAGTAAATGTTAGCGATGTGCTGAAAAATTCCAACCCAAAATTAACCTTTGTAAGCTTAAGCTTTTCAGTTTTGTTCCAAAATGCATGTCACCAAAAGAACACGGCCGACTAAAATACTGGGCTAGGGCCCCCAATTTGTCGACTAATCCCGAAGATGTTGACTATTGTAGCACCAGCTCAGTGGCCTAGTAGTAGTTTGTCCGCCCCGAGACTGGAAGGTTGTGGGTTCAAACCCCGGCCGGGTCAAGTCACAGTACATCACCTGCTTCTCACGCTGGCTCTTTACCTTCTCAGTGATGCGTATGCGTAGTGGTGGTAATACAGGTCATTCGTGATGTAAACAGAAGTATGTAGGATAGTTCACTGACATGGCTAACCCGTTTTAGCAACAGAGAACGTCTGGGTGTATTTTATAGCAAATCAATAGCTAATACAATGCAAAGTTCCCTTTCATGGCAGCATGGTGTTACTAAACGAGCATTTTAAAAAAAAAACTGCAAAAAAAATTCTAAAAAAAAAAAAATCTAAATACTTTGGTTGAAGTATTCGTCCTGTCATCCTAAAATGCAGTTTGGTTGTGCACGTCATAATTCCGAGGAGCACTTGAATGCAGCATAATTTCACACCCGAGTTGATGGAAATGGAGCAGCAGCCCCAGCCTCATTTGGGTCGGCCGTGTGGAGACATTTTGGATTTCTGATTGGTCGCGTTGTGACCCGAACGCAAGTTGTCATTTGTGTCCAATGAAACTGTCTGTGGAAGAGAACGGTAACACGTCAAACATGAGGAGATATCACCCCGGCACCCAGCCTTGAGAGTAAAACTTGGTCCGAAATCAGAGCGAGCAAATCAATAATTAATGCCAGCCAATTTCCCCATTTAGCTAAGTTGGCTAAACGCTATCTTGGAGTCCCAGCAACATCTTTTGCTCGTGAAACAGTTTTTTCTTCTGCAGTGGACATTGTAATAACACCACAGAGATCCGGCCTCTCACCTGCGAATATAGACTGGTCTTTAAAGAACTGATTTTTATTCATCCATTTTTTTACCTCAAACCAGTATTAGATTTTGATTTTATTTTAGACAATATAAACTGGTCTTTAAACAGTTAATTTTTATTCATCCTTTTACTACCCGAGACCAGTCTAAGAGGGTTTCCATTTATATTTTATTTATTTAAACAATGTTGGCTGCCCTTAACAGTTTCATTTATTTTTTATGGCAAAGACTGATCATAAAACAAATGTTTATTTTCGTATTTTTGGTTGATTAAGGTTAATTAGAAGTATCTTTTTGTTGAGGACTGCTCTAAAGAGATGTTATAAGATACATGTATATAATTGAGTCATGTACATGTTCTTAATAGTGCAATAAAACCAAAACATTTCACCTGGAGCTTTTCAACAACTAGAAATAAAAGGCTTTTTTATATTTTCAATATTTAAACCGAACCAAAGTTTGAACCGAACCATCACTTTAAATCCAAAACTTGAACCAAACCGTGGGTATGGTGAACCGTTACACCCCTGAAGCCTGGTGTGCAAAGCTGGCCCGTACATTTCCGTATCCAACAAAGGAACTGGGGATCTAGATATCCATATTCGTAAGATCAGCTAAGCATAAATCCGCCGCTAAAGAAGAAAGCTCCTCAAGTAAATTAAAACTTTTCGTCAATAAAACAGATGCTGCTGAAGGCGGCTTTGCATTTCACACTGTTAAACATCACAATGGCTACAGATCCATGGACTCCACTTCTGGCGGTTGCACTGTTTTGTTTTACAGTGAGAGGCAAAAAGCAGTTAACAGTTTAATTTCTATTGTTAAAGTGCTCTCCTCTGCTATATAATTGTTGTCAGTATTGCACTGATTTTATAGTCTATTTTTATTCTATTATTGTTGCACTGTTCTGTGAGAAGGGAAACAGTTTATATCTGCTTCAATACTCATGTCTGGCGCCACATTTTGTATGCTTGTTTGCAGTTTTGCATGGATAATTCAAATGTTGTTATAAATATATTTTTAAAGTTGCACACAAAGTTGAAAAAAAAAGTGACCAACTAATATTCATTCTTATTGTCCTCATTTTTGATCAACCTAATCTGGTCACACTAGCCTAATTTACAGTACTAAAAAAGGTGCATACAACATTTTGAATGTGAAGGTCAAATTTTGCATACTTGAGAAGCAAAACAAATGTTTTGGGTAAAAGTTTAGTAACAACAAAATTACAAACCAAAACACATACCGTATTTTCTGCACCATAAGATGCTTGGGGTTATAAGGCATAGACTCAATTCCTGGCGGCTGTCAATTCTGTACTTACTCTACTCAAAGGTTGCACCACATTTTAGGGTGCATGTATGCCATGACTTACGGTAAACAAAGAAAAATGAAACGGAAAAAAGGTGAATTTGGTTTTACTTTATTCTACTATAGAACCATGTACTCTACTGTATTCACATTATTGTTAATCAGTATTCATATACAAATTCATCAAAGTCTTCTGTATCCAATTTAAACAGTTGGGCAAGTTCGCTATTAAACATCACAAGTTCCCTCTTGCCATTCTCTCGTCATTGTCGCGTTATTTTTCGGCAATGATCCCAGCTTTCCAGAAAGCTTGAGTTGTGCCTCGTAGGCTTGTCGCTCTGTCGATGCCATTTTAGAGGGTCCTAATGCTGTTTGCTTTGCACAAAATGATTTATTTATTAATTGCGGCGGAAGTATGTACTCTATGTCAAAGTCAAAGTCCGCTTTATTGTCAAGTCAAGTTTATTTGTATAGCCCTAAATCACAAGCAGTCTCAAAGGGCTTCACATACACAATCAATTGACAATTATTCTCAAAGCATCCCCTGATCTTGAGCTCTGTACAGTCCTCTGATTGGTTTATCGCCCCGATCTACGTAAAACGTTGCAAGATGAGTGTACTATCATCTTATTTGTCTTTGTTATTGATTTGTATATAACTTAAAGCTAGACATTTTAAATCACTACGATCCAAGCAAAGTGCATGACGTCATTGACGTATGTATACATATGTTCCCCTTAGGCTGTCCGCTGCTACGATTCACTTATCCTCAAGGCGGAGGGAAAAGTGGAGCCTGAGGTGTTTTGCCAACTAGGCCACTTCAACCTCCTCTTGGAGGACTACCCAAAAGGTGAATTTACACTGAGGAGTCTCCTTTTATTGATTCTTTTAAATCATCTGCTTCCTATACTGTGTTCGATTCATGTAATATGTAATCTCCCAATTACAGCATTATCGGCATACCAGAGGTACTACAGTTTACAGTCAGACTACTGGAAGGTAAGCCAGCCACAGCCATGCTTACATGGTTAACGCGACAGTATGATGATGAAGAGGAGGATGGACTTCATTCTGTTTTATGCATCTGAATAAGTCTTCTCATTGCACTCAGAATGCTGCCTTTCTGTATGGTCTGGGAATGGTCTACTTCCACTACAACGCCTTTCAGTGGTGAGTTTTTATATATATATATATATATATATAGTAGCTCATGTGTTTGCAACGTGAAAAAGATTTCCCCCGAAACGACTATGTGTCGCAAGAAGTTTTGAAGAATTGGCTCTGTAAAAATTGAAGGATTTTTTTGTGTGCGTGCGTGTGTGTGAAATAATGATCTTTTTGTGGAATCATTTTGAGTCATCGCCTATAAAAAAATTTCGGCAAGATCTAATAGCTGAAATATGTGCCACCATTAACTGAATATGTATAATTAAAGAGGAAATCAACCCCAAAAAATGCTTGACGATAATGTTTTATGTGCCCTCACTAGTCTAAACTCAGCATTCTGATTATTATTGTGTTCATGGAATACGAGTTAAGCAGTAAAATTATTTTTGGGAGAAATGCAAATGAATTTTCACATGAAGCAAGAGAAGTATTGACTTTGAGACAGACCAAAATACAGCTTCACTGTAGACCAGGGATTGTCAACCGGTAGTCCGCGGCCCTCTCGTGGTCCGTTGGTCGGATTTCAGTTCTTAAGAAAGTTAATTTTTTACCTTAGCTGTCACGTTCTTATAAACTTTTTTACCTTCACCAGGGCGATCAAAGCATTCCAGGAAGTGCTGTACATAGATCCAGGATTTTTCCGAGCCAAGGAGATCCACCTTCGACTGGGTCTCATGTTTAAAATCAACACAGACTACGAGTCAAGCCTAAAGGTAGGCCCAACGTCAAATTTGCAAAGTGAATGAGTGTAGTCAACTGAAGTGCCTTTTCTAATTTCTATCCCGCCTTTCTCTCACAGCATTTTCAGCTAGCTTTGATTGACTCCAATCCCTGCACTTTGTCCAAAGCTGAAAGTAAGTTCAGAACTCATTGTTTGATTATTCAAAATGGTCTCCCAGTGATTAATGGGTGTTTGTTCGAAACATAGCGGGGCTGAGAAAATATTTTATATTTTATAAAATGCTCGAGGGGCTAGCCCCGCCTTCCCTGTCTTAAGTAAATACTTATTTAGTAGAATATTTGTAGACTTCATGATGCTTCCTCATTTCCCTTACCTGCTACTCTGCTACCTTGGAGGCTGCCACATCCATTTTTGCCCAGCTTGTGTATGTGTGTGGAGGTGGGATTGAGTGTGTGTGCGTTTGAGTGTGCGTTTGAGTGTGCGTTTGAGTGTGTGTGTGTGTGTGTGTGTGTGTGTGTGTGTGTATGCATCTCATTCCTCTTCTCACACGCACACACAACAAGGGCAGCCCCCAACCTTCTTCCCTCCTCTCTCTTCTCTCCCTCCCTCACTCACTCTATCTGCTGAGAGTCACTCAGGCAGTTTAGATCAGACACTGCGGCGTTGCGCACACAAGAAGGTGCTGCCGGGTTGACCGCCACCCTTCTGCTCAGTTAGATTGTGGACAGTCGACCTTGGAATTCCAGTAATTGCACAGCTTTGCCAAATATGCCAGGACAAGGAGGAAGCGGAGCACTACTTCTGAAATTCTCTTGAGTCCTGAATCACCTAACTTTTTTTTTTTTTTTTCCCCCCTCTTGCAGTTCAGTTCCACATTGCTCATTTATATGAGATTCAGGTAAGTGTTTTGCTTGAGCCATTGTCCTCTCCAAAGGACGCAATTATTGTTTTATTGGCAGTTATTTTGAATTCATGTAAAGAGCTGCCACATATTGATGCAGTGTTACTAGATAGCTTTTGTTTTTATATTAAATGGTACCCTACTAGTCACATAAACCTTTATTTTCTATTCTTTCAGCCAAGTGCTGACAAATGAAGGGGGGGGGGCATGAGTGGGAAGCAAAGGCGAGAGGGAATAGGAAATTATTCTTAGCCGATCGGCGGGGTTGCCACGGAAACGGCAGTCTGTCTCCCCCTTTTTTGTATGCCGATGGTGTCTCTCTGTAGAGAGGTAATGTCACTTTGGCTGGCTCTTAAAGAGTGTCACTAATACACCTTGTGCTATGTCAGCACAAGCGCCAGCTTTATGGTGCATTTTAGTGGTGTACTGGGGTGAACAGGATGTTTTAGCAATGCTTCAGAAGGAAAACAGGGGTACTGGGGTGTGCAGGTTAATGTTTCTTCTCAAGACCTCTTCACTGCTCCTCCCATCCAGAAGAGATATCGGGCTGCCAAGGAGGCTTATGAAAGCCTCCTGCAGACAGAGGATCTTCCTGCACAGGTGAAAGCCACTACCCTGCAACAGCTTGGTAAGACCCCCCCCCCCCTTAATGTGCAGCATTACAATCTGAGGTACACAGTCACTAATACCTTTGTTACCACAGGCTGGATGCATCACACAGTGGAGCAGCTCGGGGACAAAGCCAGTAGAGATAGTTATGCTATCCAGTGTTTGCAGAAATCTCTGGAGGCAGATCCCAACTCTGGACAGTCATGGTACTTCCTGGGCAGGTAGGTGGCACTCCTGTGTTATACTAGATTTTGTAAACCGAAGAAAATGAATGTTGCCCAACTGTTGCATTACATCCACCAAGAATGCTAGTTTGTTTTGTTTGTTTATTCATTTATTAATTAATTTATTTATTTAAACTGAGCTGGATTACCTGGAATTTGTGGGGAGAGGGGATTTAGGTACACAATGCCTCACAGCCTGTGTCTCCTGCAGGTGCTACTCTAGTATTGGAAAGGTTCAGGATGCCTTCATCTCCTATCGGCAATCCATCGATAAATCTGAGGCCAGCGCAGATACCTGGTGCTCTATAGGGTAAAAGCTTATTTCTCAATTGTCACATTGAAAACATATCGTGTATATTGTCTTCATCATAATTGTACGTTGAAATTGGGAACTCTGAACCCCTCCGCACACTTTGTTCTGTACTGTGTCATGGAACAGAGTGCTGTATCAGCAGCAGAACCAGCCCATGGATGCGCTGCAGGCCTACATTTGTGCTGTGCAGCTGGACCACAGCCATGCCGCCGCCTGGATGGACCTGGGCACGCTGTACGAGTCGTGCAACCAGCCGCATGACGCCATCAAGTGCTACATCAACGCCACACGCAGCAAGGCATGCACCAATGCCACCATGTTGACCCACCGAATAAAATGCCTGCAGGTGAGTGGAGAGAAAGATGTGCAGCAATTCATAGTGACGGTGCATTTCAACCACATGTGCTCCAAAAATTCATACAGCAATACTGCTGACTCGTCAGGTTTATATAATGTAAAACCCATCTGTAATACTGGCAGAATTTCTTTTTTTGAACACACAATTTTTGACACATTGCCAAAAAATAAGGAAAACAGTTAAGTGTCACAGAAAATCCATGCAGTGTAAGATGTAACACAACTGCATTACTATGAAGAGCCATGTACTTTCAAGGCGAATCTAATCAAACAGCTGGCATGTCGTCATCTGGGTCCCGGGAGTCGCCGTGTCATGCCACTCCTAAAATTGCTTTCACTTTTCTTGAAAGGAGTGTCATGTCTACCCTGCGCATGTGTCACAGTCCCATTAGTTTGTGTCAAGATGGCACAGAGACTGCTTGCCCTCAAGGGTCATATTTGGGATTGTGGTTACTGAGAGTCAAGGAGATGCTACCTCCCCATTTTAACCACACATGGCCATAAAGCTCCAAAACCTCCCCTTCACTTGTGTTGTAACCTGCTTGTATCATTGCTGATATTATTTTTTTATTATTTTTTTTATTTTTATTTTGAGTTCATCACTTTTATTTTATTTGTTTAATTTTAGCAAGAAATCCTTTTGTGTTTTTCTTTCTTTTGTTTGTTTTTTTTTGTTTGTTTTGTTTTTCACATCGTTTTCCATTCCCCTAGGCTCAGTTGAGTAACCCCCAGCTCAGTAGCCCACAGAGTAAAACTAAAATGCTCCCTCTTATTGAGGAGGCATGGAGTCTACCAATCCCGGCTGAGCTCACCTCTAGGCAGGGAGGCCTGAGCAGTGCGCCACAGCAGGTGAGAGACCAGATGCCTCCCCTTTGACCTGAGACGCTCAAAACACATAATCCTAATGTACACGCACGCCGTCATGCCTGTCAGCACATGCACTGTTGTGCACACGGTTGGGTAACACTTGTTCTTGAGCTCCACCACCCACAAAGATCTATACACCTGAAAATCTTTTATCCCTGCCACTGCTGGCCTCTTTCAAAACCGTTTTGGGATAGCACCTCCAAATGTAATGTGGAGGTCACGGCTGGTTCACAGCGCCTGTTGTTTAGATGGTGAGGGAGTCTAGCCAAGTGTTACTCAGCCTCCCACCCCCTTTCTCTCCAGTAGTCGATCGGTTCCATCCATCTCTTGCCGCCAAAATTGAACACTAATCTTCCCACTCCCTCACCTCACCACCCGAACAAGATATAGGTGGAAAACATGTTGGTCGACAAATTGCTCCTGATCATTTGCACAGTGCGACTGATTAAAAGTCAAGCGGCTGCTATCATGATTCTCACACGCATTTGATCTTGTGACAAGGTTGTGATTGGTTCAGCCTCCAACCTCCAGTCTTTTTCCACTATAAGGGCCCCTCATACTCTACTGCCGCTTAACTGTTTCACAATAGGAACTTCTAGTATTTGATTACGCGTTTTTTTGGACTGCGCTTTGATGTGTTATTGACCTAAGGTCTTTTTACTGGGTCTGAAGGATCCCCATATATCAATTTACAATGTTCATAAAGTGTGTGTTTCATGTTTCAGAATCTGAAGG
The DNA here is from genome assembly GCF_054491065.1 of Syngnathus leptorhynchus. NCBI lineage: Eukaryota > Metazoa > Chordata > Actinopteri > Syngnathiformes > Syngnathidae > Syngnathus > Syngnathus leptorhynchus. The sequence goes on from NC_141195.1 coordinate 21,080,467, forward strand.
GAGAATAATGTAACAATTCTGGTGATGACATAATGGGGATTTACACTAGTCCTCTTTTATAGGGCAGCTGTACCTATGGTACTGTTTAATGCATTCATTGAACTCTATGCACACACACATTAATTCTGTTTTTGGGGTGCTAATGTACACATATTAGCGGGTTAAGGTCAAAATTTTTATTTGACAAATCCATTGACATGACCGTTACTTCCACATTTCAGTAATCCGATCCAAATGTCGTCACATGGACTTTGTTACTTTCTACCCTCAATCAAACACATTCATGTCACTCACCGCAGCAATTAAGCAGCCGCATTTCCCTCCTTGCTCCAAGTGCGATTTTTTTTCTTTCTGCACCTATGAGTTTTGCCATGATTGTTTTCTCCTGGTTATGTATTTCTAGTGTTTTGAAAATCAGCCAAAGCTTGCACAATTATTCAAGTTGGGCTCGCTAGAGTACTTCCTCTTGGCAACCTGTTGGTAACCCGATCACGGTTCACATCACACAATATCTTGTTAGAAAATAGGTTATTAAAAACCTTATTTAATTTGTTTTGCATAGGTGTGAATGATTTTTAAAAACTTGAATACTGACAATATTATGATTTTCAAAGGGTTATTGACTGAATGTTAATGTAGTCTGAGGGCATGAAAGTCTTTGAAGTACACTTGCGATCTGCTTAAATTGCATCAAATTGGTGTGAATAATGCATAACCTTAAGACATTCTACCATTATTCAAATAACGCAATCATCTAAGGAGCCATATCCAACCCAAAGAGCCATTCAGCTTCACAGTACTTATCGTTCATGTACACCACTCAACCGCTCAATTTTGGGCTTTATCGAGATAACAAAGTGTTTGTACAGATTGAACATTAACCGAATAGAAAAACTATTAATTTTATTGTATGGGCTACTGAAACCAAATAGAGGTACAAATAAAAACAAAATACAACCAGTAACAAAATAGTAATAATATACAAACACGCGGACTAAATTGTTGGTACCCCTCGGTAATGAAAGAAAAACCCACAATGCTCAGAGAAACCACTTGAATCTGATAAAATAATCAATTTTCCATCTGCGGCCACATCTTGGGAGATTTTTCTACAGTCTCATGGATGGGCAGTGTAGCTCAGTGGTCGAGTGTTTGTCTCCCAACTTCCAGGTTGTAGGTTCAAACCTCATCCCTGGTGACTATGTAGAAGTGTCCTTGAGCAAGGCAATGAACCCTGAATTGCTCCCAGTGGTGCCTGCCCCCTCTGGCAGAATACCTTATTTTTTTGCACAATGACAAAGTCATATACAGTAATCCCTCCTACTTCGCGGGGGTTACGTTCCAGACCCACCCGCGAAATGGGAATTTCCGCGAAATAGAAACTAGATTTTTTTGAAGTATGAGCCATAATTTTAACACTTCAGAACACTTAAACTGCTTTCTAAAACAGGATATTCTATTTTTATCGCTGACATCAACCAGCTCGCTGCTAGGGGACTTTCATATCAATGGACTGTGCGCTCCGCATTCATGACTTAGCGACGAGACTAACAGTGTATCGCTATGTCCAGATGAAGGCCACCGCCGGTGGAGAGAACGCCCTGAAGTCACATGTGACGATAAAGTATACTGTACTGACTCTTTAATTTATTCATTTCAAAACAAGAAAACGACTTTTAAACGTAAGCTATCATTATTAAAGGAAAATGAAGAAACTCAAGTGGCCGCGAAACCTCGTGAAATGATGAAATTTCTGCGATAAAATAATTAATTTACGCATTTTTGAAAACCCGCGATACAGCGAAGCCGCGATAGTTGAAGCCGCGAAGTAGGAGGGATTACTGTATTCTATTCTATTTAAGTTTCTAAATAATACATGCAATGGAAGTCAGTGACTGGGAAAATGAAGCTTCATGAACTACTTGTTGTATTCTTTGGCTCCTCTAGGTGGCAATGTTTGTTTAAAATGAAGGTTTTAAGAAATGGCAAGTCGGTGGGCTTTCAACCCTTCGGTGAACAGAGAGTGCCATCTAGAGATTTAAGTCAACACAACAACGAAGAATTCATGAACCCATTTGCCCATCATTAGTTGTCACATCAAGCTGCTTGGAGATGGTCTTATAGCCTTTACCTTTAACATGCTTCTCTATAATGTTCTTTCTAATATCCAAAGACAACTCTTTTCCCTGGCTTCCTTTGGTCCATGATGACTGTGGTACCAGACCATGTCACCAAACAGCATGGTGGCTACCTGTAGCCCTATATATAAACCCACTGACTAATTACGAGATTGTAGACACCAGTGATGCAAATTAGCCTTAATTTAACATGTCTCTTTGGTCATATTAGTATGTTCAGGGGTACCATCATTTTTATCCAGCCCTGTTTCATGAGTTAACTTTTTAAAATAATTCTGTTGAACCACAGTTCAGAATCAGTGTTGGATTTCCACTTGTTCATTTTCATAGAGTTTTTATATGTTACTACTTTTGTCAGATTCAAGTTATTTTAGTGGGGTTTTCTTTCATTAACTGAGTTGTACACACGAGGACAAAATCCCACGTGTGTACATTTACTCCTGGTGGGATCAATTTTATCACAGCTTGGTAGTGTCTTGCATTGATTATGTGATCGTCGATTGGTGATAGCAGGGTTTTATTCACGGGACCGGAGCCAAGCACCATCCGCTGAACAGGGATGGAGCAAGAAAGAGAGATATGGAGCTTTTGACAATCACGCATTTGTTGTTGCAATGGGGACAATGTCTCAGCAAATGTAAACTTATCATTTCCTTCGTAGTAACAAGTCACTGTTCAACATATTAGAATATACAAGTCAAGTTTATTATATACAATATAAAATAAAAAGCCAAGTTGAATTGCTGAACATGGCGGGCAGCAAACCACAGTCTCACACATCACATTGGTCCTTTTTCTCTGCAAATAGTGGGGGTCAACTGTAATGATATAAATATATGTTACAGGTTGCAATCATTTTGTTACCCTATAGCTATTACACAACCCCATGTTAACCTTCCATCAGTGTCAAATTTCAGAAACTAATGGACACCGGAAAACCCGTTCCTAGCATAACCTCGTACCCGCTGGGTGTTGTCATGCATGTGGTCCATTTGCTGTGTCATTGCAACAGCTCCGATTTGGTTCCTTCTGGAAGCAAAACTCCCTTTTCTACCCAGGGCTACTATGGCACTGCGATGCTTCAGTAAAACATGATAGTTTAGGGTTTAGCACCATTTAAACATGTTACAATTATTTCAATGTCAACATTTGTCTCTTTTTTTCCCCCCAATTTGTCTTTCTTTCAATCCTCTGCTTGGCTTTGTATTTTCTCTTGGCTTACTTAAACAATGATTCATTTTGTTTTCCTCCCTAATTACCCATTTTCTGCATCTTTTTCTCTCTACTTGTCTTTCTGTCACCCCTTTAAACCCTACTAACCATTATTCAATTGTCTTTCATTATGTTTCCCTCCTCTTTACTCTTCCCTTGTTTCATTTTGCCTGCGCTACCCCCCCGTCTTTCTCCCGTCCTCCAGGCCTGTAAACCCAACCACGCTGCAGAGGGTGGCGGTTCAGGTCAGTCTCTGCCTCCTCACGTGGCCGCACTGGGCCAAGCAGACGACCAGTCTTGCCCAGCCAAGAGGAAGCGAGCTTCCAGCCCCCCCAAGGTAAACGCTTTTGCTATAAGTCTTCGCTTTTACTTATTCTTTGACGCTGCCTGTTAGTGTGACTAATGTGGACTATTCCATTAATTATAAACAGGGAGATTCCTGGGTCACTAATCCAGTGCAGCAGCCCATTCCTAACTGGTACCTCTCTCCACAGAAGATGCAGGTTTGTCATTGCACTTACACCATTCAATTTTTTTATTCGTCACCTCTGGTCCCAGCTCTTTTTTTTCTTTTAACTGTTATTTTCTGCAGTTATTGGAACAGCTACGGAGTAATCGAGCCAGCTTGAAACCTCCACAGTTGCAGATGTTGGAGCAGCTGGAAACTCAGTTCACCGTGATGCAGCAGCATCAGGTAAAAATTAAAGACTCCCCGATTAGGCCGGACTAGGGGTGGGAATCTTTGGGCCCCTGAATATTTGATTTGATTACGATTTAGGGTCTACGATTCGATTATAAAACGATTATCAATGCATTTTTAATTCATGCGGCTCTTTGCCGATTGGTTTGTTCGTTTGTTGGTTCAGGTTTGCCCTGCCTCAGAAATGTGCATCAATCATTTGATGTTAGTGATTAGTCCACTAGCAAAAGAATTGTTTGTAGCAGCCCAAGTAAAAATAATGACTTGTGCATTTGTGCAATCCACACTAGCAGAAGGTTATGGTCAGGCTAGACTACTCATCTATCACACATGTATGGTATGAATGTTCAAGGTATCTTCCATTCCTCTTGTAGATGCGGCAGAATACATCAGGAGGTCAGGTGCGCCCCTCCTTCCCCAATGGCCCCACTGCCAATTGCCTCCCATCCCCTAATCCCAGCCTGCATCCCACGCGGCCCCATCTGGGACCTCATCGGCCACTGTGCCCCCCTCAACCTTTGGCCAATGGGCCTGTGGGTTTTGGGGCACACAGACACTCAGATTCAGTCTCCCTTCCTGTGGAGGACAATAGTAGTAACAGTAGTAGTAGTAATAATAATAATCAGCCGGGGCCAACAGCCTCGGGGCCCAATAGAGATGTGCCTTATCTTCAACCTGCCGGCAGCGGCAACGCAGCACTGCTACCTCACACCTGCACAAGCACGCAAACACAGGACGCCACGCCACACCCTCTGCACCTTAACTCCTCTCAGGTAAGTTACATTTTTGCTGCAGTTCGGAGTTAATCTTCCCCAATCGTTATAAGAGACGTGGGCCGAGTTCCTCCACTCTCCTTCGCCTGTCTGAGCTGTGGCACTCAAAGCCGAAATTAATTATTTTCACAAAGCAGATGGAAATGTAAATCCCTTGGTACCAGGACAACTCCACAAATGTAAATCAATTGTGAGAGAACAACATTGCCATGTCCGTAACTGGCGTTTTGTCAAACGCATAGCAATTCTATGTTGGTTTTTTTTAAAGTTGTCAACAATCAGTGTAACCGGATTAATGAGTTGGTGGGCTGGCGCTGTGGTGACTGAACTGGCTGCCCACCTCTAGTGGTCTAATCAGTGCTTGTACCCTTCCTTCAGGTGCTGCAGAAGCGATCCGTTCCTCTTGCGGGCTCCAATACTGAGGGCACCACCTCTCACCCGCATCCCCCCAGCTCCATTGCTCCCCCACAGTCCAACAATCAGGTTGGACATTCCAACGCTGCAACGCCACAGCAACAGCCAGCGCACAACCACCTACCATCCCCTCCCTCTCTTGCCCCTTCCTCTACCTCAAGTGGGGCAGCACCCAATGTGTCCGCTACCAAAGATGGCAACACTACAGCCACCCTTGTGACCGCATCCCTTGGTAATGGCAGTTCTGAGGGCAGGGTGCCTTCGCCATTGACATCAGCAGACGGCAAAGTGGCGCAGTCTGACAGCCTGGCTTATAATAGCCACCTGGGGGAAGATGGCAAGGTGGCAGAAGGTGGTGAAAAGCAGAGCCTTAGCGCAGACAATCCAAGACTATCTGCCCTGCTGGCAGGGGAGGTGGAGGGGGGTGAGGGAAAGCCAAAAGGGACTGTATCAACGACATCTCCCAATAAAGTCAACAACATCCACCCAGTGGGCTTGCCCTCAACCCCCAACACACAGGGAAGCTCGGCCGCCTCCTCGCCTGTCTCTGTCATATCCACGGCCACACCCTCGCCCAAATGTTTGGAACACACACAGACAGGCAGCCATAGTCCCGCCACACCTATAGCAACCGCACCGGCCGTCAATGGTAACGGCAAAGGGGGAATCTCTGAGGACTCTCAGAGCCCGATCAAGGCTGAACCACCTGCTGTCACTGGTCTCAAGGCCACGCCTCCCCATGGCTCGTCTTCATCATCGTCATCATCTTCATCATCATCGGTGTCAATCTACCCTAGCTCCACAGACGTGCTGAAGGCCTGCAGGTGAGACAATTGCGTAACATTAATGTTCTTTTGCTAATAGCTCCCTCCAGTGGTAGTTAATGGTTGGCAAAGCATGCAGAAATAGTTATGTAATTGCGAGGCACTGTTGCTATGCAGATATTTTGCATCATACAATGTTAACAATTATTTTGTTGTTTTACGCAATAAAATTGACGGCATTTGTGTCTGCAGAAATCTGGGCAAGAATGGGCTTTCCAATAGCAGCATCCTTCTCGACAAGTGCCCGCCGCCACGGCTGCCCCCTCCTCCTTCGCCAGCCCTGCCCAAAGACAAGCTCAATCCACCAACTCCCAGCATATACGTGAGTAGCAGAAATATTCCACCTGACCCGTCTCGCAATATGGACAAAATGATTCATCCCTATATCGATAGGCATTCTAATATTGTACACTAATGTTGGTCACTCGTGCGGGGAAGCTTTGAAAAGAACAAGAACCTCTCCTTTCTTTACAAATGGCGCCCTTGTGTGGTAGACGATTGGATTACATCAGCACGAAGAAAATATGGACAAATAGGCTTGTAACTAACTACTGATTTATCCGTCCTCGATGTACAGTCCTCGATCCTTTTCTTCGATGTCATGAAAAATACACAACAATGACGAAAAATATTACCATTGGTAGAAATTCTTCAATTACATTGTTACTGCCCAAAGAGGAAATCACGGTAATAAGTTACTTTTGTAACTTAAGTTTCTTTTTTAACGCAGTACCCCAATAATGTTACTAATGACATTAGCCAAAACTTCCACAAAAAGGCCAGTAGATGTTTGCCCAAATCTTGGGTTCGTAATAATTTGGAACGCTGAGAATCATCTTTTTTCTCTTGACATCTTTGTTTCTTTTTGAACCAGCTGGAAAACAAGAGAGATGCTTTCTTTCCACCATTGCACCAGTTCTGCACAAATCCCTCCAATCCTGTCACTGTCATCAGAGGACTGGCTGGAGCACTCAAACTGGGTAAATATTGAAATGACGTTGTGATGTTGTGCTACACCACGACATGTGCATGCTACAGCCAACCGAAAGAGATTGTATTTATCATCTAGTTTTTATTCTGGATTTGATGGTTATCTGCAGACCTGGGCCTTTTCTCCACAAAGACGTTGGTTGAGGCCAACCCAGAGCATTTGGTGGAAGTGTGGACTCAACTGTCACAACCTGCGGATGAGAACTGGGATGTGACGGGCACCAAGAAAATGTGGCGTTGCGAAAGTGCTCGAGCCCATACGACCATCGCCAAGTATGCGCAATATCAGGCTGCTTCTTTCCAGGAGTCTCTGCGGGTCAGTGACAAGATGGCACACCCAAGAAGAATCATCATTTTCATTCACTAAGATAAGAATAAATATCGGCTGCCATATTTAATGCAAATGTCTGTTTTTTTCTAGGAGGAAAATGAAAAAAAAGCACTCAAGGAACCCTGTGACGCAGAGCCAGCTGCTGAGAGGTACAAAAGATTGGAAACTAAATATGAAAAACTTCTTTTCAACAGGAATGAGAATTTTTTAGACTTTTTCTGACCGAATTTACCATTCTCAAGATAAACGCAAAACTGTAACCCATTTTAATGTCATTTACATTGAATTTGTCATTCTCATCCTTGTTTAAGTTACTGTGATATAATTGTAGTTTGTATAATGTTTGACTTAGCCAGAGTCATTGAAAATAGTATGTGCTTGTGATTTGACAGTGTTGTGCGCAAAAGAAGAGGACCCTTAAAGCACATCAAGTTCGGAACAAACATCGACGTGTCAGACGAAAGGAAGTAAGTGTGACTGTGATTTTTCCAGCTAGTCTGTAGCTTGATTGAAATTGATCTGGTTTTAAAGACACATTCCTCTCCTCCCACCAGATGGAAGCAGCAGCTCCAAGAACTCAGTAAACTCCCAGCGTTTGCTCGTGTTGTATCGGCTGGCAACCTGCTCAGCCACGTGGGCCACACCATACTTGGAATGAACACTGTTCAGTTGTACATGAAGGTCCCAGGGAGCCGAATAGCAGGTTAATTCAACCAAATGGACCATGTTTACTATTTTCCAGACCAAGGAGGTTATGGATATTTTCAGGAATATTTGTTATATATATTTTTTTTTTAATTCACCATAGGTCACCAGGAGCACAACAATTTCTGCGCAGTAAACATCAACATTGGACCTGGAGACTGTGAATGGTTTGCTGTACCAGAAGCCTACTGGGGTGTGATGAGCAACTTCTGTGAAAAGTAAGGCCTTATTCTGTCCTTTGTTTTCAAGTAGCAGTGGGTGAACACTTTAAACTTTTTTTTTTTTTTGCTCTTATCACTTGCACCCTCAGGAACAATATCAACTTTCTGATGGGCTCATGGTGGCCAAACTTGGAGGACCTGTATGAGGCTGATGTGCCCGTGTACCGCTTCATCCAGCGCCCTGGTGACCTGGTATGGCTCAACACGGGCACTGTCCACTGGGTGCAGGCCATTGGCTGGTGCAACAACATTGCCTGGAATGTCGGACCCCTTACAGGTATGGGGCCTCATTGGCACTCTGAAAGAACACAAAGCCCCCTATTTATTTTTATTTTTTCATTCATTCATTTATTCAAAACGCAAGCAGTTCTAGCTGAGTTTAACCTTCGTGAAAGAAAATTGCCTCTAATAAGGTTCAACCTTTTGAAATGGCATTCATGATTTCCAGCTGATCATTGACCTTTTCAGCTGATTGGCCTCCATTTCCTAACTACGTGGTGTTACTTTACAAACATGACTGGCACCCTTCTTTTTTTTTCTTTCTTTCTCGTGTACTCAACAGCTGCAATTTTTTAATACAACGCTGCTGATGTGCAACATTGATGTGCTACTGCAGTTGCCAGAGAGCCAACAATCGTACTTAACAGTACCTAAGATCAGTTTGATTCAAGTAAAACTAAGAAGTCCTCCATATAATTACTCACTGATTTGAAAAAACCTCCCAAAAAACTTCCAATACTAACTTGAATATTCTAAGGCTGCTTATTTTCTAATCAGAGCATTAACATCAAATAGACAAAAGTATAAAATAGGATTGTGCAACCGCCTCTGGTTGTTACATTTTTTGACATGTTCCTTTGACTGTGTTTTTAAGCCCATCAGTACAAGTTGGCAGTGGAGCGTTATGAGTGGAATAAGCTCCAAAGTGTGAAATCCATGGTTCCTATGGTGCATCTGTCTTGGAACATGGCACGTAACATTAAAGTGTCTGATCACAAGTTGTTTGAGATGATCAAGTGAGTCAGTCTTTCACACATTTAACTGCCCTACCGTTGCAATTGATTTTTATTTTTATTTTTTAAACAGTGTGTTGACCGGAACCTTCCCATCTGACGCATTCTTCACAGGTACTGTTTGCTGCGGACGCTGAAGCAGTGCCAGTGGGTGAAGGAAGCATTAGCGACAGCTGGCAAAGAAACAGTTCTGAGGAACAGAACCAGAGACGAACCGGCCCACTACTGCACCATCTGTGAGGTTTGTAACTGTGTGCTACTTTGAACCACTGTCACCTCTTGCCCTGGAAACATCCTATGGCAGCTTGGCTTGCTCTGTGGTAATCATTTCTCATCTTAATATAGGTTAATTTTAATACATTTTTTCAGAAAGGTATTGAAGCACCAATGTCAGAGGCAATATACTATGAAACCATCATTTTTATTATTGTTGTGTGAATAGGATGACTTTAGGTTGGTACTTAGAGTTAGACCAGCACTGTATAGGTTGAGCTCCTTTCTCATTCATTTGTCTGTGTACCTTGCATGCTCTACAGGTTGAGGTGTTCAACCTGTTATTTGTACGCCGTGAGCTCCTGTCCAAGAAGCAGTATGTGGTCCACTGCCAGGACTGTGCTCGCAAAGGCAGCGCCACACTGGATGACTTTGTGGTTCTGGAGCAGCACAGGATGGAGGACCTCATGCAGGTCTACGATCAGTTTGCATTAGTAAGTCCAGCTATTGGTTACATAATTGACTCAGCGCATCAGTGAGTGGAGCTGAAGAGAAAAAAAAGAAAAGAAAAAAGAAATGTGGTTGTGGGAATTAACCAGTCCAAACCCATCAAAAGTGTCTTATGTTGTGATGGAAGAAAACCTTTTTTTAGATTCATTGCAATACATTTTAACAGTAATATTTATTGATTAATGTGTTGTGGAATGAAAAAAGTATGACTGCGATAGATGTTCAGAATGCGGTACACATGACAGACCACTAGTGTAAAAAAGGCCATACATGCCATGTTTTTTTTTTTTTTTTTAACACAACAAAAAGAAGGGGCAGTTCGACGGCGTACTGGTTAACACGATCACTTTGTGCCTTTAGACTTAAAAGTGTAAATCTCATTCTGATTTACTAACGAGCTTGTTTGTTCCTTTCATCTCACCCCTTCATAGGCCCCTCCTCTTCATTCATCTTCATCTTGACATTAGGAGACCCATGACTTTTGGAGCGGAAACGTGAAGCCAATTTAAAAAAAACACACATCTATGTACACGGACCCCTTTCTGATATTCAGGAACGCCAAGGCCGTCTCTACACCTTTGCCACCACCCCTCTCCCCGCATGGACGGCTGGAGGCTGAGGCTACTGCGTGTGTCTGTCTATGCAACCTATTTGGTCCACCCCCCTCCCCCCCAAAATGGGGGCAGCACCAAGATTGCTCACAGGACTGTTTCTTCCTCTACCCTCTTTAATGACAGTGGCTCAGCCCATTTCAGTGGAAGACTTAATCAAAAATGGTTTGGAGCAGGAATATGGGGGGAGGGGGGGGGGGGGGCGTTTCTTTTAATGCGTGATGAAATGTTTTGTAGATATTTAACTGTTCATAACTGGCTATACCACCCTTAAAAGACTACTGACTTGACCACCTTATTGCCCCTTTTTCTCACTCTTCTGCATCGAGGCGTTGGCTTTTAATTTTTAACAATTTCCCTTGAATGTCTTCATTTTTCCTAAGGGGCAGTAGCCTGCTCTTTGTCTATGCTATTTTGAGACTCGGTATCTTCACAAAATTTTTAACGTGATTTTGTTTTCTTTCTCCGCTTTTGTTTTGTCTTGTTCTTTTCCAACTGTTTTTTCTTAGGTAAGTAAAAAAAAAAAGAAAAATCTAGTTAAAAAAATCTAAAATATACTAGCCAAGTCACAAAGAAAATGGGTTGCACATAGACTTATGAAATAAAGTTTAATTTGTGATTGTTTTGTTGTTTCTAATCTTGATGTAAATTTACACTATTTATAAATACATATTTATTGCTTGAAAATATTTGTTGATGGAATGCTGTTATTTTTTTCCAGAGTACCTGCCATTAAATTTGAAGGGGTTTTGTCATTTTAACACAACTCCTCTTACATTTTCTATATATAAATAAAATTGCTTAGCAAGCATTGTACAGAAACAAACATTTAAATTTGTTTTATTGTTTGAAGAATGTTTTATGAGTCAATAAACACAAAGTTGTCAAATCATCTGCCTCTGCTTCCTACAATATAGGACATGTATTTTACTAACAAAGCCAACTGCGCTTTTTTAAAGTAATGTCTGAAACCCAGCAGACAATGTAGCTGTAGACTGACACACAGAGTCCTACAATGTATGCCAGGTCCAGAAATTACCCAAATGTTTCCCTCAATTGCATGAGCATTGACAATTTCAAACCTTCCATATGTTGAACAGGAGCCACAGAAATGAGAACAACCTGGAACCATCTTGGAAAGGATTCAGAGGGATGTGGTGCCCAACGGAGACCCAGTAGCCAGATGTAGCTGCTGCCAGCCCCACAGGATCTACACTGACTACTGAGCAAGCATGGGGTATCCCAAGAACGGGAGGTCAACATCCACCCACGAATGATGAGAACCATGGCATGCTGGAGCTCCATTGGTTGTCAAAGGGAGGCGGTTGTTGCTATTTATGTTCAGCTGAGCACCTACAACAGAATACAATGAGCTACTGTAATTACTAATGATGGGCAAATGAAGCTTCATGAACCAGTTGTTGTGTTCTTTGGCTCCTCTAAATGGCAATGTTGGTTTAAAGTGAGGGTTTTAAGAAATGGCAAGTCGGTGGGCTTTCAGCTCTTTGGTGAACAGAAAGTGCCATCTAGAGGTCCAAGTAAACAACAATGGGTTTATGAATCATCTTGAAGCTTCATTTGCCCATGATTAGTAACTACTCACAGTACAGTACATCCTATTGTGTTCAGGTTAATAATATACATATACAACTTTATTCATATAAAGCATTTCACAACAGCTGGAGCTGTAACAAAACGCTTTACATTTAACAATGGGGACAACCACAAAGACAGTGAAAACCGTAAATTAGACCACAAATACAGAATTAATATTTAAATACAGAACTAGAAAAATAAAGTCAGTCGAAGAAAGCCAAAGATGTAATTGAATTGACGCATGAGGCACAGGCGGTGGCGTTTTGGTGTTTCTTTCCTGCTGCATTTTTAATTTGAAGCCTTTCTGGTATCCTGGTGAAAAGGCACAAAGGAGACAATTTTAAGCATGGCAAATATACATTTTCAGGAATGTAAGATACTTCATTTTGCACCCACATAACAACAAAGTGACAATGCAGGTAAGGGTGCACTCCACACCAAATATGTAGCTGCGACAGCTCTTAAAATATTATCCTAATTCTTCCACCTATATCTATTTGTAAAATATGGCAGTGATCCAGCAAAGGGGTATGTGAACTCTGCTTGCCCCAGACATCCCCCCCCACACACAATTAAATCCTCACCAGCTAACAATGTCTTACTGTGTCCCTTCGAGGTACACAGACAGTGAGAAATGGAATGCGAGAAGAAACCCGCCGAGTGATCTGAGACCTTCTTCCTTCCTTTCTGTAACTGCCATCTTCAACTCACCTACACCAGTGCCTCAACCTTGGCAAGGAACAAACCGTGCAACACTGTCCACTCACACATTAGTTGCAAATACTGTCCGTCCTTGTGATTGGCTGTAGCACAGCCAATGAAAATGCTTATAGCTGCCCATTCACAAAAAAACTTGGGTAATGTGATATAATTTGACATTATAAAATCACAATGTCTTTACTGTACTGATAGAAATCAGGAGAGAATTTATCATTTGATATTGCCTGATCTGTTACTGAGATATATGATTTATTACTACAGGAGTCTGTTGTTAAAGGGACAATGTGGAGAATTGTTTGCCATCTAGCGGTGAAGTAATGGAATGCAACAACCTAAGATTGAAGCACGTTTATTTTGAAGCATGCTCACAACAATGCCTCAGAGATCACACTTTGCAAACCACCCACCAATTTCTTCTAGGGAGGTGCAAGGAAAATGTTATCACAAATGATTTGTAGTATTCCTTCAAGTGATGAAGTGCATTGCATTTTTTTTTTTACACATGCTGTAGTCATTGATACAGAAAATTAATGAGCTGGTGATACTTTCCTTTGCCCCTTGCCGAGAAAACGCGTGCAGCATATAGGAACCAACACGGCTCACCCTCGACCAAAATTAGGTGTTGCCTCAGTTGGAGAATGTACTGTGAAACATCCTAGCAGAAATTGGTGCTACCCGTTTCCATGGAAACGGCTCGCAATTAGCACAAAGTGTTGTTCAGGGGAAAAAAAATAGGGGAGAGAAATACACGATGCAGCCTAGATGCATGTGCAAGTGTGTGGGATGCTGGCCTGCTTTCAAGACATGAGCACTAATGGAAGGTGGATGTAGACTGGAAGAGAGGCTCGTGCAGATGTCAAGGTGCTCTTTGGCTTTGTCGAAATCAGATGGAACTTTGTACTTTTCCTCTAACGTGCAGTGTTGCGTGTTTGTTTAGTTGGTTCATGCTGCTTTACAGTGCACTTAAAAAACAAAAGGGGCATCTGTTGCATGTGACATTGCTCCAATTCGGGAAAAGATGCCAAGAAGGCATTCTTTCGAAATCCAATAATAAAATGTAAAAAAAAAAAAAAAAAAAAAAAACTAGCAAACCAGTATTGATTTTAAGATTTGCTCTTGGATTGTTTGCACAAGTCAGTATATACAGCTTTGTCGAACTCACTAACATTCCTGAGTTTTTATTCAGAAATTTGAATGACTGAGCCTGACAAGTGAGCATCACTGTGATGCAACCTTCCTCCTTGCTTGGGTCGACAACAATTTGTACTTGTAGGCGGCAAAAAAAAATACTTGCCATCATTTCCACAGAATCTGGACAGATTCGTACGTAACACGCCTACACGATTGGCACAATTTCCCGCTCTTCAATGCGGCAGATAGTAGCCAAGAGTTGCACAGGTGCACATACGCTGAGAGCAATTATGGAGATATAATAAAAAAAAAACATTTTAGCGATGTAATCTGACAGTCGGTTGATGACAGTAATTGTGATTAACACGTGGGCGATTACGATTCTGACGCAAACAGAGCAACGCGCGAGACTCTTATGCAAAACACCCATGACATTTAATATCAGCCGTTTCCTTTTTTGTGTTGAGAACATTTAATGAGCTTATAATTTAATCAATGACTAGAGGGATCGGGTAAAGCCCAAACATTCCACATCACTCCAAATACATAAATGTAAAGAATTATGTCATAGCTACTTTTGTGTTCCATGACATTTCCACAAAGCCCCCATAGTGTCTACAAAAAGAACTGAAAAGACAAGATTGTCAGCTTCTAACAACAGACTTCTGCATACCAACAAGACCACAACTTTTACTTTTGAATCCAAAGGACCAAAATAAAAGCAAATGCAGAGGTCATTTGACTAGTTTCTCCTGATCAAATGCATCAGCTGGGAGCTTATGAGCATCATGTGAGACGGCATCATGTCAGGAGCTCCAGTAATGCAGTTAACTCAAAGAGGAAGGCCAGGAATGTATCCTAAACTCAACCCCTTGTCCCCCCCCACGCTCTCCCAGTCATGGGATCTCCGCTGGGTAATCGCATACCAAATACAAGAAGAATTTGGACCCCTCTATCTCTCCTCCCTAGCAGACAGGGGCTAACCCCTGTCCCCGAGCCTCCCCTCTATAAAGTCAAGCCAGCACGAGTGCTCCGGAAACACACTGTAAATACCCAAGTTGTTTTACAACAGAGAAAATAATAAACAATAAAAACATACAACTTCTCAATTTATAGATTAATATAGATCTTGAAATCAATTCATGTGCCAGGAATGGATAGAATTAAAAAAAAAACATGTAAAATGTAACTATACCAAATTTTGGGCATTTCAATAATTTCCCAATCAAACACTGAGCACTATTGATGATTTTCAGCTGACAATATTAAGTGTAATAAAAAAAAAACAATCAGATATAAACCCCATATGAATTCAAATGACTAAAATAATTATTTTGCCATGTTCCTGATAAATGGCAACAAAACATTATCAACAGAACATTCAAAATGTCACGCAGGAAATTATAGAGAGGTTTTCGTAGGGGCGGGGCAGACTCAACAGGTAGTCTAAAGGTTATTTATGACTCAAATTGTTCTTTCTTGCATAAAAAAAATGACAATACATTTTGCTTTTCCCGAATTTCCGTACGTGTGCGCCCTCGTGAGTTTTGTGCGTGTGGCTTGGGACCACACACTTTGCGCACACCCTCCCCCAATGAGACCCCCCCCACACACACACACACACACACACACAACCATGAACACATGCACTTGGCCCACACACAAACTAACAATTTTAAATGTTTTAAGTAAACATAAAAGCACAACGTTGAAGAGATAACTGAGATATGTCATATGCAATTTGGTCAACTAAACGACGACTGAGCGCTGTATTTTTCTCCTCCACGCACGGAGCAACATTGGTCTCCACAATCACCGCATGGTCGAGGCGCAGCGTGGCCGAGTTAGTGAAGGTCGGCTTCAGCCGAGAACCGTGAGCGTGCAGGGAGCAGAAATCAACAACAAAGAAATGTTTTGATTCCCTTCCATTGCGGATTGTCGAGTTGTGCAATCCTCGCGCGACGCGTGCGGTCGACGGAAAGATGCAAAAGAAACAAACTGTTCAAACTTCTCTTCCCGCGGTGACTGCTTTCCCCGTTTGCCGTGAGTGTGCGATCGACACTTACCGATGTTGTTGGCCGCGTGTCCTGGTGAAGGAGTGCGTGTTTGGCGCGTGTCAGCGTGTGTGCTGCTTCCATGTAATCGAAGGGATTCTTCAGCTGCTGCCTACTTGGTGCACAAACGGTGGTGTGAGGACCTCCCGTGGCCCCGGGGTGGAATAAACTGCATGAAATGTCTACCGAGATGATTCTTCTTCAAACTTTTAAAGATCAATACCCAACTTAAAAATTTACTTTACGCACTCCCACCACATCAATACACACGCCACAAACTATGTTCACTCAAAGGAGAGCCAAAAGACTATTAACATTGATGATAATGGACAATATCAGATATAATCGATATATAATATCATTTAACAGTGTTTATGTTTGAAGTTGTAGTTTGGAGTAGTGTACACACACAGAAAATACTCATTTATACACTAATTTAGTGAGCCACATTTTGACACAGATCACAGCACAATGCAGTAAAGCCTCTCAAGCCATCAAAAACATTGTTAAATCACATTGGTGGTGTCAATAAACTGTTAGCATTATATTCTTTGCAAGTTAAATGTGACTAGGCCATAATGTGGTGACATAAATTAATAGTGACCACAACATATCAAGAATCAAAGAGCTCTTTGCCAAGAAAAAGTGTCCCTGTTTTGATGTTTTACAAAAGTATACAGCATAAAAAAAATCTTACATTTGGAAAAGGCTAATCTAGAGTGTTGTAATGAGCAGGTGCAATATCCAATCTTCCATATGCGGACTGGATAAGAAACCCCTCCCACAACATCAATACAACATTTTACAGAATTCATGCACGTGACACAACCGGCGGCTGCAAATTGGCATCCCCCCCATCATAATCTTCCCACCTTCACATACGCTCCCACTAAATGAATGAATCCTGCAGCAGCACTGCCGCAAAGATGCTCTTGTTAATTGAACAGACAACAGGCTGTCTGCAGTGTAACCTGCTCTCTCTTTCTCTCTCTCCCTCTCTCCCTCTCTCTCTCTCTCTCTCTCTCTCGCCTCTCGCTCTCACTCTGCAGTGACACGCAAGGCATATAAATGGGCACATAGATGTACCGAATGCTTACCAGGTGTCATTGAGGCTCCTAAAAGCCCCAGGCAACCCACACACAGACGCCGCCACATTGGGCTCTCCTCTTTCCGCCATCCCCTCACACTCTTGGCGTTCTTCCTTTCCTGCTTTTGCTTCCAACCTTCTTCCCTGCTTCTCACCACACTGATCTTTTTGATGCTTCCGACCACTCCACTGATCAATGGACACGCAGAAAAGAGAGCTGGGTTGCCTCCACCTATCAGCGTGTGTGTTTGTGTGTGTGTGTGTGTGTGTGTGTGTGTGTGTGTGTGTGTGTGTGTGTGTGTGTGTGTGTGTGTGTGTGTGTGTGTGTATCACCGGGAGAACAGGCTTCCAACCCACACGCTACCACTCTTCAGGGCGCTCAGCCTCCACCGTATCTCATCATTTAACCACTGCATACGCCTACCCATTTGAAAGTGCGCGCACACACACATACTCACACACACACTCTCTCACACACACACACACACACACACACACACACACACACACACACACACACACACACACACACGCCCCTCATGCCCATACGCACATACATACATTACCTGCTGTTCTCGGCATTCGCCAAGCCACCTGTTAGCAGTCATAGCACATGGTTGAATGGGTGGCTTCTGGCCAACTTTGGTGTACACTATATATATATATTATTGTTTTGTAGTGCATATATTGTTATTATTCATCCATCCATTATCTGTACCACTTGCCCCCCCCCCCCCCACAGGGGTCGCGGGTGTGCTAGAGCCTATCCCAGCTGTCATCGGGCAGTAGGCGGCGGTTCCCAGGGCAGACAGAAACGAAGAACCATCCGCACTTGCCTTTACACTTAGGGGCAATTTGGAGTGCTTAATTGGCCTAACAAGCATGTTCTTGGGATGTGGGACGAAACCGGAGGACCCGGAGAAAACCCACGCAGGCACGGGGAGAACATGCAAACTCCACACAGGAAGGGCCAGAGGTGGAATCGAACCCGCACCCTCCAAACTGTGAGGCGGACGTGCTAACCAGTGCCTATTATTAATAATAATTATTATTATTATAAGATCCTTGGTGTTGTGCTGTTATTAAGTGTAGCTGAGGTTCGCAGGAAGCACTTCATTAGACACACAAATGCAGACCGAAGTGAACAAAAGCAAGGAGAGACAGAAGAGTTTTCAGTTGGAGGCAAGCCGGTGTTGTGCGTGGGTGTTTGTGTGCTGAAAACCATTCGATGTTTCAAGTATCAGATCTCCATCATGCTGAATATTAAATACTTCCATAATGAACTTGCCTTTAGCTTGCCAATATTCAAGCCAAGTTTCTGTTCTTGTTCACTTGCATCGCTGACACACATGAAAATAAAAGCAGAGCAATTCATGCATTGGTGGATATTTGCTGATTCTCTCCTACAGAGCTCAAATAATTAATGAAGGTTAATACGGGGCCAGCATATTAAAAAAAACAATGTGGGTGAAAAATATAAAATTCTTCATGCAAAAAAAAAGAAATTAGGGCCAGAAAATCCAATCAGCGGGGGGGAGGAAAAAACAATTACAGTTACAGGGGTGGCATGCAGAAAAGCAAAAAGATAAATGTGCCAGCGCTTGTTTAGCACTTTGAAATTATTGGTTATTAGTTACTCCCTGTGAACTCCCTCACTGTGGCACACCACAAAGTACTATAAGGGCGGCAGAGTCAGTGATTGTGGCAGACCTCTCACTCAGCAGGCAGGTTAGGAGCGGGGTGATATATTTGTCCTTTGTAATGTCATGCTCTTTGTGTCTTTGATGAATTGCTACAGTTGCTGGCAGACAGTCATGGAATAAAGACGTGTTCCTCCTTTCTGCCACAACACTTGTATATTTTTGAAAGACATTTCCAAATGTCCTTAAAGTTGTTCAATTATTCTTGTAGTAAAAAAAAAAGGAACAGCGAGGAGTACATAGGAATAAAAAGGGATTTGTTTTAATGCAGCTATGGAATGTTACAGAGGAAACATAGAATTTAAAGAAGAAGAAGATGATGAAGTCACCAGCAAGCATTTTGCCCAAAGATTTTTTTTCTGTATTTTGTGTCATTTTTGTGAGTTCCTAGATGACTGGTCAGATTGTTGCTATGGAATGTGCAGTGGCACAAAAGGAGCAGAGAACCAGAAACTCAAATGACCCTCACTCTGCTATTCTCTCTCTATTTGTCTCCTCATCACCAAGTCCAACTTATATTTTGGCTCCATGCTCTCTCGTTGTTTTTCACCTGTCGTATTTTTTATTCTCTCTCTTCATTTTCAAGTACTAGGTCTTTTGTTTGTACATAAATAAAACCCAACACACAGTCACGCACACACGTGTGCACGCGCATTCAGCACAGCAGCACTAGTGTGAGATCTTGTGCTTTTGTAACCTCCAAGTGAAACTGGTGAGAGGCCAAGAAGTCAACACAGACTCAGGAGGCCAAATGCAAATAGCAAAGAAGCCGCTTGACATCAAAGATCCTCTCTTGCATAGCTCCACTCTGCTCGACATGCATGAACAGCCTTTGCGTCCACACACAATCTGCATGCTTGTGTAGGTGTGTGAGCATGCCAGTGCTTAAGGTGTGTACATACTTGCACATGTATGTAATATGTGTGTGTGCTTCTATGAAAGGAAATAAACTGCATGATTGTGGGGGGTTGGGAGAAGTGCTCATTTGTTCATCATTTAAAAGAATTTATACTTCAGGCTTTTCAGTCACATTGCATAAAGAGGACATCAATGATGACAATGGAGAAATGTATTTCAGATGTGTTCTTAAATAAATCTATCCTTTGAAACAATAAAGCCAAATAAGAGAGAATAAAATATAGAGAAGCCTTTTCACAGCCTATTCTGGTGTATGAAATGTATTCATCTTGATGCTGAGCTGGTTTGATGCAATAAACTGTGGAAATTAGTGGATGACGTCAGTGCAATGAATATAGGGGGGGGATCATCAAAAAAAAAAAATTTTTTTATTTTGTGGTAGGGGTTTGTGCGTTCCAATGATCTTAGGGAGACAACTTGTCAAACAGGTCCGAGGTGAGGCACCAGAAAAAGCTCTTGTCCAAAATATTTAGAGGCACCTTTACATCACAGACTAATTTCTGAGCCAGGATGAACTTGATGTGTGATATTAAGTGTTTCTGTGTTCATCTTGTGCACTTAGAGAAGCACAGATACACACCATGTGAACACATGGGCTGCGTGGGCGCATTCTGGCAAAGCTCAACTACACTGCCGCAAAAACATTTCATATCATGACACTGAGAACATCCTAAGTCCATTACACAGTCGCGCCTGTTCTGTTTGCAGTCTCTACAAGATGGGTGTTGGGAACAAACGGACCATCATGTTTGTGGTAACCTTGAAAATCTGAAGGCTAAAGCTGCTAATCCTCTTTTATTGGAAGAAAGTAATTTTTATTGAACTTTCATATGCTTGTTTCCCTTGCTAGTGAAGGCAAATAGTCTGCACGCGCACGTGCACACACACACACACACACACACACACACACACACACACACACACACACACACACACACACACACACACACACACACACACACTACTGCATTGCTTTTAAGTGTAAAATGAATCACCGTTCCAGACAATATCTTTGTCAAACATACCAGCCTTGACCACCACACGCTGGCAGATTTGCAATAGCCATGGCAACAGTCAATTCTGAACGCTGCTGATGTTTTTTTTTTTTATGCTGTACAAAAACTGGTTAGACAACAATTGCTTCGTGGAGGGAAAGTACCTATTATTTAAGAGGAACACTTAGAGGGAGAGATTTCCACAAAGAGATTTGGTAAGATCAAACTTAAAGTTACATTGTATAAGGTGTGGTATTATGGAACACCAGGAGTGAAGAACTAAAGAACTGTAGTACCTTACCTAAGTTTAAAAAAAAAATGTATAAGGACAAAATATTGACGTGATACCGTGATATGCTGTGAAGTTGTTTAAGTTGCTTTTGTATTTAATTTTTTTTTAATATATATATATATTTGAGTATGGTCAAATCTTGACAGAATTAAAGAAAAACATATGTAGTTACAAGGGGTAGAGTCAGATAAGCTTAGGCTTCCTTCTACTCCCTTTCGAACAAATATGAATTTATTATAAAGGGAAAATTATAATGCAATATCATTCTTTTTATGTTCTATTGTACATATTATGGAGTTATCATTTTCTGTATTTTTACTTTTTTCTTGTATTTCTTTAAAATTGTTCGAAATAAATAAATAAAAATAAAGCAAAGCTTATAAAATTGTGGAAGAGGAGAGGAATAGATAAATAAAAACAAAGAACAGAGCATTTTAATAATTTTAACATCCATCCATCCATCCATTTTCTGAACTGCTTGTCCCCGGGCACCCCACCTCCAGGCCTGGACCCAGAGGGGGGCCCCGGTGACTGCGTCTGGCAAGCGAAAATGGAGTCCATTTATTTTGTTCATCAAAAGTTTTTGTTTTTTTTTGTTTTTTTTAGCCATGCTTTATCTGGTCCCTCACCTCGAACCTGTTTGCCATGGGTGACCCTGCCAGGGGCATAAAGCTCCTGACAACTTAGCTCCTAGAATTACTGGAACACACAAACCCTCCACCACTGTCAGGTTGACAATTTACGGAGGGGTGTTTGCCTTGTGTTACTTCATTTAATTGCAGTGTATCTTGTAACATTTGTCTGTTCTTTATTCAAGTACCAAGGTCATCATTTTGGGTTTGGCTTTAAGAGTCAAAAACCCACTCTCACACGCACACGCACACACACACACACACACACACACACACACACACACACACACACACACACACACACACACACACACACACACACACACACACACACACACACACACACACACACACACACACACACACGTAATAGTCAGCCATCACGCACCACTGTTGCCACAGTGATGGCTGAGGAACAAGCATGGGTGGGTGGTGGTGCCTGGCAGCGATCACTTTAAGGGGCTCTCATTGGCCTCTCCACGGCTACCCACAATCCTTTGCTGGCTTGCTGCAAGTTAACACCCCTCCACCTCCCATACTCTTTCACCACCCACCAAGATGGCATCATTTGCATTCATTTTGATATTTTGAGATGAGATTTTGTTATTGCTTGTTCCTGCATAAGCACATTCATGACTTGTAAAATGCATTTTGGACCTTGCAGAACATGTAGATACACGCAAACCATGGAGGAGTGTAAAATGTTTTGTATTTATTTTGGTATTTATAGATACTTCTGTAATATTCATTGTGTAAGTGTGCATTGTGAATACAATAGGTTTTGTTTCCATTTTAAAATTCGCGAAACACAGTATTGCCTTCAACTCATTTATAACATGTCAGGAATGTTGGTACAAGTTGCAAAGTTTAATCAAAATTGAATGTAATAGTTATAGAATAGAATGTAAAAGTTGTTATTGCACAGCCTACATCAGGCATGTACAAATTTAGGCCATGGGGCAAAATTTGGCATGTGCACAAATTTCCATCGGCCTTCTGGCATAAAATTAATTATGTGTGGCCCATTAGCACTGTTGACCACCGTAGAAAATGTAAAAAAAAAAAAAAAAAAAAAAAAAAAAAAAAAGGTATATTTTACATCACCAAAAGATTGTAGCAGACTTGTGGCCGCACTTTCTGGTGCTTTCGGAAATATGCCCTGAGCAAGCACACTGTGTCTCTCCAAACACACCACTTTCAAAGTAGTGTTGGATATCTGATCGAATCCCTCGCTGCAGGACCCTTGTGCTGCTCTTTCCAGCCCATTTTAGAAATGGTAGAAAGTTGTCAGAGAGGGCTATCACTTCCAGGACAAGTTGGTATATTTTTTTCACAAAAATAGAAAATAAGTGTGTTTGCCTAGTTCCATCTTTTTTTTATGAATTCAATATCAAGAAAAACTACCGGACGAAACTTGCAAATTACAAAAAGGGTGACTGATAACGCATGGTGTAAAAAAGTTAAAGCAACTCAGCGGTTGACCCCCACAGACTTTCACCTCACCATATCTGGCCCTCATTGCAAAGTGCTGGATCACCCCTGACCTACAAAGACTGGGTTAGTGCTCAACATGAAGCTGTTATTCACATAACATGCATAAAAATGCCAGGGTGTAAATAATGTGTGTGTGCACGTGTGTCGGAGGGAGTTTTAACCTCAGTCTTCTCAAATGAACCCCCTGCCACCCCAAGTAAAACGGTTTAGAACCGCCACTGCACAGTGCATGCAGGTCCGTCCATGTGTAAATAGACTTGCTTGGCTTAATTTTGGACCCAACTGCCAAAACAAGCACATTTATTAGAAAGTAGCCGGTAAGAGCCAGCTCCATCTTTTTTGTAGTAACGACTCACTGGTAAATATGTAAGAATCAAAAGCTGAGTTGAATCCCCCAAGTGACACTGAGCTTGTACTGAAAGCTTTTCTGAACCAAATGGAGGAGTCGTCCTCTGGTGGTCATTGGAAATAATGCACGCATGAGGCAAAGTTACAATATTTGTTTTATTTTTATTTGTTTGTGTTTGAGGACAAATCA
Source organism: Syngnathus leptorhynchus (assembly GCF_054491065.1). NCBI lineage: Eukaryota > Metazoa > Chordata > Actinopteri > Syngnathiformes > Syngnathidae > Syngnathus > Syngnathus leptorhynchus. The sequence continues at coordinate 21,104,279 of NC_141195.1, forward strand.
AACCCTTCTTGATTAATACCGTATTAACAGAAACTATGACATAAGACTTAAAAAACGTGAGAAACAGAGGATTGTCATTAACACTTTCCCACAACACTCTCTGCTGATGACTGCGTGATCAACACTTTGGTCCTAAGAGCACAACACTTGTAAACTGATTGGTGACACCCATGCTTTTTTTGTTTTTGTTTATCGTGATTAAGTTCAAGTATTTGTGAGTCATTCTCACATTAAAGGAGGTTTTATGTGTCACCCATGAAATTTGATAATAGCTCTTGTACTTTTGACTGGGATGACTTCTTGTTGGGAAATATGTTGAAGACCCAACACTTCTCGCATATCATTTTTAAAATGAGATTATTCACAATGCTTTTGCTCATATTACAGTTTGAGGACAGTTGGTTTCCAAATGATTAAAAAAAAAAAAAAAGGTCCCATGACCACTGGAGGGCAGTATAGATCTTGCTCAGTCCCCGGCCACCTTGTAACGGTATTTATTGGTCATACTGAATCAAACAGCACCTCGGGCGATCCTAGGCCTTCATTTTTAAATTAGCTACCCTAACATTGTTACTCAACCTTAGGTTTAGAAATACAATAGAAATAAAAGCCAGAATGATAGATTTCAGACTCTGTAGAGCAAGCAGTCTTACTACATATATATATATATATATATATATAAAGATCACAAAAATATATGCTGAAATAGTGACGACCTTGTCTCCATTTACCAAAGCAAATTATCATAAATTCAAAGTTTTACCTATATTTAACAAAGGTTTGCACAAAAATGGGGGCAATCATGGTTGCTCATGCAACAGATGTGGACAGTTGATTTATTTACATGCTGCATCCATTGTTGTCTGCCAAATGTTCAAAATGCATTCTAGGGCAATGTGATTTCTCAAACTTGACATTTAGATGTGCCTTTAAATATGGGCAAGTCAAAATATGATTTAGGCCATTATCTTAAAAAAATTGAACACATATAATGACAAAATTTAAGGACAGCATGTTAATATTATACAAACGTAATATTGTGTGAGGGAAGACAATGAATAAATATGGAACTCCTCTTCAAGTGTTGTCAAAGGTTATTCACCCAAGTTGCAATTTGATATTAAAGAGTCTGAGAGACATTAGTGAGCAGCACGTCTTCAGTGTAAATGGCTGTTTAGAAATAATTTGTGACTCATTCAAAACAAGTGAAATTACTTGACTGAGAGAGAACAAGCGCATACCAGCATCACTATCTGTGATCATGCCGGTGAAATGGGTGTGATGAGGAACCCAATCCAATACCTGCTTTGCAAGTGAAAACCCATTTACCATCTGGTCTGCCTTCAGCAGAAGAGCAATCTAAACAACTGCCAATCCCTAATCATCACGAATAAAACAAAGCACACACAGGCACACAGAGATTTGCAGCATCAATGACTCAGTCATGTAGTTAATAATTTGCTTTTGAGGGATGTGGGCTGTGAGTAATTGTTGGCATATGGTTAATTTCCTACAGACACACTACCTTGTCACTATTTATCATTAACATGCTTGCTTGCACAGAGTTTAGTGAATTTGAATTAAACCCGGTTCACACGGCAGGATTAACGGTTCAATTTTAGCCCCGAGTCTCCCCTCCCGACAATTTTTGTTCGGTCCTGATTCTCGTAATGGCTCCAAAAATAATCTTAGCAGATAATCAAGCCATGTGCGGTGGGTTTAAACTGATCTCGGCCACTCTGGACGACGTCCGACTTTAAATCAGGGATATTGAACATGCTGTATTGTTTTGGCTCTACTCTCAAAGTCGGCACACAATTGAAAAATGTTGCCGTGTGAACCGGGCTTTATTAAAATGTTTCAGAGCTCGCCGATTGGGTGAGCTGCGTGGGATTTTGAGACTCGCTGTGTTTATTCTTTGACAGCGGCTTTTTAGTCAGACACTGCAGGATTCATGCTACTGTGTTGCCACAGTTACTTTGCAAAAGTAACTTAGTTACTTTACTGATGACTTGATTTTCAAAGTAACTTGGTTTAGTTTATTACTTTACTGATTCCTTCTTTTTAAAAGTAGCTAAATTAGATCACAATTTACTTTAGTCAACTTTCATCAAATGCAACTATTCCATTAAACATGAAATGACAAGTTTTTTAAGACAGTATTTTATTGGAAGTCTGTTTTTTTAAGGTTTAAAAATAATGAGATTCTTTTTGGATTAAATGTTGTTTTTTTTTTACTCAACACAAATGATTGTTTTTACATGTAAAAAGTCATTCTGGATTTCACTAAGATAAATGATCTACTTAAAAAAAAGAAAAGAAAAATAAAGTGTTTCTAGACTTCACTAACCATAAATACATTTACTATATGTATACTATAAAATAAAGGTCATCTTCTTTTTTTTTTTTTTAACCAGACAGTGCACAAGCGACTAATATTAATATGTTTCCATCCTGGGAATATGTCTACTTCTTCAGATGACAACATGCTGAAAATGTCTACTTCTTCAGATGTCAACATGCTGAAAATGTAATTTAGGGCATGCGTGACGTCAGTCCCCCAGACGAATGGGTACAGATGACTTCATCCAATACTATTTCATTTTTTACATTAAATCCTTTCCCATTGTGTCATTTTCCAAAAATAAAGATTTCTTCATTGCGTGCATGTTGGTTAGTAAAAGGGCATGTTTCACCTTTTTTATTTATTTATGTTGGAAACTGTTTACCGTGCACAGTACCTTTTAAAAGTAACTGTAGTATGACTTACACATTTAGAGACATAGTTAGATGACTGGCTACTCAAAATGGCTGCCATATTAGAGAAGTCACATTACTTTAAAATTTTGAAGCCTGTAATTTTGGTCATCGACTTTTTACTTTGTAATATGTTACAGACAACACTGAATCGTGCACATGGACAAAGAAACACCACAATTTTTGTCAAGTTAATGGCTGGTATGTTACACCATCCCCCAATAAATAAAAATTGTTTTGTGGTGTTGTTTCTATCCAAGATATTACAGTGAACCTGACAACGATATACTGCTACTTAGAAATCTGTCATGTTTCACTTTGAGCCATACTTGGCAACCAATTGTTTCCAATCACAGTTTTAGCCATGGCCCCATTTCTACATACTGAACCGTGAATCACAAGAACAGGCGCACTGATGCCATGGAAAGTGCACAAAGGGAGTTTCCAATGCGGACGCCGGAGCTCGACTGCAAGCTTGGCACGTGGCTGCATCGTTGTAGTTTCTCTTTTGCAATGGAGCCCACACTACTGACCTACAAATACGAGTGAGGTGAATATCTGTACTGACTGTAAAATGGAAATGTGTAGCTTTCCACATTTACAGGGGGATTGGCTTTCGTACTCGCAGATCTAAATGTAGATTGTCAAAGAGAAATAAAAGCATGAGACGATTGGCCCAATTTGAGTCAGTCGGTCACACTCTGTTTACAGCAATCAGCGTGTATCAAGAAAATATCCCAAAATACTATGGATAAGTATACAATTAGAAGAAGATTATGGTATTACATGCTTTAGTTTCCCCAACTCTGATTGCTAAATCCCAGCAAGTCAGGTTTTGTCTAATCCAGTGGATTTTTCCCATAGGAAATCATTTTGCAAGTTTTTCCATTGCTTGTGTGGGTTCCTTCAGTTAATTAAAGACTCTAAATGGTTAATAGCTGTGAATGAGATTGTGAATGGTTGTTTATTTAAATTTGCCTTGTATTTGACCGGAGACCAGTGTAGCGTACTCTGCCTCTTACGCCAATGTAAACTGGGATAGGCTCCAGCTCACCTACTCACTTGAAGAATGGATGGCTGAAGACCAAAAAAAACAATCCACTGTCGAGGCATGCGCATGTGGTTGTTTGTACGCATACGTTTAATTATGATACATCGTTCCCCTGAGTCCTTCACAATAGACTTAGGAAAAAAAAAAAAAAAAAGCACGTTCTTTGACAGGAGAAAAAGCCCCAAGTCTGTATGAAGATGTATGCTTTACAAACAAACTTGTCTTGCCTTTGGACTTAGAATAACTTTTCCAAAAGGAAGTAATGGAAATTGTATTAATTTCTTCCAGGGTAAATCATTACTAACTGAACAAGCACCAATTTAACATTCTTAACTGTCACTCTTTCTTGAGTTTGTGCCACTTATCCTGGTCGGACTCACAGATGAGCTGGAGTTCGTCCTGGAAGACTTTGGGCAAGAAGAAGATGTCATCCAAGCAGAAATTGCGATCTCGTTCTCAATATGATTTATGAAACTGAGCTCATTTCATCCTTTCAATTTGTAACTGAAAAATACATGTGAAAAAAGTTAACGGCTTTTAATTTTAAACATGCAAACAAAATGTGTACTCGATTTTTCCTAATTGTAAGACCAGCATGAAACTTCTAAGTTTGTTTAATTTTCAGAAATGTTTGGCTACGTTGTGACTGAGGTATTCAAAGTAAAAGGTTCCACTGAATGGTCAATTGAGTTTCAACATGTTCACTGTCTAAGCTAAAGCTAAGTTACAAGTTTTCAGTTCTTTAAAATGACAAGAAACTGAACTTTGGCTATGCCAAAAAAGGGTAGTTTGCAACAAATATTTTAAGTAATCCAACTGCAGCATTTGACTCCAGCTGACTTAAACGTGGACTTTTGCATTCATAAGGCAAAGAATCATTAAAAAGAAAACTAAGGCAACGCAGTGCTGCACTTTTCCTTTAGATTGTTCCTACTGGTAGTATGTGAAGTGTGTTAGCTTGTGGCTTAGGGATATTGTTTTCATCCCGCGACAACCACACTGCTGATCCTTTGCCAAGTGGGTCAGTCTTCCGATCTTCCAAACACTCACACGGAGCTATATAGGAAAGGGAGGACGTGAATCAAACAAAAACACGTGTGAGTAGAAACTGGTGGGTGTTTCAGATGTGGGTCCCCCCCCCCCTTTTTTTTTCTGCAGGGTATATCACTCAGCTTTTCCTTGAAAATCTGTTCACATTTAGCAAAATTGAAAAAAGGAGGTCACGGGCCACAATGAGGGCGCCATACAAAAACAACTGGATATCGCTGAGGTAGGCATTTCACTGTAATGTGTAAGTAGAAATGCAACCAGCGTGAGTTGATGTGTAAGGCGATTTACTGTGTGTGTCTACAAGCGGATGCACGTGCGCACGTGCCCCCATATAAACTGCTAGCAGACTTGTCCCATATGTGAAAGAAAGTTAAGCAGAGGGTGGTCAGGGTTTCAGAGAACAGTAGGAGATAATTGGACTTCAGAATATTATAAACCATTTTACCGTTTTGCATTTACTGTATTGAGACATAATGGCATTAAGGGTTAAATGACCTCTTAAAATATTGGTATGCAAATTCAACAATAATCTGGCAGACAACTCAATGCAACTCACCGCTTCAGCAGATTTTATATTAAAAAAAAAAAAAAAGGCCAAATCTCTGCAACAATGAACATGGCCTACTTTTCAAGCTTCAGCGAAAAGATAGCAATGAATAAAAAAATAGATGGTGGGTGGTGTAATATGGTGGGTTTCATACAGTGAACAATGTTTGAAATCTGATTAGGTTCTTGATTGGATTGGCCTGAACAATTTGAAAATCACATGAGACCAAAAAAACAATTGAAGCAAAGGGATCAGAATTTATATCACACTACAAATGCTTAAATACTTTACAGTTGCAGTTCAAGTTCTGAAGCCAAGTATGACTTGTCAGCATAAAATGCAACAATGAGCAAATTAACTGCAGCTTTGACTCCTTTTGTCCAGTGAAACCGTCAAACTTGAGCCCAATTTGTTATAAACTGGAATGTAGAGGAAAGCTTTCATATGGGAAATAACAGAAATGAAAATAAGCTGCTCTAGGCTCCAACTGCCATCATAAATCAGGTATTTAAAAGCTTAATAAGGCATATAATGCTTGGGTGAGTTTCCTAATTTTGATTTTTTTACACTTCCTTACAATGTAGCCAATTTAGCAACATGTTTATCACTGTAAAATCAATCAAACACACCATTAATAAGATGACCAGCAAACTTGGAGCAAGCACTGGGAGCTAACATTGACCCCACTGATGGACGTGTCATATTTTTTCATAGCTTTTGCTCACTCGCTTGCTTATATTACTGTCCATATGTACACTTACAAATAAGCATAAATCTGAAAATAAAAACACCACATTATTATTTGAGATAGCAAGCGAGGCCAGACGACACGCTTTTAATACAGCATTCATCTTGAGGAATTTTGCGTATTAGATCCTATTTCAAATTAATATACTCAGCGTGACTTTAAAGTTTTCCCATGCGGTCTGACTTGACCTCATGTGGGAGTATGGAAATAATCCTCTAAAATGTCACACAAGCTTGAAACAGTGAATCCGTTTCCATACAGCACAGAAACACAAAGACTGACAAAAACGACAAGTTGCAGCCTCACATCTCACCCACTTCATCTTTTATTTGGGGTCGCTTTAGATTGAAATGTGAGCCTCCATTTTTCCAGGAGCTGCTGTGGGGATATTTTGCGTGTCTCTGTGAGTCACTCTGCAGAAGCCTCCCACCTGTCTGCCCACTCCATTTCGCAAACATATGATTAAGAAACGTGACCCCATTCATTTTCTTAAGCTAAGCTTGATGGGTTTGTTTGCTGCATGGGTCACTCCAGGTAAAAGCTGTCTGCAAAGCCAATTAGCCTGCTCATCATACCATTAAAAAAACAAAAAAAAACCCAGACCTGGCCAGCAGCTCTACGAAAACTTTCCTGGCTCCAATTTTGCATAGTGATATTTATTTATTTCCAGTACGACAATTTGGAAAGATGAGTAGTTAGTAGAACAAAGTAAGGAAAAAGCGGAGACATAATTTCTCCACTCCCAAAATATTTATACCACTTAGAAAAAACAAAAGTCATCTAAATTCAGTTCGCCTTCTGAGACAACGACGGAGGGAATTGAGGACACTTGCAATTGTGTTAGCAAGGTGAAAGAAAGTCAATCATCACCACAGGCAAGGTTGGATTTACTGCTGTTTCACAGCTGGAGGGCTGGAGCTTGCTCGGATCACTGAAGACTCTCAATCAGCCATAGTGTGAATATGACTCAATGGTTGTTTGTATCTGAGTCACCACATGATAGGCTCCAACTTCCCTGTAAAATGGAGGCATGGGAGATTTAGTAGTGGTATATCATTACTAGTCTACATGATGTAGGTAAAGCTTGGCGAAATATCTTGTCAGCGCTTCAAAAGTGCAAATGATTCAAACGCCACATTTGGATTAGGATCTCTTTGTTGGATCTGTATGCTGTCATCATATGATCTTGAATATGACCCCAATCTTCTGATGTAGGTCATCTTTGAATGTGGGATAATTGATTGAGCCATACAACTCACGGTGACCTCTTTCAGTCCAAATATTTCAGTGAAGTCCAGCCAAGTGTCTGCAGAAACCGCTAAATCTCACTGATGCAAGGGAAACAAAGAGTGCAGAGCGGAAGAGTGGGAAAGGATTGTCCACCCACGTGCGCACGCATGCACGCTCGCACGCTCCCCACTACCTTACAGATACAATACACTAAGGTGATTAAGATCACAGCAGTGGTTAATGGTTCACGTGACTAGGTTTTTCCATGTGATCCTGGTGTCTCTCTTGGCCCAAAACACACTTCCTGCTCCAAAGTGGAATGTATTTCACACAACGACCCAAATCATGATATATAAGTGATATAAGCAAAAGTAAACATGCAGCTGAGCCTCCTGTGTGCTTCCTTGGCTTTCGAAATGCTGTATGTTTTGTCACCTTGACTAATAACATTCAGTTGTGCTGTAGAACCAAATTGCATTTCCACTTCAGTGGTAAGTGAAAAGCCAGATGCTTTTGCAAGCAAACTCTTTTGACCTTTTTATTACAGGCAATGACTTTGGAGACTCACTGGCTTCAAGTCTCTTCCCAATTGGCTATTGTTTTATTTCAAGTCAAACGCAGTCTTTATTACAGTCTGACGCCAGTTCCAGTGGATGAAACTGCATGGTCATTGGATAAATGCTGGGACTTATTCTGTTTATTGGATGCACAGTGTCCCTGGGGGACTAAGGAGCAGTGGGCTGGCCTGGATGCTCAGTTTCCGCATGATGATTGGATGATTTGTCTACTCTTTGACGGAAAAAAGCAAATCAGGGATCTTGTAGTGGCTTCAGCCTGCTCCTTCTGGGATCTTGACTTAATATCATAGGACAATTCTTTGTCTGGAATGTGCCATGCCTAGATAGACTCAACTAAACTTAAAGGCTGGTTGGTTCCAGATGTACTTGGAGGGCCTGCGCCTCTTGATGTCACGCAAAATAATTGGCTGAAAGACAGTACGGTGATGTTTAAGATTGTGCTTGATCTGTTTTGCGAAAATCAGATTATCATTTTTCCACAAAATCGTGGAAGAATTTTGCAAAGAAATTTAGTATTATGAGGGATTTCTGGCAGCCCGACTACTGGTCTAAATTGCCTGCTTCATAGGGTGAGCTTCCGATTAAGCACAGAATCGATTTTGCTTATAAATCTCTTAATCAGTATGGAGGCATTACTGATTAATGTTATATCATAATGACCCCTTAGGTCAGGGATGTGCAAATTAAATGATTTTTCATCAGTGCACCTCAGGGGGCACATGGGACGAGAGTGGCAAGTCACTTTCAGTAGGAAAGTGGATCTGGAGACCAAGCTCTTCACCGTTCCTCTGTCTTTGTCCAATTCAATTTGTTTACTTGCAGTGGTGTATCTTTGGTGAGCAATCTCCCTCTTCGAAGGTGGGAGTCACAAAAATGAATTTGTTCTTGCGTCCGGCGCCAGTCCACTGAAATAGGGCCGGTAGAGTCTTTAAAATCCCACCAACTGATACCACAGGATGCAATTATTTCAAAAGAAGACGTGGGGGTTCTGTCTGTTTGCTCAGGTTTGCACTGCCTCCGAAAATGCCCTTGATTAAACTAGCAGACTCAGTGAACCAACATTGAGTGCAAGAACGTTTTTTTGTATATTTCTTTCACAAAAGTCAACTCACTCAAGATTTTAATGCTGTTTGAGACACTATTGACATGGTGCACAAAGTTTGGCACATTGGTTCTTTGGCAATAACCTATAGTGAGATGGAACAAAACGCCCATCACTCCCTGAGCAACTGAAGTTCGAACCCATGTTTGTGTTACGGTTCAACGGGCTTCCAGATTAACGTCCTCCCATTTCCAGCTGTGTTCATTGGGTTAATGTTTAGTCATTAACATTTTTTTCCCTGTCGCCATTCGTCACACTGCTTCCTGGAATTTTGTTTTACTGTTTAAGTATAAAACACAACAGCTCCTTTGCTACTCCTCATTGGCTGCAAAATTTGGAACACTGTAATAATAAAACAGTAAAATTTAGAAGTGATGTCGCTTTAACTACTCGAGCACCAGTGAAAGGCTGTCAACTTGAGTTACGTGTGATGTGCCTGACTTAATCATAACACACCATTTATTGCTTGACTTGTGCATATTCTACTTAATTTAGTATCAGTTATACTTTTTAAATCGAGTGAATGTACAATATAATTCTGAAGATTTATGGTAAAGCATGAGTTATTCTGTGTGGTCATGAAATTATATGTAAATATACGTAAACAATATCTAAACCACCAAACATGTCACGTGTCAGCACAATCAGCACCTTGGACAGTTATGTCTCTCTGTAATCAGTAGTAGATCAGTAATCATTTCCTGACACCCCATCATCACCGGCTCATTAACTCTCCTATTTGGACCCTGCACTCCCTTCACTCCTGGTTGGTTTGTCTGGCTTGCTACTTATCGGCTTGTTGCTTGGTTCTGCTGGCTGCCTGTTACCTGTTCTTACTCTTATTGCTGACCTAACTTGCCTGTTCACCCGACCACACCTCAACGCTGCCTGGCCTGACTCTTCGCCTGCCCCTGACCACCTATGCGTTACGTCCTGCATATTTTACAATTATATGGGAAAAATATTGCATTTCTTATTATTTCACAAGACACCGAAAGATTTCCTTGCACAAATTTGAACCCAAGATTACATAACACTGAGCAAATGATCATCATAAAAACATGTGTGCAGCTTTTTTTCTTTGTGTCACGTTTGCCTTGACACACACCAAAATGGGCTAACCCACGTGTGTTAAACAGTCTTCCATAGCCGTCCGGTCCAGCAAAGTAGTTGTAGCCCCAAGCTGTCTTTTCTACAGCTCTGACAGAGATCTCCTCCCACAGCCAGATGAAAGTCAGCTACCAGTAAGTAGGCCATAAAACCACAGGAAGAAGGAGAAAAGAGGAAGGTATCCTTTGCCAAAAATATACCTCTTCTTCTCCGCATTCAGGGCATCCACCCAAGGTAAAGGACAAATTGGCTGGGATGCTATAAGAGACCATTACTGTTGTTATATGGGGTGGTGCAGACTTTGAAGGTAGGACGAAAAGAACATTCAGGTTAGATGTTTTATTTTGGTTATCCGCATCCATCATTAACCCCACCCAAAGAAAAAAAATATTCAAAAAAATATATGAATACAGGCTTGCCCAATACAAATGAAAAAAGGAAGCTCCCAGCATCAGTTTTTCTCATTACCTTGAACTCAGAGGAGGAAGTTATTCTATTTGTTTCTCAATTTTCCTGCTCCTTGTCATTTGCATGAGTCACAGGTCTCCGTAAAAAAAAGACGAAGAAAGGATATTGCTGGGGATGAAAGGTCCGTTTACCTTCCACTCATTCTTTTTTTAATTCAAAAACACACGCACACACAATTGGATTGTATTTTGCATTTTCTTTTTCTAAAACAAAACTAGGATAACCATTTCAACAATGGCTGGCACGGAGGTAGTCTGGTTAGCACGTCCACCTCAAAGTGCAGAGGTTACAGGTTTAATTCCTGCTCCAGCCGTTATCAAAGTCAAATGTGTGGAGTTTACATGTTCTCCTTGTACATCAGTTACACCGGTTTTCCTCCCACAAACATGAATGGTTGGCCAATTGACCACTCTAAATTGCCCGTAGGTGTGCATGTGACTGCGAATGGCTAGCAACCAGATCAGGGTGTCCCCCGCCTACTCCTCAAAGTCAGCTGGAATAGACTCCAACACATCTGTGGCCCTCGTGAGGAGAAGGGGTTCAGAAAATGGATGGATTTTAATGACCCTTTTTAATTAAAATAAAAAAATGTGTATGCGTGTGTGGAATTGTCAGGTCTAGGTACGATCAGACATTAAATCACACGCTGGAACAAAGAGAAGACAACCAGGATAGGCTTACTTGCGAGGAGAACGATAGAGAAAGGAAACTCAGTTATAATCTCCATCAATTCTGAGTCCTTACTCTGTGTACTCCTCTTTTTAATGTTTTGGTGACCCTGGTTACAGAAGCGTTGCTACACTAAAGGGAGGGGGTTTGGACCTGTAGCAACGCTGCCTATCTAAGGAATGTAGTGTGATTCAGCATTTAATTGTCGGCCCGTGACCCCAGCACTGGAATTGCAGAGTCTGTCCTGTTTCCCCAACCAGGTGTCTTCTCCATGATTGGCTGACTCGTCCTCGACTGTGATCAGATAACTTGAAGCACGTTGAATGCCGCTTTCCTGTGGAACAATGCAACTAAACCTTTGCTAAATTTATCTTCTTGGTAAACTATCAGAACACACTATAATGAGTAACTAGCCCTAAACACTTCAACAAACATCAAGTAAATGTGAGATAACTGGTATGCAGTTCCTCAAACAAACATTGAGTAAATATGGGATAACTTATATGTAACAACTTCAAACTGTATATAACACTTAACAAAGAGAAACAGTTCCGATGAACAACAATCTATGAATCAAAGCTACAGTTTAAATAAAAGGAAAGTTCCTTTGAACTAAACAAAGAACATTTTGCCTGTCTGTGCAAAGGAGCTCTGCTCATTGCTAGTTAAGACCTCTTACAGAAACAAAACACAAAAATAAGATAGGATACATAAAACTGACGGGGGTCAAAGGACATCCCTAGAACGTCCAGTCCAGGCCCGTCCAGTCCAGTCCCGTCCCGTCCAGTCAAGTCAGTCCAGTCAGTCAAGTCAGTCAAGTCCATTCAGTCCAGTCCAGCCAGTCCGTCCAATCCGTCAGTCCAGTCATACAGTCCAGTAAAGTCTGTCAGTCAGTCGTCCAGTCAAGTCAGTCGTCCAGTCAAGTCAAATCAGTCAGTCGGTCGGTCAAGTCAGTCGGCCAAGTCAGTCGGCCAAGTCAGTCGGCCAAGTCAAGTCGGCCTAGTCAGTCAAGTCAGTCAGTCAAGTCGGTCAAGTCAAGTCCGTCAAGTCAGTCAAGTCAGTCGTCCAGTCAAGTCACGTCAGTCAAGTGAGTCGTCAAGTCACGTCAGTCAAGTCAGTCGTCCAGTCAAGTCACGTCAAGCAAGTCAGTCGTCCAGTCAAGTCATGTCAGTCAAGTCAGTCGTCCAGTCAAGTCATGTCAGTCAAGTCAGTCGTCCAGTCAAGTCATGTCAGTCAAGTCAAGTCAGTCGTCCAGTCAGTCAAGTCAAGTCAGTCGTCCAGTCAGTCAAGTCAAGTCAGTCGTCCAGTCAGTCAAGTCAAGTCAGTCGTCCAGTCAGTCAAGTCAAGTCAGGTCAGGTCGTCCAGTCAGTCAAGTCAAGTCAAGTCAGGTCAAGTCAAGTCAGGTCAGGTCGTCCAGTCAGTCAGGTCAGGTCAGGTCAGGTCAGGTCGTCCAGTCAGTCAAGTCAGGTCAGGTCGTCCAGTCAGTCAAGTCAAGTCAGGTCGTCCAGTCAGTCAAGTCAAGTCAGGTCGTCCAGTCAGTCAAGTCAAGTCAGGTCGTCCAGTCAGTCAAGTCAAGTCAAGTCAGGTCGGCCAGTCGGTCGTCCAGTCAAGTCAGGTCGTCCAGTCGGTCGTCCAGTCAAGTCAGTCCAGTCGGTCATTCCAGTCAAGTCAGTCCAGTCGGTCAGTCCAGTCAGTCAAGTCGATAAGTCCAGTAAGTCAAGTCGGTAAGTCCAGTAAGTCAGGTCGGTAAGTCCAGTAAGTCCAGTCAGTCCAGTCAAGTCATCCAGTCAAGTCAAGCCGTCCAGTCAAGTCAAGCCGTCCAGTCCAGTCAAGTCGTCCAATCAAGTCGTCCAGTCCAATCAAGTCGCCCAGTCAAGTCGTCCAGTCAAGTCGTCCAGTCCAGTCAAGTCAAGTCGTCCAGTCAAGTCGCCCAGTCCAGTCAAGTCAAGTCGTCCAGTCATGTCAGTCCAGACAGTTGTCCAGTCAGTCCAGTCAGTTGTACAGTCAGTCAAGTCAGTCGTCCAGTCAGTCAAGTCAGTCGTCAAGTCAATCAAGTCAATCAAGTCAGTCGTCAAGTCAATCGTCAAGTCAGTCGTCAAGTCAAGTCAGTCGTCCAGTCAAGTCATCCAGTCAAGTCAAGTCGTCCAGCCAAGTCGTCCAGTCTAGTCAAGTCAAGTCGTCCAGTCATGTCAAGTCATCCAGTCCAGTCAAGTCGTCCAGTCAAGTCAAGTCAGTCGTCCAGTCAGTCAAGTCAAGTCAAGTCAGTCGTCCAGTCAGTCAAGTCAAGTCAGGTCAGGTCAGGTCAGGTCAGGTCAGGTCAGGTCAGGTCGTCCAGTCAGTCAAGTCAAGTCAGGTCAGGTCGTCCAGTCAGTCAAGTCAAGTCAGGTCAGGTCGTCCAGTCAGTCAAGTCAGGTCGTCCAGTCAGTCAAGTCAAGTCAGGTCGTCCAGTCAGTCAAGTCAAGTCAGGTCGTCCAGTCAGTCAAGTCAAGTCAAGTCAGGTCGGCCAGTCGGTCGTCCAGTCAAGTCAGGTCGTCCAGTCGGTCGTCCAGTCAAGTCAGTCCAGTCGGTCATTCCAGTCAAGTCAGTCCAGTCGGTCAGTCCAGTCAGTCAGGTCGGTCAAATCGATAAGTCCAGTAAGTCAAGTCGGTAAGTCCAGTAAGTCAGGTCGGTAAGTCCAGTAAGTCCAGTCAGTCCAGTCAAGTCAAGTCGTCCAGTCCAGTCCAGTCCAGTCAAGTCAAGTCGTCCAGTCATGTCAGTCCAGACAGTTGTCCAGTCAGTCCAGTCAGTTGTACAGTCAGTCAAGTCAGTCGTCCAGTCAGTCAAGTCAGTTGTCAAGTCAGTCGTCAAGTCAGTCGTCAAGTCAAGTCAGTCGTCAAGTCAAGTCAGTCGTCAAGTCAAGTCAGTCGTCCAGCCAAGTCGTCCAGCCAAGTCGTCAAGTCGTCCAGTCTAGTCAAGTCAAGTCGTCAAGTCAAGTCGTCCAGTCAAGTCAAGTCGTCCAGTCAAGTCAAGTCGTCCAGTCCAGTCAAGTCGTCCAGTCAAGTCAAGTCAGGTCGTCCGGTCCAGTCGTCCGGTCAAGTCGTCAGGTCAAGTCAGTCCAGTCAGTCCAGTCAAGTCATCCAGTCAAGTCAAGTCGTCCAGTCAAATCCAGTCAAGTCGTCCAGTCAAGTCAAGTCGTCCAGTCAAGTCCAGTCAAGTCAAGTCGTCCAGTCAAATCCAGTCCAGTCAAGTCCAGTCCAGTCCAGTCCAGTCAAGTCGTCCAGTCAAGTCGTCCAGTCAAGTCGTCCAGTCAAGTCGTCCAGTCCAGTCCAGTCGTCCAGTCCAGTCCAGTCGTCCAGTCCAGTCAAGTCGTCCAGTCCAGTCAAGTCAGTCCAGTCCTGTCATGTCAGTCCAGTCCAGTCATGTCAGTCCAGTCCAGTCATGTCAGTCCAGTCATGTCATGTCAGTCCAGTCATGTCATGTCAGTCCAGTCATGTCAGTCCAGTCATGTCAGTCCAGTCATGTCAGTCCAGTCATGTCAGTCCAGTCATGTCAGTCCAGTCAAGTCGTCAAGTCAAGTCGTTCAGTCAAGTCCAGTCAAGTCGTCCAGTGACGTCGTCCAGTCCAGTCAAGTCAAGTCGTCCAGTCAAGTCAAGTCGTCATGTCAGGTCGTCCAGTTGTCAAGTCAAGTCGTCAAGTCGTCCAGTCATCAAGTCAAGTCGTCAAGGCAAGTGGTCCAGTCAAGTCATGTTGTCCAGTCCAGTCAATTCGTCCAGTCCAGTCGTCCAGTCCAGTCAATTCTTCCAGTCTTCCAGTCCAGTCAAGTCGTACAGTCCAGTCGTCCAGTCCAGTCAAGTCGTCCAGTCAAGTCAAGTCAAGCTGTCCAGTCAAGTCAAGTTGTCAAGTCAAGTCAAGTCGTCCAGTCAAGTTGTTTAGTCAAGTCAAGTCGTCCAGTCAAGTTGTCTAGTCAAGTCGTCTAGTCAAGTCGTCCAGTCTCGTCGTTGAGTCGTCCAGTCCAGTCAAGTCAAATCGTCCAGTCAAGTCTAGTCGTCCAGTCAAGTCAAGTCGTCCAGTTAAGTTGTCCAGTCAAATCATGTCAGTCGTCAAGTCAAGTCGTCAGGTCCAGTCGTCATGTCAGGTCGTCCAGTCGTCAAGTCAGGTCGTCCAGTCGTCAAGTCAGGTCGTCCAGTCGTCAAGTCAGGTCGTCCAGTCGTCAAGTCAGGTCGTCCAGTCGTCCAGTCAAGTCGTCAAGTCAAGTCGTCCGGTCGTCAAGTCAAGTCGTCCGGTCGTCAAGTCAAGTCGTCAAGTCAAGTCGTCCAGTCGAGTCGTCCAGTCGTCCAGTCAAGTCATCCAGTCGTCAAGTCGTCCAGTCGTCAAGTCAAGTGGTCCAGTCAAGTCGTCCAGTCAAATAAAGTCAAGTCGTCCAGTCAAATAAAGTCAAGTCGTCCAGTCAAATAAAGTCAAGTCGTCCAGTCAAGTTGTCTAGTCAAGTCAAGTCGTCCAGTCAAGTTGTCTAATCAAGTCGTCTAGTCAAGTGAGGTCGTCCAGTCAAGTCGTCAAGTTGTCCAGTCAAGTCAAGTCGTCCAGTCAAGTCAAGTCAAGTCGTCAAGTCAAGTCAAGTCAAGTCAGTCGTCCAGTCAGTCGTCAAGTCAAGTCAAGTCAGTCGTCAAGTCAAGTCAGTCATCAAGTCAAGTCAAGTCCAGTCAGTCGTCCAGTCAAGACAAGTCAAGTCGTCCGGTCGTCAAGTCAAGTAAAGTCGTCCGGTCGTCAAGTCAAGTCGTCAAGTCAAGTCGTCCAGTCGTCAAGTAAAGTCGTCCAGTCGAGTCATCCAGTCGTCCAATCAAGTCATCCAGTCGTCAAGTCGTCCAGTCGTCAAGTCAAGTGGTCCAGTCAAGTCGAGTCGTCCAGTCCTGTCGTCCAGTCCAGTCAGGTCGTCCAGTCTAGTCAAGTCAAGTCGTCCAGTCAAGTCAAGTCGTCCAGTCGATTCGTCCAGTCAAGTCAAGTCGTCCAGTCAAGTCAAGTCGTCCAGTCAAGTCAAGTCAGTCGTTCAGTCAAGTCAAGTCAAGTCAAGTCAGTCGACCAGTCAAGTCAGTCGTCCAGTCAAGTCAAGTCAAGTCAGTCGTCTAGTCAAGTCAAGTCAGTTGTCCAGTCAAGACAAGTCAAATCAGTCGTCCAGTCAAGACAAGTCAAGTCAAGTCAAGTCAAGTCGTCCGGTCGTCAAGTCGTCCGGTCGTCAAGTCAAGTCGTCCGGTCGTCAAGTCAAGTCGTCAAGTCAAGTCGTCCAGTCGTCAAGTCGAGTCGTCCAGTCTAGTCAAGTCAAGTCGTCCAGTCAAGTCAAGTCGTCCAGTCAAGTCAAGTCAAGTCGTCCAGTCAAGTCAAGTCAAGTCGTCTAGTCAAGTCAAGTCGTCTAGTCAAGTCGTTAAATCGTCCAGTCAAGTCGTCCAGTCAAGTCAAGTCATCCAGTCTAGTCGTTGAGTCGTCCAGTCCAGTCAAGTCAAATCGTCCAGTCAAGTCCAGTCAAGTCAAGTCGTCCAGTCAAATCCAGTCAAGTCAAGTCGTCCAGTCAAATCCAGTCAAGTCAAGTCGTCCAGTCAAATCGTCCAGTCAAGTCGTCAAGTCGTCCAGTCAAGTCGTCGTGTCGTCCAGTCATGTCAGTCTAATCAGTTGTCCAGTCAGTCATCCAGTCAGTCATCCAGTCAGTCGTTCAGTCAGTCAAGTCAGTCGTCCAGTCAGTCGTCCAGTCAAGTCGTCAAGTCAAGTCGTCAAGTCAAGTCGTCAAGTCAAGTCGTCAAGTCAAGTCGTCAAGTCGTCGAGTTAAGTTGTCCAGTTAAGTCGTCCTGTCCAGTCAAGTCAAGTCGTCCAGTTAAGTTGTCCAGTCAAATCAAGTCAGTCGTCATGTCAGGTCGTCCAGTCGTCATGTCAGGTCGTCCAGTCGTCATGTCAGGTCAGCCAGTCGTCATGTCAGGTCGTCCAGTCGTCATGTCAGGTCGTCCAGTCGTCATGTCAGGTCGTCCAGTCGTCATGTCAGGTCGTCCAGTCGTCATGTCAGGTCGTCCATTCGTCATGTCAGGTCGTCCATTCGTCATGTCAGGTCGTCAAGTCAGGTCGTCCGGTCGTCAAGTCAGGTCGTCCGGTCGTCAAGTCAGGTCGTCCGGTCGTCAAGTCAGGTCGTCCGGTCGTCAAGTCAGGTCGTCCGGTCGGCAAGTCAAGTCGTCAAGTCAGGTCGTCCAGTCATCAAGTCAAGTCGTCCAGTCATCAAGTCAAGTCGTCCAGTCGTCAAGTCGTCCAGTCGTCCAGTCGTCCAGTCGTCAAGTCGTCCAGTCATCAAGTCGTCGTCAAGTCAAGTCGTCCAGTCGTCAAGTCGTCCAGTCGTCAAGTCAAGTCGTCCAGTCATCAAGTCAAGTCGTCCAGTCATCAAGTCAAGTCGTCCAGTCATCAAGTCAAGTCGTCCAGTCATCAAGTCAAGTCGTCCAGTCATCAAGTCAAGTCGTCCAGTCATCAAGTCAAGTCGTCCAGTCATCAAGTCAAGTCGTCCAGTCATCAAGTCAAGTCGTCCAGTCGTCCAGTCGTCAAGTCCAGTCGTCCAGTCGTCAAGTCCAGTCGTCCAGTCGTCAAGTCCAGTCGTCCAGTCGTCAAGTCCAGTCGTCCAGTCGTCAAGTCCAGTCGTCCAGTCCAGTCGTCCAGTCCAGTCGTCCAGTCCAGTCGTCCAGTCGTCAAGTCCACTCGTCCAGTCTAGTCAAGTCAAGTCGTCCAGTCAAGTCAAGTCATCCAGTCGTCCAGTCAAGTCGTCCAGTCCAGTCAAGTCAAGTCGTCCAGTCAAGTCAAATCGTCCAGTCAAGTCAAGTCAAGTCGTCTAGTCAAGTCAAGTCAAGTCGTCCAGTCAAGTCAAGTCGTCTAGTCAAGTCTAGTCGTCCAGTCAAGTTGTCTAGTCAAGTTGTCTAGTCAAGTCAGGTCGTCTAGTCAAGTCAGGTCGTCTAGTCAAGTCGTCAAGTCGTCAAGTCGTCCAGTCAAGTCAAGTCATCCAGTCAAGTCGTTGAGTCGTCCAGTCCAGTCAAGTCAAATCGTCCAGTCAAGTCAAGTCGTCCAGTCAAATCCAGTCAAGTCAAGTCGTCCAGTCAAATCCAGTCAAGTCAAGTCGTCCAGTCAAATCCAGTCAAGTCAAGTCGTGAAGTCGTCCAGTCAAGTCGTCGTGTCGTCCAGTCATGTCAGTCTAGTCAGTTGTCCAGTCAGTCATCCAGTCAGTCAGTCATTCAGTCAGTCAAGTCAGTCGTCCAGTCAGTCGTCCAGTCAAGTCGTCAAGTCAAGTCGTCAAGTCAAGTCGTCCAGTTAAGTCGTCCTGTCCAGTCAAGTCAAGTCGTCCAGTTAAGTTGTCCAGTCAAATCAAGTCAGTCGTCATGTCAGGTCGTCCAGTCGTCATGTCAGGTCGTCCAGTCGTCATGTCAGGTCGTCCAGTCGTCATGTCAGGTCGTCCAGTCGTCATGTCAGGTCGTCCAGTCGTCATGTCAGGTCGTCCATTCGTCATGTCAGGTCGTCCATTCGTCATGTCAGGTCGTCAAGTCAAGTCGTCCAGTCATCCAGTCAAGTCGTCCAGTCATCAAGTCAAGTCGTCCAGTCGTCCAGTCATCAAGTCGTCCAGTCATGAAGTCGTCGTCCAGTCGTCAAGTCAAGTCGTCCAGTCGTCAAGTCGTCCAGTCATCAAGTCAAGTCGTCCAGTCATCAAGTCAAGTCGTCCAGTCATCAAGTCAAGTCGTCCAGTCATCAAGTCAAGTCGTCCAGTCATCAAGTCAAGTCGTCCAGTCAAGTCGTCCAGTCGTCCAGTCAAGTCGTCCAGTCGTCCAGTCAAGTCGTCCAGTCGTCCAGTCGTCCAGTCATCAAGTCTAGTCGTCCAGTCATCAAGTCAAGTCGTCAAGTCGTCCAGTCGTCCAGACGTCCAGTCGTCCAGTCGTCCAGTCGTCAAGTCCACTCGTCCAGTCGTCAAGTCCACTCGTCCAGTTGTCCAGTCGTCAAGTCCAGTCGTCCAGTCCAGTCGTCCAGTCAAGTCAAGTCGTCCAGTCATGTCGTCCAGTCCAGTCCAGTCAAGTCCAGTCGTCCAATCCAGTCAAGTCGTCCAGTCAAATAAAGTCAAGTCGTCCAGTCAAGTAAAGTCAAGTTGTCTAGTCAAGTCAAGTCGTCCAGTCAAGTCAAGTCAGTCGTCCAGTCAAGTCAAGTCAAGTCAAGTCAAGTCAGTCGTCAAGTCAAGTCAGGTCAAGTCAGTCGTCAAGTCAAGTCCAGTCAGTCGTCCAGTCAAGTCCAGTCAGTCGTCTAGTCAAGACAAGTCAAGTCAAGTCGTCCGGTCGTCAACTCAAGTCGTCCGGTCGTCAAGTCAAGTCGCCCGGTCGTCAACTCAAGTCGTCCGGTCGTCAAGTCAAGTCGTCAAGTCAAGTCGTCCAGTCGTCAAGTCAAGTCGTCCAGTCGAGTCATCCAGTCGTCCACTCAAGTCATCCAGTCGTCAAGTCAAGTCGTCAAGTCAAGTGATCCAGTCAAGTCGAGTCGTCCAGTCCTGTCGTCCAGTCCAGTCAAGTCGTCTAGTCGAGCCGTCCAGTCAAGTCAAGTCGTCCAGTCAAGTCAAGTCAGTCGTTCAGTCCAGTCAAGTCAAGTCAAGTCAGTCGTCCAGTCAAGACAAGTCAAATCAGTCGTCCAGTCAAGACAAGTCAAGTCAAGTCGTCCAGTCAAGACAAGTCAAGTCGTCCGGTCGTCAAGTCAAGTCGTCCGGTCGTCAAGTCAAGTCGTCCGGTCGTCAAGTCGAGTCGTCCGGTCGTCAAGTCGAGTCGTCCGGTCGTCAAGTCGAGTCGTCCGGTCGTCAAGTCAAGTCGTCCGGTCGTCCAGTCTAGTCGTCCGGTCGTCCAGTCAAGTCGTCCGGTCGTCCAGTCAAGTCGTCCGGTCGTCCAGTCAAGTCGTCCGGTCGTCAAGTCAAGTCGTCCGGTCGTCAAGTCAAGTCGTCCGGTCGTCAACTCAAGTCGTCCGGTCAGCAAGTCAAGTCGTCAAGTCTAGTCGTCCAGTCGTCAAGTAAAGTCGTCAAGTCGAGTCGTCCAGTCGTCAAGTAAAGTCGTCAAGTCGAATCATCCAGTCGTCCACTCAAGTCATCCAGTCGTCAAGTCAAGTCGTCAAGTCAAGTGATCCAGTCAAGTCGAGTCGTCCAGTCCTGTCGTCCAGTCCAGTCAAGTCGTCAAGTCAAGTCGTCCAGTCAAGTCAAGTCAGTCGTTGAGTCCAGTCAAGTCAAGTCAAGTCAGTCGTCCAGTCAAGACAAGTCAAATCAGTCGTCCAGTCAAGACAAGTCAAGTCGTCCGGTCGTCAAGTCAAGTCGTCCGGTCGTCAAGTCAAGTCGTCAAGTCAAGTCGTCCGGTCGTCAAGTCGTCCGGTCGTCAAGTCAAGTCGTCCGGTCGTCAAGTCAAGTCGTCCGGTCGTCAAGTCAAGTCGTCCGGTCGTCCAGTCAAGTCGTCCAGTCTAGTCAAGTCGTCCAGTCAAGTCGTCCAGTCAAATCAAGTCAAGTCGTCCAATCAAGTCAAGTCGTCAAGTCGAGTCGTCCAGTCAAGTCGTCAAGTCGAGTCGTCCAGTCAAGTCGTCAAGTCGAGTCGTCCAGTCAAGTCAAGTCGTCCAGCCGAGTCGTCCAGTCAAGTCAGTCGTTCAGTCAAGTCAAGTCAGTCGTCCAGTCAAGTCACGTCAGTCGTCCAGTCAAGTCAAGTCAGTCGTCCAGTCAAGTCAGTTGTCCAGTCAAGACAAGTCAGTCGTCCAGTCAAGACAAGTCAAGTCAGTCGTCCAGTCAAGACAAGTCAAGTCAGTCGTCCAGTCAAGTCAAGTCAGTCGTCCAGTCAAGTCAAGTCAGTCGTCCACTCAAGTCAGTCGTCCAGTCAAGTCAAGTCAGTCGTCCAGTCAAGACAAGTCAAATCAGTCGTCCGGTCGTCAAGTCAAGTCGTCCGGTCGTCAAGTCAAGTCGTCCGGTCGTCAGGTCAAGTCGTCAAGTCGTCCGGTTGTCAAGTCAAGTCGTCCGGTTGTCAAGTCAAGTCGTCCAGTCGTCCAGTCATCAAGTTAAGTCGTCCAGTCGTCCAGTCGTCCAGTCATCGAGTCGTCCAGTCATCAAGTCGTCGTCCAGTCGTCAAGTCAAGTCGTCCAGTCGTCAAGTCGTCCAGTCATCAAGTCAAGTCGTCCAGTCGTCCAGTCAAGTCGTCCATTCGTCCAGTCGTCCAGTCATCAAGTCAAGTCGTCCAGTCATCAAGTCAAGTCGTCCAGTCGTCTAGTCGTCAAGACGTCAAGTCCAGTCGTCCAGTCGTCCAGTCCAGTCGTCTAGTCCAGTCGTCAAGTCCAGTCGTCCAGTCGTCAAGTCCAGTCGTCCAGTCGTCCAGTCCAGTCGTCCAGTCGTCAAGTCCACTCGTCCAGTCGTCCAGTCTAGTCAAGTCAAGTCGTCCAGTCAAGTCAAGTCGTCCAGTCGTCCAGTCAAGTTAAGTCGTCCAGTCAAGTCAAATCGTCCAGTCAAGTCAAGTCGTCCAGTCAAGTCAAGTCGTCCAGTCAAGTCAGGTCATCTAGTCAAGTCAAGTCGTCCAGTCAAGTTGTCTAGTCAAGTCGTCTAGTCAAGTCAGGTCGTCTAGTCAAGTCGTCAAATCGTCCAGTCAAGTCGTCCAGTCAAGTCAAGTCATCCAGTCAAGTCGTTGAGTCGTCCAGTCAAGTCAAATTGTCCAGTCAAGTCAAGTCGTCCAGTCAAATCCAGTCAAGTCAAGTCGTCCAGTCAAATCCAGTCAAGTCAAGTCGTCCAGTCAAGTCGTCCAGTCAAGTCGTCAAGTCGTCCAGTCAAGTCGTCGTGTCGTCCAGTCATGTCAGTCTAGTCAGTTGTCCACAGTCATCCAGTCAGTCAGTCAAGTCAGTCGTCCAGTCAGTCAAGTCAGTCGTCCAGTCAGTCGTCCAGTCAAGTCGTCAAGTCAAGTCGTCCAGTTAAGTCGTCCTGTCCAGTCAAGTCAAGTCGTCCTGTCCAGTCAAGTCAAGTCGTCCAGTCAAATCAAGTCAGTCGTCATGTCAGGTCGTCCGGTCGTCATGTCAGGTCGTCCGGTCGTCATGTCAGGTCGTCCGGTCGTCATGTCAGGTCGTCCGGTCGTCATGTCAGGTCGTCCGGTCGTCATGTCAGGTCGTCAAGTCCGGTCGTCCAGTCGTCCCGTCGTCCCGTCGTCCAGTCGTCCAGTCGTCCCGTCGTCAAGTCGTCGTCCAGTCGTCAAGTCAAGTCGTCCAGTCGTCCAGTCAAGTCAAGTCATGTCGTCCAGTCCATTCATGTCGTCCAGTCAAGTCGTCCAGTCCAGTCAAGTCGTCCAGTCAAATAAAGTCAAGTTGTCTAGTCAAGTCAAGTCGTCCAGTCAAGTTGTCTAGTCAAGTCAGGTCGTCCAGTCAAGTCGTCCAGTCCAGTCAAGTCAAGTCGTCAAGTCGTCCAGTCAAGTCAAGTCAAGTCGTCAAGTCAAGTCAAGTCAGTCGTCCAGTCAAGACAAGTCAAGTCAGTCGTTCAGTCAAGTCAAGTCAGTCGTCCAGTCAAGTCAAGTCAGTCGTCCACTCAAGTCAGTCGTCCACTCAAGTCAGTCGTCCAGTCAAGTCAAGTCAGTCGTCCAGTCAAGACAAGTCAAATCAGTCGTCCGGTCGTCAAGTCAAGTCGTCCGGTCGTCAAGTCAAGTCGTCCGGTCGTCAGGTCAAGTCGTCAAGTCGTCCGGTTGTCAAGTCAAGTCGTCCGGTTGTCAAGTCAAGTCGTCCAGTCGTCCAGTCATCAAGTTAAGTCGTCCAGTCGTCCAGTCGTCCAGTCATCGAGTCGTCCAGTCATCAAGTCGTCGTCCAGTCGTCAAGTCAAGTCGTCCAGTCGTCAAGTCGTCCAGTCATCAAGTCAAGTCGTCCAGTCGTCCAGTCAAGTCGTCCATTCGTCCAGTCGTCCAGTCATCAAGTCAAGTCGTCCAGTCATCAAGTCAAGTCGTCCAGTCGTCTAGTCGTCAAGACGTCAAGTCCAGTCGTCCAGTCGTCCAGTCCAGTCGTCTAGTCCAGTCGTCAAGTCCAGTCGTCCAGTCGTCAAGTCCAGTCGTCCAGTCGTCCAGTCCAGTCGTCCAGTCGTCAAGTCCACTCGTCCAGTCGTCCAGTCTAGTCAAGTCAAGTCGTCCAGTCAAGTCAAGTCGTCCAGTCGTCCAGTCAAGTTAAGTCGTCCAGTCAAGTCAAATCGTCCAGTCAAGTCAAGTCGTCCAGTCAAGTCAAGTCGTCAAGTCAAGTCGTCCAGTCAAGTCAGGTCATCTAGTCAAGTCAAGTCGTCCAGTCAAGTTGTCTAGTCAAGTCGTCTAGTCAAGTCAGGTCGTCTAGTCAAGTCGTCAAATCGTCCAGTCAAGTCGTCCAGTCAAGTCAAGTCATCCAGTCAAGTCGTTGAGTCGTCCAGTCAAGTCAAATTGTCCAGTCAAGTCAAGTCGTCCAGTCAAATCCAGTCAAGTCAAGTCGTCCAGTCAAATCCAGTCAAGTCAAGTCGTCCAGTCAAGTCGTCCAGTCAAGTCGTCAAGTCGTCCAGTCAAGTCGTCGTGTCGTCCAGTCATGTCAGTCTAGTCAGTTGTCCACAGTCATCCAGTCAGTCAGTCAAGTCAGTCGTCCAGTCAGTCAAGTCAGTCGTCCAGTCAGTCGTCCAGTCAAGTCGTCAAGTCAAGTCGTCCAGTTAAGTCGTCCTGTCCAGTCAAGTCAAGTCGTCCTGTCCAGTCAAGTCAAGTCGTCCAGTCAAATCAAGTCAGTCGTCATGTCAGGTCGTCCGGTCGTCATGTCAGGTCGTCCGGTCGTCATGTCAGGTCGTCCGGTCGTCATGTCAGGTCGTCCGGTCGTCATGTCAGGTCGTCAAGTCCGGTCGTCCAGTCGTCCCGTCGTCCAGTCGTCCCGTCGTCAAGTCGTCGTCCAGTCGTCAAGTCAAGTCGTCCAGTCGTCCAGTCAAGTCAAGTCATGTCGTCCAGTCCAGTCATGTCGTCCAGTCAAGTCGTCCAGTCAAATAAAGTCAAGTTGTCTAGTCAAGTCAAGTCGTCCAGTCAAGTTGTCTAGTCAAGTCAGGTCGTCCAGTCAAGTCGTCCAGTCCAGTCAAGTCAAGTCGTCAAGTCGTCCAGTCAAGTCAAGTCAAGTCGTCAAGTCAAGTCAAGTCAGTCGTCCAGTCAAGTCAAGTCAGTCGTCAAGTCAAGTCAGTCGTCAAGTCAAGTCAAGTCAGGTCAAGTCAGTCGTCAAGTCAAGTCCAGTCAGTCGTCCAGTCAAGACAAGTCAAGTCGTCCGGTCGTCAAGTAAAGTCGTCCGGTCGTCAAGTCAAGTCGTCAAGTCAAGTCGTCCAGTCATCAAGTAAAGTCGTCCAGTCGAGTCATCCAGTCGTCAAGTCAAGTCGTCCAGTCAAGTCATCCAGTCGTCCAGTCAAGTCATCCAGTTGTCAAGTCGTCAAGTCAAGTCGTCAAGTCAAGTGATCCAGTCAAGTCAAGTCGTCCACTCAAGTCATCCAGTCGTCAAGTCAAGTCGTCAAGTCAAGTGATCCAGTCAAGTCGAGTCGTCCAGTCCTGTCGTCCAGTCCAGTCAAGTCGTCTAGTCGAGCCGTCCAGTCAAGTCAAGTCGTCCAGTCAAGTCAAGTCAGTCGTTCAGTCCAGTCAAGTCAAGTCAAGTCAGTCGTCCAGTCAAGACAAGTCAAATCAGTCGTCCAGTCAAGACAAGTTAAGTCAAGTCGTCCAGTCAAGACAAGTCAAGTCGTCCGGTCGTCAAGTCAAGTCGTCCGGTCGTCAAGTCAAGTCGTCCGGTCGTCAAGTCAAGTCGTCCGGTCGTCAAGTCAAGTCGTCCGGTCGTCAAGTCAAGTCGTCCGGTCGTCAAGTCAAGTCGTCCGGTCGTCAAGTCAAGTCGTCCGGTCGTCCAGTCAAGTCGTCCGGTCGTCCAGTCAAGTCGTCCGGTCGTCCAGTCAAGTCGTCCGGTTGTCAAGTCAAGTCGTCCGGTCGTCAAGTCAAGTCGTCCGGTCGTCAACTCAAGTCGTCCGGTCAGCAAGTCAAGTCGTCAAGTCTAGTCGTCCAGTCGTCAAGTAAAGTCGTCAAGTCGAGTCGTCCAGTCGTCAAGTAAAGTCGTCAAGTCAAATCATCCAGTCGTCCACTCAAGTCATCCAGTCGTCAAGTCAAGTCGTCAAGTCAAGTGATCCAGTCAAGTCGAGTCG
This sequence comes from Syngnathus leptorhynchus, assembly GCF_054491065.1. Lineage (NCBI taxonomy): Eukaryota > Metazoa > Chordata > Actinopteri > Syngnathiformes > Syngnathidae > Syngnathus > Syngnathus leptorhynchus. The sequence goes on from NC_141195.1 coordinate 21,129,753, forward strand.
TCCAGTCCTGTCGTCCAGTCCAGTCAAGTCGTCTAGTCGAGCCGTCCAGTCAAGTCAAGTCGTCCAGTCAAGTCAAGTCAGTCGTTGAGTCCAGTCAAGTCAAGTCAAGTCAGTCGTCCAGTCAAGACAAGTCAAATCAGTCGTCCAGTCAAGACAAGTCAAATCAGTCGTCCAGTCAAGACAAGTCAAGTCGTCCGGTCGTCAAGTCAAGTCGTCCGGTCGTCAAGTCAAGTCGTCCGGTCGTCAAGTCAAGTCGTCCGGTCGTCAAGTCAAGTCGTCCGGTCGTCCAGTCAAGTCGTCCAGTCGTCCAGTCAAGTCGTCCAGTCTAGTCAAGTCGTCCAGTCAAGTCAAGTCGTCCAGTCAAATCAAGTCAAGTCGTCCAATCAAGTCAAGTCGTCAAGTCGAGTCGTCCAGTCAAGTCGTCAAGTCGAGTCGTCCAGTCAAGTCGTCAAGTCGAGTCGTCCAGTCAAGTCAAGTCGTCCAGCCGAGTCGTCCAGTCAAGTCAGTCGTTCAGTCAAGTCAAGTCAGTCGTCCAGTCAAGTCACGTCAGTCGTCCAGTCAAGTCAAGTCAGTCGTCCAGTCAAGTCAGTTGTCCAGTCAAGACAAGTCAGTCGTCCAGTCAAGACAAGTCAAGTCAGTCGTCCAGTCAAGACAAGTCAAGTCAGTCGTCCAGTCAAGTCAAGTCAGTCGTCCAGTCAAGTCAAGTCAGTCGTCCACTCAAGTCAGTCGTCCAGTCAAGTCAAGTCAGTCGTCCAGTCAAGACAAGTCAAATCAGTCGTCCGGTCGTCAAGTCAAGTCGTCCGGTCGTCAAGTCAAGTCGTCCGGTCGTCAGGTCAAGTCGTCAAGTCGTCCGGTTGTCAAGTCAAGTCGTCCGGTTGTCAAGTCAAGTCGTCCAGTCGTCCAGTCATCAAGTTAAGTCGTCCAGTCGTCCAGTCATCGAGTCGTCCAGTCATCAAGTCGTCGTCCAGTCGTCAAGTCAAGTCGTCCAGTCGTCAAGTCGTCCAGTCATCAAGTCAAGTCGTCCAGTCGTCCAGTCAAGTCGTCCATTCGTCCAGTCGTCCAGTCATCAAGTCAAGTCGTCCAGTCATCAAGTCAAGTCGTCCAGTCGTCTAGTCGTCAAGACGTCAAGTCCAGTCGTCCAGTCGTCCAGTCCAGTCGTCTAGTCCAGTCGTCAAGTCCAGTCGTCCAGTCGTCCAGTCGTCCAGTCCAGTCGTCCAGTCGTCAAGTCCACTCGTCCAGTCGTCCAGTCTAGTCAAGTCAAGTCGTCCAGTCAAGTCAAGTCGTCCAGTCGTCCAGTCAAGTTAAGTCGTCCAGTCAAGTCAAATCGTCCAGTCAAGTCAAGTCGTCCAGTCAAGTCAAGTCAAGTCGTCCAGTCAAGTCAAGTCGTCCAGTCAAGTCAGGTCATCTAGTCAAGTCAAGTCGTCCAGTCAAGTTGTCTAGTCAAGTCGTCTAGTCAAGTCAGGTCGTCTAGTCAAGTCGTCAAATCGTCCAGTCAAGTCGTCCAGTCAAGTCAAGTCATCCAGTCAAGTCGTTGAGTCGTCCAGTCAAGTCAAATTGTCCAGTCAAGTCAAGTCGTCCAGTCAAATCCAGTCAAGTCAAGTCGTCCAGTCAAATCCAGTCAAGTCAAGTCGTCCAGTCAAGTCGTCCAGTCAAGTCGTCAAGTCGTCCAGTCAAGTCGTCGTGTCGTCCAGTCATGTCAGTCTAGTCAGTTGTCCACAGTCATCCAGTCAGTCAGTCAAGTCAGTCGTCCAGTCAGTCGTCCAGTCTAGTCGTCAAGTCAAGTCGTCCAGTTAAGTCGTCCTGTCCAGTCAAGTCAAGTCGTCCTGTCCAGTCAAGTCAAGTCGTCCAGTCAAATCAAGTCAGTCGTCATGTCAGGTCGTCCGGTCGTCATGTCAGGTCGTCCGGTCGTCATGTCAGGTCGTCCGGTCGTCATGTCAGGTCGTCCGGTCGTCATGTCAGGTCGTCCGGTCGTCATGTCAGGTCGTCAAGTCCGGTCGTCCAGTCGTCCCGTCGTCCCGTCGTCCAGTCGTCGTCCAGTCGTCCCGTCGTCAAGTCGTCGTCCAGTCGTCAAGTCAAGTCGTCCAGTCGTCCAGTCGTCCAGTCAAGTCAAGTCATGTCGTCCAGTCCAGTCATGTCGTCCAGTCAAGTCGTCCAGTCCAGTCAAGTCGTCCAGTCAAATAAAGTCAAGTTGTCTAGTCAAGTCAAGTTGTCTAGTCAAGTCAGGTCGTCCAGTCAAGTCGTCCAGTCCAGTCAAGTCAAGTCGTCAAGTCGTCCAGTCAAGTCAAGTCAAGTCGTCAAGTCAAGTCAAGTCAGTCGTCCAGTCAAGTCAAGTCAGTCGTCAAGTCAAGTCAGTCGTCAAGTCAAGTCAAGTCAGGTCAAGTCAGTCGTCAAGTCAAGTCCAGTCAGTCGTCCAGTCAAGACAAGTCAAGTCGTCCGGTCGTCAAGTAAAGTCGTCCGGTCGTCAAGTCAAGTCGTCAAGTCAAGTCGTCCAGTCATCAAGTAAAGTCGTCCAGTCGAGTCATCCAGTCGTCAAGTCAAGTCGTCCAGTCAAGTCATCCAGTCGTCCAGTCAAGTCATCCAGTTGTCAAGTCGTCAAGTCAAGTCGTCAAGTCAAGTGATCCAGTCAAGTCAAGTCGTCCAGTCCTGTCGTCCAGTCCAGTCAAGTCGTCCAGTCGAGCCGTCCAGTCAAGTCAAGTCGTCCAGTCAAGTCAGTCGTTCAGTCAAGACAAGTCAAATCAGTCGTCCGGTCGTCAAGTCAAGTCGTCCGGTCGTCAAGTCGAGTCGTCCGGTCGTCAAGTCGAGTCGTCCGGTCGTCAAGTCGAGTCGTCCGGTCGTCCAGTCGAGTCGTCCGGTCGTCCAGTCGAGTCGTCCGGTCGTCCAGTCGAGTCGTCCGGTCGTCCGGTCGAGTCGTCAAGTCGTCCGGTCGAGTCGTCAAGTCGTCCGGTCGAGTCGTCCAGTCAAGTCGTCCAGTCGTCCAGTCAAGTCGTCCAGTCGTCCAGTCAAGTCGTCCAGTCGTCCAGTCAAGTCGTCCAGTCGTCCAGTCAAGTCGTCCAGTCGTCCAGTCAAGTCGTCCAGTCGTCCAGTCAAGTCGTCCCGTCAAGTCGTCCCGTCAAGTCGTCCAGTCAAGTCGTCCAGTCAAATCAAGTCAAGTCGTCCAGTCAAATCAAGTCAAGTCGTCCAGTCGTCCAGTCAAGTCGTCCAGTCGTCCAGTCAAGTCGTCCAGTCGTCCAGTCAAGTCGTCCAGTCATGTCATCCCGTCAAGTCGTCCAGTCATGTCATCCCGTCAAGTCGTCCAGTCATGTCATCCCGTCAAATCAAGTCAAGTTGTCCAGTCAAGTCACGTCGTCAAGTCGAGTCGTCCAGTCAACTCGTCAAGTCGAGTCGTCCAGTCAAGTCAAGTCGTCCAGCCGAATCGTCTAGTCAAGTCAAGTCGTCCCGTCAAGTCGAGTCGTCCAGTCAAGTCGAGTCGTCCAGTCAAGTCAAGTCAAGTCGTCCAGCCGAGTCATCCAGTCAAGTCAGTCGTCCAGTCAAGTCAAGTCCGTCGTCCAGTCAAGACAAGTCGAGTCGTCCGGTCATCAAGTCGAGTCGTCCGGTCGTCAAGTCGGGTCGTCCGGTCGTCGAGTCGTCCGGTCGTTAAGTCCAGTCGTCCAGTCAAGTCAAGTCAAGTCGTCCAGTCAAGTCGTCCAGTCTAGTCGTCCAGTCTAGTTAAGTCAGGTCGTTCAGTCCAGTCGAGTCGTCCAGTCCAGTTCAGTCAAGTCTTCCAGTATAGTCAGGTCTTCCAGTATAGTCAAGTCGTCCAGTATAGTCAAGTCGTCCAGTAAAGTCAAGTCAAGTCGTCCAGTCTAGTCTAGTCGTTTGCATAAACTGCATGCATAAACAGTCCAGTCAAGTCGTCCAGTCTAGCCAAGTCAAGTCAAGTCGTCTAGTCGTCTAGTCAAGTCTAGTCAAGTCGTCCAGTCTAGTTAATTCAGGTCGTTCAGTCCAGTCAAGTCAAGTCGTCCAATCCAGTTCAGTCAAGTCGTCCAGTATAATCAAGTCGTCCAGTATAGTCAAGTCAAGTTGTCCAGTAAAGTCACGTCAAGTCGTCCAGTCCAGTCAAGTCAAGTCTTCCAATCCAGTCCAGTCGAATTGAGTCGTAAAATCCAGTCCAGTCGAGTCGTCCAGTCCAGTCAAGTCAAGTCCGGTCTAGCCGTCCAGTCAAGTCCGGTCAAGTTGTCCAGTCCAGTCCGGTCTAGTCGTCCAGTCCATCGTCCAGTAAAGTACAGTAAAGTTCAGTCAATCGTCCCATGTCCAATCAATCGTCCCTTGTCCAGTCATGTCATATCTAGTCCCAGTCACCAGTCGGCTCGAACACCAAAACACTGACCCCTGTAATAGTTGCTGCAACAAAGTACATATTAGGTATATGCATATTCATTTAACCAGACTTTGATAACAGTTAATATTTTGCCTTACAGAAAGATTAAAGTTTAGTTGTTCGCTCGTTTTACATTTTATTTCTTTGGTGTTTAACCTTTAATATTTACTCTTGCAACGTTAATTTAATCCATTTATATTTATAGTTCACATAGAGACAGACCACCTTTCCCACTCATTCACGCTGAATGCAAAAGAGCTTGAGGAGGTAAATAGAGATTTAATACTGCCTCTGTAGGATTGGAATCATGTGACGTTTAGGTAAGTGATTCTTTGTCAATTTCCTGTGCCAGTTTTTGTGACTTCATTTACCGGATAGGGCAGAAACTTCTCGTTGACGGATGCTTAAAAGCACTGTCAAGAGGAAAAGGTGGTCTTTCAATGTTGAAAAGCTTGGGAAGATATTTTTAGATGGCGCTTGATAAATGACCTTTGGTTACACAATCACCAGGGTAACCTTGACAGCCTTCGGCGTTTGTAGCACATAATCCACACAAGGAAAAGAGTATGTGCTTGCATAAACTTGTATAGAATACTATGGGTCACATGGTTTTTTTCAACCTTATTTTTGTCAAAAAAAAAAAGGTTGATAAATATTTAATATACAGTTTGCACGCACGCACGGACGGATAAAATCATCAAAATCCGAAAAATAAAAGTTATCAAAGTCAAAGTCTGCTTCGTCAATTTCTCCACAAGCCAAGGCACACAAAGAGATCTAAATTACGTTTTCCCACCGTCCCACGGTGACTAGACACAGTACACAACACTCACATCAAATAGCACAAAGAGTAAAAACGAACAGACAAGAGCAACAAATAAGTAATAAGCAAATATTGGATAAAAATTTAGCTAAATGATTCCTTAATAAGGTACATTATGTATGTATCATCAGGGTTGCACAGCCAGCCCATAATATCCTCATTTTGAAAGAGACTTGCTTTGGCTCTATTTGCGCAGTTTACCAATCAACTAGTCCTCTCAAAGAACTGGTGAGGAAATCTTGAATCACAAAATCAAGACTCCCATCACTTTGTTTCTTAATGTGGGGAAGTTTCACGTCCATATAGCACACCCTATCTTCCTTCCTTCCTTAGTTCACAGAGAAATGACTAACTCCCGCTTATGATGCAGGAAGTTAGTCGTTCAGGCATACAAAAATGGTTGCAGATGTGGGTTTAGCTGACCTTGAATATTCCCAGTGTCGCGGTGACCAAATGCGGGAAGGGTGTGCGCGCACCAGCGGTAAAGAGTGACTTCATGGAGTAGACGTCAAACAGTCAGGAAATAAAGTACAATAGCTCATGTTGGAAAAGGGAAGTATCAACCCTCTGTGATTCATAAAATTCTGCAGCAAATCATATAAAAAAAGTCATAGATTTGAAGCTTTTTCAAACGGTCGACACTTTGTTTTACAAAGTCAGCGATTGCAATAATCGCGATTTCTAATACAAGTGATTATTGAGGAGTTGGCACATATCATTTATTGGTCAAATGAGACCATTATGAAAGGCTATAGAAACCATTTCTAAAGCAGACAAAGAACAAGTAGATGAGAAAGTGTTTTTCAACGCCTTTAAATTTTATGGTGCAAGAGCAGGAAATTGGGCATTGATTTAGCATAAAATGAGCTTACTGAAATAATGATGAATATTAATTCTGGGAAGGTGGTGGGATCAGATGGACTGCCGATATATATATATTTTTTTAAATACAAAATGTTCTGTTGAAAAAAAATGAATTCCCTTCACCTGAAGAGAGGGACTCCAGAACAAATATTCTATATACCAGGAAGACATTTGTGATGTTTCCCAAAATGATTAAAGAGGATCAGAATGAGTTTACGATACGATGTTAAGAAATGAGATATCTAAACCATTTCGGATACACCGAGGCTGTAGACAAGGTTTTCTTCTATCACTGCTTTTTTTTCTACTAGCAATATAAACCTTAGCATTCGTAGTCAGGGCACATAGATCAATTGCAAGCAGAGGAAACACGAATATCGTAACGCTTTGTACACTGATGACATAATCCTCTTCCTCAATGAATTGAGGTTTTTGATCCCAGCTTTCCCCTATATTAGAAGATTCACCTGCAACTTGCTCTTAAATTCTTAGGAAAGATTGGAATGTGTTGGTCATATCAGTTAGCAAATAAATGTGTTATTTGAGTGTTAAATTGTCGCCTCGGAGTTGATACTGTGAGTACCGCCTTTACGGCAAAAATGACATCTACTGTATGAATCAATACCTGGATGGTCAGGGCTTCTAATTTCCCTGATGGCCAGAACTATATTTTACAAAATAAACATCCTCCACAATTTATGTTGGTTCCTTTACCGTCTCAGAGTTTGCAAGTTCAGAATGGAAATACATCATTAATTTATTTTATTATCTCTTCATTTGAGGATCCTGTTTCAAAATTTGATGTACCTTGAAAACACTTTTGCTTTTATTTGCAGGGTGATGCCATACAGATTCCTGCATTGTCTGAAATGGAGAAATGGCTAGTCTAACATCCATTTAAAAGTGGTATTGTATATCATTTCTGTCACATGGCGGGGGCGTTTTGTATGGACAACTCACACGGTAAACTTAATGCACGGGGAAAGCTCTTACGAGAAAACCTTAGAACAAATGACCATCAGTATGTTGTGGAATAGCAACCCACGTCTGGCTAATGACAGGAAATACTGTAGTAACTATGTAATAGCTATGATGCTAATATTCCAGACACGTGTACTATAGGACGTGGTGAAAACAAGGGTACAGTGTCCCGCTGTTTATGGAATCGTCCTAGACTACAGGAATTTCTGGAATTCAGAGCAATGATATATATATATATATATATATATATATATATATATATATATATATATATATATATATATATATATAAGTTATTTTCCATCTTAAGGTGGGACAGCCTGTGTGCTGTTATGTGTTTAAGAAACGCCTGGACATGCTGACCTGATTGAGTTTTGTTTTAGCGGGTGTAAAAACGTGCATTTTCGTATGTATGGAAATTCAATTTTATGAGTATAATATTCATATATTTCCTTCTCATCTCTCCTTCATACTTCAAATGCTTTTGACTATTGATTCCTAAATTAGCTGTGTCAGAACAAATTTGAGTTTGTTACAAAACATTTTGACTTTGAAAAGCCACAGGTTTTCACACAAGCACATGCAAAAATAAATAAAAACCAATTAAGACTGTTACAGTACATTATATGTACGGTACTGGATTGCTCGGACGTTAATGTCTGTCCATTGCAATGAAACGAAGCAAATTCACTATTGCTTCATTAAATGTATGTATTCATGCTAATTGTATTTTTGTTGAATTCTGTTCAGTCTTTCATTCGATGTACATAAGACTGTACATTAGCTGAAGCCAGATGTCTTATACACTCTGAGGTTTTGACTCTGCAGATTTTGATCTAACAATGGGTTAAAAATTGCCAACGCTAACAAGGAATGGCTTCAGGATAGCAGTGCTTAACACTAATTTTAATTTTCCAAGAAGAGGAAGCAGCAAATTCCCCCTGTTAGGAGTTGCCACAGCAAGTCATTCGCATGATTTGTTTGGCACAATTCATACTCCGGATGCCCTTCCTGACACAACGCACCCATTTTCCGTGGGTGGGCCATCTACCCTGACCGAGTCCGGTCTGTGTCCAAGGTCAGTGGTGAAAGCCACCGAGCAGACCTGCCATCGCCAGTTTACTTCAGTTTCAGAACACAAAACTCAAAAATGGTAACCGACGTCAGCTCGAGTTGGCATAGATCAATCTGCTGGGTAATTTTAGAAGTTTCCCTCCTCCAACGTCGGATTCAAATGGTCAGAGTAGTTATGCATCTTTTTTTTTCCAAAAGGCAATTTACAGTATGTACAGTCCCAGTTAAAATAAATATTCTCGCTCAGTTTTGTGTTGTGCTGAGGTTAACTATTGTTGCTATAGAAGAATGATGAATGTGCCACTCTAACAAAACCCCCGGCCCCAGCCTAGGCCCTGCCAGTAAAACTGACGTTGAACCGCAAGTGGAAGAGAAGGTTCCCAGATGCACACTCCAGGAATGAGCCTGGAGATATACTTCACCCCATTCACTATCCAGATTTGCGGCAACTCTCAAATTCAGAGATGCTGTAGTGGTTTGTCCTATAACTCAATTGACAAGAAAACAAAACATCTTGTCATCTGTCAGAAGCATATTAAATGTTGCGTCACACTTGCTGCATCCATTTGTGAAGTTGCTCAATTTGAGGGAAAGCGTGAGAGTTAGTCGACCAGTCATATGGGAAAGTGGGTCACCTGGCAGTTTCCCATCAAAAGCCTAGGCCTCGTCTCCATCACCTAACTGTTTGGATTGGCTTAACATAACTGGAGACCGCAACACATGTTGGGAGAAAAGAAAAGAGGAGCATGTTTTGAACCATGAAAGAGCTAATTTAAGAGTCGTGTTGTTTTAGCACCGCTCCGAGCGAAAGGAGGAAAAAGCAGCAGGATTCCCAAGCCGCTGCCCATGAGATACCGCTATGCATTCCCGATGTTAGCTCGATCACAGGCGTTCATCTAAGAGACTGCATGATGTCTGCATTTATTGAAAAAGTCAACATATTGCTTTTCTTCAAACAAAATAACTTCAATTTGTTTGTATTTTGAAACATTTTTACCCATCACAAATGAACAAGTGAATTTACATAAACCTCTTCCAAGATTTAACTGTCAGCATCAGAAATTATTTAAACAGGCAATGTTTTAAAACATCAAACTGGAAATGTTCCACACTATATAGCAATGTAATTGTAGGCCACATTCACGACCAAATAGATTTTTCAATGAACTGTGGAAGGAAAAAATGGTAGGTTCATTTTAACTGGCATTCTGCTAGTGTCATTACTGAATTTTGTGTTTTTTTTTTTTATTTATTTTAATTTAGACCAAATGACATTATCATCAGCTGACCTTTGACACTTTATACTGCCGTGGACTCTTATTTAAGTAATAAAGTCACCCACAGATGGTTAGACAGTCCCAGTAAAGTATCTATAATACAATGGAGTAACGGCGGATTACGGAGGCTCTCGCAGCCTGTTTATCTCATCGACTTTCCCCCGAAGACGGAATCTTGAGATCCCATTAAGCTTGTGACCTGCAGCGTGGGAGTAATGACTCCATGGACGCACTTTTAATGTGCACCTAAACACACTATTCAAACTTGCCGCCATATTGCGACCAATCGTGGGTGTTCGTCAGGAACCCAAGAGGTTTTGTCTCATTGTAAAATCATCAGAGGGTGGGCGAAGCAGCAGGATGCCTCAGGCCTGGTCCTCATATCTGACTCTTTCCACAAGCATGTTATGACTCTAGCAGCAACGTCCTACCCACTCGACACCCCTTAGGTGGAGATGCAGTGACGCAGAGAGTGAAAAAACCCCCAAACAAAATAGATTGACAGGTTTGGATTTAAAAAAAAACGATACTCACATTGAAAGCCAAATGCCTCTCCAAAAGAGTTGATTGAAGAAAGTGCTAACATAGAAAACTGATGGCACAACACTTATCTGCACTCATCTGCACCCCAGCAGCATCATTACAGAAATGGCATTATCTCTAATATGTGAAGTTTGTTTTAATATTAAATCAATTAAACATTTGCGACTGAGAACACATTTCATGGAAAGTATTTGAAAATCTTGGAACCAAATGTGGTTCAGCATCTAATTTAAAACGTTTAAGTATATTTACCATCAATATTTGAAGCTGAAATAGACACTGTTTTCAAATCAGCTCCTTTAAAAAAAACTATTTTATTTGTCATAAAAAAACTTTCACTTAGGGAAGACAACATTATAAAGTGTAAAAACCTGCTTCTCAGATACATAGTTTTACAGAAAACCTTACTGCAAACAGAAATAATCAAGTTGTATTTTTAAAATTATCTTCATCACTAGGGGGCAATATGGCCCCACCACTCAACCCAAGAGGTAACAAATGTGAACTTGAAACCTTTCAAACACTAAACACTGTGGCAAATGCTAAATTGAAGAGCATTCTGGTGAATTGGAGTGCTATTAATTAAAAGGTCCAATATAAACCAAATGAAAAAATGACTGCTTTATTGCCAATACCCAGTGACGTGCGGTGAAGTTCATGACTGGGGAGGCACTGACTACAAAAGTAAGCTCCTTTCTTCTTGACCAATCTTTGTCCCATGTCAACACACAACCTAAGGAGATGCTTTATCCATTCATCCAACTTTGCTGTGCTTAGTACATCGTGAGGCCCCAGGGAAGTCCAACCTGCCGACCAAGTACCTAAAGGGAACTCACCTGTATTGCGGTAATTGTTGAGGGAATGGCTGAAAAAGAAAAGCTACTCTACATCGCCTAGGTCCCGGTGCATCCTCGGCCTAGTCACCTAAGCTGGACTAGGGGATGTGAATATTAGGGGTAAGAATTTGGCGACTTCCAATTCGCCATTTAGAGTCCAATATCAACGTATGTGGTGCAATGTGCTGTTGCGTCAGCAAGGCTAACCCTCATAGAAGACTGAGCCTCGATTAAGGTCCTTCCGCTCCGGACCACCACACCCTGCGTGCTTTGTTCCTAGAGTCGGAACCCAGGGGGGCCGCATACGTACCCCCTGAGTCGCATTGACCCTTCGTTAACACCGCTAGGTATCCAGGTCAAGCCACTCAGGGCAGAAGAGCTGGGGATCAATCCACCCCGATCAGAGTGAGAACCAGCCGCGGTGAACCGCTGCCTTTCTCTTCCGATCAGGGTTCAAGAGCACTGGAGCCAGCTCTGACTAAGCAGTGCCTCCCCAGTGCTCTCCTCCCGGTTGTACCTACAAAAAAAAAACCTTCTTTCTTCTTGAGCAATCTTCTTTGTCCCATGTCAACGCACAACCTAAGAAGATGCTGTATCCATTCCTCCAACTTTGCTGTACTTAGTACATCGTGAGGCTCCAGGGAAATCCAACCTGCCAACCAAGTACCTAAAGGGAACTCACCTGTATTGCAGTAACTGTTGAGGGAATGGCTGAAAAAGAAAAGCTACTCTACATCGCCTAGGTCCCGGTGCATCCTCGGCCTAGTCACCTAAGATGGACTAGGGGATGTGAATATTAGGGGTAAGAATTTGGCGACTTCCAATTCGCCATTTAGAGTCCAATATCAACGTATGTGGTGCAATGTGGTGCAATGTGCTGTTGCGTCAGCGAGGCTAACCCTCATAGAAGACTGAGCCTCGATTAAGGTCCTTCCGCTCCGGACCACCACACCCTGCGTGCTTTGTTCCTAGAGTCGGAACCCAGGGGGGCCGCATACTTACCCCCTGAGTCGCATTGACCCTTCGTTAACACCGCTAGGTATCCAGGTCAAGCCACTCAGGGCAGAAGAGCTGGGGATCAATCCACCCCGATCAGAGTGAGAACCAGCCGCGGTGAACCGCTGCCTTTCTCTTCCGATCAGGGTTCAAGAGCACTGGAGCCAGCTCTGACTAAGCAGTGCCTCCCCAGTGCTCTCCTCCCGGTTGTACCTACAAAAAAAAAAAACCTTCTTTCTTCTTGAGCAATCTTCTTTGTCCCATGTCAACGCACAACCTAAGAAGATGCTGTATCCATTCCTCCAACTTTGCTGTACTTAGTACATCGTGAGGCTCCAGGGAAGTCCAACCTGCCAACCAAGTACCTAAAGGGAACTCACCTGTATTGCAGTAACTGTTGAGGGAATGGCTGAAAAAGAAAAGCTACTCTACATCGCCTAGGTCCCGGTGCATCCTCGGCCTAGTCACCTAAGCTGGACTAGGGGATGTGAATATTAGGGGTAAGAATTTGGCGACTTCCAATTCGCCATTTAGAGTCCAATATCAACGTATGTGGTGCAATGTGGTGCAATGTGCTGTTGCGTCAGCGAGGCTAACCCTCATAGAAGACTGAGCCTCGATTAAGGTCCTTCCGCTCCGGACCACCACACCCTGCGTGCTTTGTTCCTAGAGTCGGAACCCAGGGGGGCCGCATACTTACCCCCTGAGTCGCATTGACCCTTCGTTAACACCGCTAGGTATCCAGGTCAAGCCACTCAGGGCAGAAGAGCTGGGGATCAATCCACCCTGATCAGAGTGAGAACCAGCCGCGGTAAACCGCTGCCTTTCTCTTCCGATCAGGGTTCAAGAGCACTGGAGCCAGCCCTGACTAAGCAGTGCCTCCCCAGTGCTCTCTTCCCGGTTGTACCTACAAAAAAAAAGCTTTCTTCTTGAGCAATCTTCTTGAGTACCAGCCGCAGTGTATCGCTGCATTTTTCCTCCAAGAGCATTGGAGCCCCTGAGCACTTACACCTTGAGTCCCCTTGACCCTTAGTTAACACCGCAAGGTATCCAGATCAAGCCACTCAAGGCAGAAAAGCTCGGGATCAATCCACCCTGATCAGCCTGAGAACCAGCCTACAAAAGTATGCTCTTTTCTTCTTGAGCAATCTCCTTTGTCCCTTTACAACGCACGACCTAAGGAGATGCCAGATTTATTCTTTTCTCTTCCCTGTGCTCCATACACCGCAAGGCCCCAGGGAAGGTCAACCTGTTGTTGCCAGAGTGACCAAGTACCTAAAGGGAACTCACCTGTATTGCAGTAACTGTTGAGGGAATGGCTGAAAAAGAAAAGCTACTCTACATCGCCTAGGTCCCGGTGCATCCTCGGCCTAGTCACCTAAGCTGGACTAGGGGATGTGAATATTAGGGGTAAGAATTTGGCGACTTCCAATTCGCCATTTAGTGTCCAATATCAACGTATGTGGTGCAATGTGGTGCAATGTGCTGTTGCGTCAGCGAGGCTAACCCTCATAGAAGACTGAGCCTCGATTAAGGTCCTTCCGCTCCGGACCACCACACCCTGCGTGCTGTTCCTAGAGTCGGAACCCAGGGGGGCCGCATACGTACCCCCTGAGTCGCATTGACCCTTCGTTAACACCGCTAGGTATCCAGGTCAAGCCACTCAGGGCAGAAGAGCTGGGGATCAATCCACCCCGATCAGAGTGAGAACCAGCCGCGGTGAACCGCTGCCTTTCTCTTCCGATCAGGGTTCAAGAGCACTGGAGCCAGCTCTGACTAAGCAGTGCCTCCCCAGTGCTCTCCTCCCGGTTGTACCTACAAAAAAAAACCTTCTTTCTTCTTGAGCAATCTTCTTTGTCCCATGTCAACGCACAACCTAAGAAGATGCTGTATCCATTCCTCCAACTTTGCTGTACTTAGTACACCGTGAGGCTCCAGGGAAGTCCAACCTGCCAACCAAGTACCTAAAGGGAACTCACCTGTATTGCAGTAACTGTTGAGGGAATGGCTGAAAAAGAAAAGCTACTCTACATCGCCTAGGTCCCGGTGCATCCTCGGCCTAGTCACCTAAGCTGGACTAGGGGATGTGAATATTAGGGGTAAGAATTTGGCGACTTCCAATTCGCCATTTAGAGTCCAATATCAACGTATGTGGTGCAATGTGGTGCAATGTGCTGTTGCGTCAGCGAGGCTAACCCTCATAGAAGACTGAGCCTCGATTAAGGTCCTTCCGCTCCGGACCACCACACCCTGCGTGCTTTGTTCCTAGAGTCGGAACCCAGGGGGGCCGCATACTTACCCCCTGAGTCGCATTGACCCTTCGTTAACACCGCTAGGTATCCAGGTCAAGCCACTCAGGGCAGAAGAGCTGGGGATCAATCCACCCTGATCAGAGTGAGAACCAGCCGCGGTAAACCGCTGCCTTTCTCTTCCAATCAGGGTTCAAGAGCACTGGAGCCAGCCCTGACTAAGCAGTGCCTCCCCAGTGCTCTCTTCCCGGTTGTACCTACAAAAAAAAAAGCTTTCTTCTTGAGCAATCTTCTTGAGTACCAGCCGCAGTGTATCGCTGCATTTTTCCTCCAAGAGCATTGGAGCCCCTGAGCACTTACACCTTGAGTCCCCTTGACCCTTAGTTAACACCGCAAGGTATCCAGATCAAGCCACTCAAGGCAGAAAAGCTCGGGATCAATCCACCCTGATCAGCCTGAGAACCAGCCTACAAAAGTATGCTCTTTTCTTCTTGAGCAATCTCCTTTGTCCCTTTACAACGCACGACCTAAGGAGATGCCAGATTTATTCTTTTCTCTTCCCTGTGCTCCATACACCGCAAGGCCCCAGGGAAGGTCAACCTGTTGTTGCCAGAGTGACCAAGTACCTAAAGGGAACTCACCTGTATTGCAGTAACTGTTGAGGGAATGGCTGAAAAAGAAAAGCTACTCTACATCGCCTAGGTCCCGGTGCATCCTCGGCCTAGTCACCTAAGCTGGACTAGGGGATGTGAATATTAGGGGTAAGAATTTGGCGACTTCCAATTCGCCATTTAGAGTCCAATATCAACGTATGTGGTGCAATGTGGTGCAATGTGCTGTTGCGTCAGCGAGGCTAACCCTCATAGAAGACTGAGCCTCGATTAAGGTCCTTCCGCTCCGGACCACCACACCCTGCGTGCTGTTCCTAGAGTCGGAACCCAGGGGGGCCGCATACGTACCCCCTGAGTCGCATTGACCCTTCGTTAACACCGCTAGGTATCCAGGTCAAGCCACTCAGGGCAGAAGAGCTGGGGATCAATCCACCCCGATCAGAGTGAGAACCAGCCGCGGTGAACCGCTGCCTTTCTCTTCCGATCAGGGTTCAAGAGCACTGGAGCCAGCTCTGACTAAGCAGTGCCTCCCCAGTGCTCTCCTCCCGGTTGTACCTACAAAAAAAACCCTTCTTTCTTCTTGAGCAATCTTCTTTGTCCCATGTCAACGCACAACCTAAGAAGATGCTGTATCCATTCCTCCAACTTTGCTGTACTTAGTACACCGTGAGGCTCCAGGGAAGTCCAACCTGCCAACCAAGTACCTAAAGGGAACTCACCTGTATTGCAGTAACTGTTGAGGGAATGGCTGAAAAAGAAAAGCTACTCTACATCGCCTAGGTCCCGGTGCATCCTCGGCCTAGTCACCTAAGCTGGACTAGGGGATGTGAATATTAGGGGTAAGAACTTGGCGACTTCCAATTCGCCATTTAGAGTCCAATATCAACGTATGTGGTGCAATGTGCTGTTGCGTCAGCGAGGCTAACCCTCATAGAAGACTGAGCCTCGATTAAGGTCCTTCCGCTCCGGACCACCACACCCTGCGTGCTTTGTTCCTAGAGTCGGAACCCAGGGGGGCCGCATACTTACCCCCTGAGTCGCATTGACCCTTCGTTAACACCGCTAGGTATCCAGGTCAAGCCACTCAGGGCAGAAGAGCTGGGGATCAATCCACCCCGATCAGAGTGAGAACCAGCCGCGGTGAACCGCTGCCTTTCTCTTCCGATCAGGGTTCAAGAGCACTGGAGCCAGCTCTGACTAAGCAGTGCCTCCCCAGTGCTCTCCTCCCGGTTGTACCTACAAAAAAAAAAACCTTCTTTCTTCTTGAGCAATCTTCCTTGTCCCATGTCAACGCACAACCTAAGAAGATGCTGTATCCATTCCTCCAACTTTGCTGTACTTAGTACATCGTGAGGCTCCAGGGAAGTCCAACCTGCCAACCAAGTACCTAAAGGGAACTCACCTGTATTGCAGTAACTGTTGAGGGAATGGCTGAAAAAGAAAAGCTACTCTACATCGCCTAGGTCCCGGTGCATCCTCGGCCTAGTCACCTAAGCTGGACTAGGGGATGTGAATATTAGGGGTAAGAATTTGGCGACTTCCAATTCGCCATTTAGAGTCCAATATCAACGTATGTGGTGCAATGTGGTGCAATGTGCTGTTGCGTCAGCGAGGCTAACCCTCATAGAAGACTGAGCCTCGATTAAGGTCCTTCCGCTCCGGACCACCACACCCTGCGTGCTTTGTTCCTAGAGTCGGAACCCAGGGGGGCCGCATACTTACCCCCTGAGTCGCATTGACCCTTCGTTAACACCGCTAGGTATCCAGGTCAAGCCACTCAGGGCAGAAGAGCTGGGGATCAATCCACCCTGATCAGAGTGAGAACCAGCCGCGGTAAACCACTGCCTTTCTCTTCCGATCAGGGTTCAAGAGCACTGGAGCCAGCCCTGACTAAGCAGTGCCTCCCCAGTGCTCTCTTCCCGGTTGTACCTACAAAAAAAAAAGCTTTCTTCTTGAGCAATCTTCTTGAGTACCAGCCGCAGTGTATCGCTGCGTTTTTCCTCCAAGAGCATTGGAGCCCCTGAGCACTTACACCTTGAGTCCCCTTGACCCTTCGTTAACACCGCAAGGTATCCAGGTCAAGCCACTCAAGGCAGAAGAGCTCGGGATCAATCCAGCCTGATGAGACTGAGAACCAGCCTACAAAAATATGCTCTTTTCTTCTTGAGCAATCTCCCTTGTCCCTTTACAACGCACGACCTAAGGAGATGCCAGAGTTTTTATTTTCCCTTCCCTGTGCTTCATACACCGCAAGGCCCCAGGGAAGGCCAACCTTTTGTTTTTGTTGTTGCCAGAGTGTGACTATTTCAGACACTTTCTACAGTCACGGTTCCAATTCATTCAGGTTCCTGGTGGCTCCTTCTTGTGGGTCCCTTGTGTACTACCTCTCGTTCTCCAGCTGTTACTCCAGGTAATTTCGATATACTTTTAAGCGGCCCTGAGTGGGGCTTTATCGGATTTCTGGTTATTAGTCAAAACACACTTTAATATTCTCAACCCTGAGTAGTGCTACTTCAAATATGGCTGCATCCTTTGTCCTTTTTGAGTATAAAAGTTGCTTATTCATTTCATGCCATCCACTTAATATTTTCATTTTCTTATTCCCAACAGTTTTGATTTCATTTCTTTTGATGTTCAGGTGTCAATTTTATTAATTACCATTTAGTGGTACTATACTTCTACTATAATCAAAAGCATTGTAACTTGTACATCTGAAGATTCCATTGGCAGGTTCTGCCATTTGCTTTGCCCGATTAGAATTACTTCAACTGACACAGGTACTTTCATTGGTGTTCTTTCTTACCTGGACCTCATTACTTTGGGTGTCCCTTACACTCACGGTACCATGGTTCTCCCAAAATGGCCGCCATGCCGTCCGGTCACCCTCGGGCACCCCATAGTGGCTATCCCTAGCATTGCGTCCAATTGAACTCAGGTTGGTAGGTTTATTTAGATTTATTTTGATTTATTGGAGGATTTAATTCTGCTTTTGTTTAAAATTAGTATTAGCGTTGACCAAAATTAAATTCAAATCGGTCATCCCTTATTTGGAATATTATTGTAAAAATTGCACATTCACAATATAAGAAAACAAATGGGGTGCAGTGAGGTTCAGGACTGGGGAGGCACTAAGGCGTCTTTATACATGGCTGTATCCTTTGTCTCTGTTGAGTATCTGTTGCTTATCCATTTCATACCATCCACTATCTTACTATTTTACTTCTATTTTTATCCCCTACACTTTTAACCTCATTGATTTTAATGTTCAGCAGTTAATTTAATTTTAATGTTAAGCAGATAATTTAATTTTGTCAACTACTGTTTATTGGTTTTATACTTCTACTTTAATTCAAACTACCACATTTCATTTTATTCCTGTACTTTAGTTTCTACATCTGGGGATTCCATTAGCAGGATCTCCCGTTTGCTATAATCTCTTACAATCTATTTTAATTAAAATCTCATATCAACAGTCTTCACACATAAAAACACTCAATAAAGCACAAGTAAAAAACTTGTTTTCGATCGTGCGTACCACTACTAGCACCTCTGCCTTAAGGCTGGAGAACTTTTTCGTAGCCTCCGTAAAGTCTCTTTTCAAAGCCGTTTTGTTCATCTTAAGAAACATGACATTACAGACAGATGACAAAAAACACCAGATATTCAATACACCAGCTTAACTATAAATTTATAATTGAATTTTGTTAAATTAAAATTTGTTAAAATAGCCACAGTGTTTGAACAATTAAACAGCGACATAAAAACAGAGAGCAGTTCTGTCTAACTGCATAGCCTGTCAACATAGACAGCCGAGTGATGACACAATCCTCAGAGGAGGCTAGGCAGGAAGTTGGCTTTAAAATCAAAAATAAAAAAAAATTATCAAAAAAATAAAATTGGTTTTAAAATAATTAGAAAAATTCAGCGATTTTGGTTCAAAATGATACAAAACTTTTGAAATTCAAAGGAAAATGACTATAATAAAAACTATTGAATTTGTTTTTCACTTTTTCATGATGCCAGGGGAGGTGTAGCCTTCCTTGCTTTCTCTGACGGCACGTCCCTGCCAATACCACACTTGTGCCTGCCAGCTAGTTTCATTCATTTATTTGGAAATTTGTTTAATGTTGTCCAGGACCACCTTGTTTCTTCTTTTCTACAACTAAACACTGAAAAGAAATGTAGGGAGGTGAGTGCATAAACTAAAATGGTTTGATTAGAATCTTCTCACAAGTTCCAAGATTTTGACTATATGATAGACAAATGTTTTTATCACCAAGTGAAACACATTTTAACTGCACACACCAAGACTCAAGGATCCAGAAATTGAACGGTTGGAGAAACGTGTGCTGGTACTTGGTCCGCACACTTTTCCAGGGCCTCTTCCGAGAAATGAAAGAGGAGAGGATGTGTGCATGCGTACATGTGTGCGTATGCCTGCGTGTGTGAGTAGGAGGGAGTTTAAGCTGACAAATGGACAATACGGACAATATCAAGGCAGACAATCTATATTAAAGCTACGTATGTTTGCGTATACAAGCATTGAGCAGAGCTAAACGTCTGAAATTAATTATGCGCGTGATCTGTCATATGGATACAGTAATCCCTTGATATATCACGGTTCACCTTTTACGGCCTCGCTGCTTCACAGATTTTTTTTCCACAGTGCATTGTGTTATGGCTTCAGAAGAAACAGTCAGAGATGCAGTGAAATAGGCGCGAGTCAAAAGTGCTGTAAAGTTTTGTAATGGTATCAGCTTATTATTTTTCTCATTTAACAGATACAGCTTCACACTTACTGCCATCATATTTTATTTACCTCATCACTCATTTATCCTATAGTGAGGAGTGTGTGAAGTGTGATTTTTCCTGACCTAAGCTGCAAGGGAAACCGTCAGGGCCAACAATTGTTAACATGTTCGATATTTACGACCACCCATCCTTGTGTGTGTGTGTGTGTGTGTGTGTGTGTGTGTGTCTGGCCACTGACTACACGACCTGAAGCTGCTGTTGTTGCCCGACACAAGGAGAGCAACTGATTGGGTGTTGAGTGTTTTTATGATGTGTCTCGTGCCATTCAAAACAATAAAAAGGATTAGGAGAGCAATGTGCAAATGCAATTCATAGTTTGCAGAGAAGCTGACTGTTGGCTTTGTTTTTTTTATTTCTTCTTCTTTTACTACTACTACAGCTACTACTTATCTTGGTATTCTCCAGATATCTAGTTTGGAGAAGAACACTTGTTATTGTGTGTAGTGAGCTGTGTTGGTCAAACACAAAACACACTGAGAGCAAAAGGCACACAATTGCCCACTTTCTGTCTGTCTTTCATTTTATTTATTTAGTTTTTTTACTTATGCTTAGGGTTTGTCAAATTCTAAACGTTGCTAAATGTGTTCCTTCTTTAAGACTCATTTAACATGAATTAAGTTGTTGAGACTGCAAAAACGTGTTTGACAATCTTTGAACAACATCTGTGCAAATCTAAATTGAAGTGATTATTGGTGGTATGTGCTTTGTGTGGTATGCTAAGAAGTTGGGAACATTTAATTTGTCATGCAGTGGCAGCATTACATTTCCTGTGCTGGCCTCCACCTGTAAATTGTTAATGTGAGGTGAACATTTTTACACTTGTATCCACGCACATGTGTTTATTTGCTTTCAACCTGTAACATATCCATATGTGCAAACACATTTTGATGGTGTGGACGTGTCAGGCACCGGATTTAGTCGTGTATTGACATTCAAGCATGTGTGTTTTTCAATGTCAGTTACAAGGCTGTTGTGTTTTCATAATGTGCACCTAGTTCAATGTCAGTCTGTGGGCTCAAGCCCCCCCCTCCCTAACCCCAACAAATACCCAGAAAAGTTGAATTTTTTACCTCTTGCTCTTTCCAGAAATGAGTTGTGGTGCAGAAGCTCACTCTCCTGCCTTTTGGAAATATAGAATTGGTTATGTAACAAAGCCAAGAGCAGTATGGAAAAGGTATTGCTATTCCCTGTTGTGTTCCTAATCTTCCTGGCAGTTGGTCTTAAACCCTTTTGGCCCTGTTGACAGCAGTCAGCCAGGGGTTGTCATTAGGATGGAAGCTGTCCCACTTACCTGGTTATGCAGCTGTCAATTTGGAGGGGAAGACATGATTACAGAGCAACCTCAATTCTCACACCTTGGCTTAAGCATGGACCGGCACGCTTTTTAAGGAGGCAGAATGAGCCCGAGATGAGAGGCCTCGGTTGTAGTTGGTTTGCCTATGTTGTTATATTTTGGACCATGAGTTCTGACTTGTCAAAAGATGTCA
Source organism: Syngnathus leptorhynchus (assembly GCF_054491065.1). Classification (NCBI taxonomy): domain Eukaryota; kingdom Metazoa; phylum Chordata; class Actinopteri; order Syngnathiformes; family Syngnathidae; genus Syngnathus; species Syngnathus leptorhynchus. The sequence continues at coordinate 21,150,663 of NC_141195.1, forward strand.
ACACTTGTGTGAATTTATTAGACAAATAGAGCTATACTATGTAATCCCGAAAGGATGAACTTGAACAAAATGGCGGTGTAAGACACACGAGACTTCACATCAGTGAGCATCTTATGATTAACTTTGGATATGTTTTATATTCTTCGTGTTTTAGTTGTGACCATTTAAAAAAAATGGTTGAGCAGGAAGCGTGATATTAAGGCTGTGAAGATAGCACATATACCCAACAGTTTTATCTTCAATGCGTACACTAAGTTCTTCTCATGCTTTCAGAACTCCAGCTTCTCCCCTGATTACTAAAAATAGATGTTTTAGGTCAACAGTAGTCTTGAAATTGTCCATAGGTGTGAATATGAATGTTCGGTAACCACTTAAGGGTGTAAAACCATCGTTTGCAAAATCAACCTGTACAGGCTCACCTGCACCCCGCCAATGAAGAATGTGCCACCTTAATAGTAGAATTGTTGTGAAGCAAAAGAGTGTTCAATTGGCAAATATTCAAGATGCATTGTTGCTGAACCAAAACAATATCTGCTTCAATAAGGTCTTTGTTTGACTCGAAATTGGCGAACAGACCAGGCTATTGAGAAATGTTCACAAAACACACCAAATGATGGGTGGAGGTGAATAGGAATAATTTGGCAACTGGACCAGACCCACTGTTAAGAAAGGTCCCTATGGCCTCACATTAAAACACTTTTGACGTCAAATAGCAATCCATGACCGCAGAGTTTTCCTACGAACTGCCCGGGTTTGAGTTACAGCAAAGGGGGTGGGGGGTTGCAACCACAGGAGGAAGAAGACAAGCTTGAAGGTCTTCATCACATCGGACCTCATTCCTTATATTTGCAAATGTGTTGTTTTTTGTTCACGCAAACATTGTTCACCATATGCTTTCAAGATTCTGACATGAATTTCACCTCATTCATTCAGCTTCCCTTTGTTTGGGTGGCCACGTGCTGAAGGCGGTTGTTCAAAGCGGTGACAACTCCAGCTGTTTTCTGCTGCAAAGTAAATCTCAAAGCACAACTTGATGAGGGCTCCTGATGTTGTGGCCAACTGTCTGTTATCAACCCGCCCCCAAGCATAAATAACACTTACACAAACATCCGCTTACACACTGTACCTGCGTGAATATGCTTTGTGTGCAGTTTATGGCTTTGGCGGTCCAAATGTTTGATTACAGATTGTACATTACAATAAATTGTTTTTTTTTTATAAGGGTTGCTATCTGTGGAAAAACATAGAGGAAAGAAAAAAATCCCAGCATGAAGCAGAAAATGTTTGGCTTTTAATTGATTACATTTTATTTGAATTTGGTGTTTCCTGGTGGCTTTTTTTCTGTGCGATTCGCAAGCATCATGCCCAACTGAAAAAGTGTTTTTGCATAAACTGGAAAAAAGCTCTTTCTGGCTCACCATTTACCAATCTTAAGCAAGTTTTGGTCCAATCACATTTCATGCGATGACTCAACTGATCGACTACCACGTGAATTCCTACACCTGTGGATGTATTTGTGTTTTTATTAAGGCAATATCGAACGAAAAAGTTGGACCGATGGCCGATTTACATAACGTGGGACAAAGGGTGAAATTGCCGTACACGGCAACATATAGCCGAACAGGTGGTCACCGGACTCAAACTTGCATTTGAAAATTCTTTTCCCATTTTTTTGCACGTCCAAGGCCAGCTCAAAGTGTGGCCATCTGTATCAACAATCAGTACAACCTTGCATTCTAACAATTGCCCGTTCTCTTGCTGACACGCGCTTGTTTTTGCTCTCATCCGCTCCATCTCGCTTCGTTGAAATCTAGTGGCCCGTCGTTTATTTTACAGCACTTTGCCAGGAATGTGCTTTGGTTTTGGCGTGTGGTGGGAAGTGGGTAGCACACACCAAACATTACCAGTAAAAAGTTAGAAAAATAACATTGTTCACCAGAGGGGATGATAGAGGCAAGGTGACGCCACAAAGGTAATTTGGAAAAGAGGTTTGAATATCAAGCTACAAATCGCCAATCTGCGTGTGGTTGTGCGGTGAAGGTAGGGAATGAACGATGAACTCAAGGGTATGGGTTGGGTTAAGTAAGAGCAAAAAAGGTGAGCACAGGCCAAAGTAAACACACTTTTTTTTTCTCTTACAATAGCCTCACTTAGGAAGGCTGGCTGACAGGAAAACTGCTGGTATTCTGAGGGTCAGGAAGGGCTTCTCATGTATCGGTGGGGGTTAATTGTGTTTTGGTGTTATCTTAGAAACAAAACCCTTCCATAAACCCTGTCAGCATCCCCCTGAAGCCTCTTTGACTTCTGTTACACACCTGGACAAACACAATAATATAGACTATTGTAAATATATTCTTCACCTACTTGCTCAAGGTTGAACAGTTTGGCCTTTAAGGGTAGATTATTCGAATAACAACACACACCCTGCTTCAGCTCAGGTCTAGCTACACCTGGTCCCAAGCAAAATCTCAAAGAGGAACATGTTTTAGCCATAATTATGGCCTCCATATGTGTTAAGGCAGTTGTGACAAGTATAGCTTAAATTCTTGGAGTAGAAGGTGAAACTGAGTTTCTAACCTTCAGTGGGTTTTTAATATTTAGTGACCTTAGGGCTATCAAATCTTCAATGCTTTACACCATTAAAACTTAGGATAGGATATGCCGTGATACTAGGTACTTTTTTCTTTTATATGCAATCTGTATATGTGGAATCTCTCCTGAAATCAGGCAGCTCGTCATTTGTAACTCCAGGTGCTTCGAGTAATACATTTCACTTAACAGAGACTGCACACTACACTGGGGTTGGCCAAAGATTTCCAGGGATGATTTTTTTTTTTTTTTCATCAATGTATTATCAGTAGCAGATGGAGAAGTGAATCTTACCACAAATTGATGTTTATGAGCAAAGAGAAAGGGGGGAGAAGGTGTATAGCGTACAGCTAGGGCTTAAGAACACATCAAGGAAATGAATCATGGGTGAATAGCTTGGGGAAAATGACGCATCTAGCGTGATAGTTTCGTCACAGATTCGAGGTTTGCACGGAGGCAGACGTCAGTTCTCTACCTTGTTACGCCTCATTAATTCGTTCCCTTGATTTATCATTCTTGGTCCATGTTCCTCATTCCTGTTTTCCTTCTTGTATTCACATTCTGTGTTTCTCAAACACACACACACAAACGCGAACATGCACACACACATTGAAGGGAGACACACAGAGATATTTTTTGCACTCTCATCACTCTCTCTGCACATTTATCATTCACTGCTGTGCTGTTACATAACACTGGATTGAAGAAGAGCCATGATCTTTGAGCAAAACTCATGATCAATCAAAGTTTTCCTAAAACATACTCTGACATGTGATAGACATGTTGAATGTCCCAAGATTGCATGCACTCATAAAAACCATACATGCATTTGAGTACATTGAAAATAAAAGTACAACACATTGCTCAGTATGTTCAAACATGTAGTTCAACTTAATTTCTTGTCCTGAATCTCATAATGGAGATTATAGCAGTGAATAGGAGAATTTCCCAGAAAAAGCAAGACAAAAGCAAAATGTCACCTTCCCTTCTACAACGTCACATCGGATGATCGTCACTTCCACCATCCTTCTTTCTGATGGCTGGGCGAGGACAGTTATCACAGTAAGCAGAGGAATTAAATCTATTTTCAAATAATTTTGCTATTGATGTAGTGTTTCAAAGGGAAGGAATGGCGAGTGGCCAACTTCCTCGTCAATAAAATTGGGTAGTGGCACTTTTCCAGTCATTGTTCTATTCTGACGTTACATCAAGCAAGTTACTCATAAAGTAGAAAATATTTCAGAAGCCAAAGAGAACAACTTAATGAAAGAGGTATAACCTGAAATTATGTGTTGTGAGGAATGTTGTAGTAGTAATGATTTTCAGCTCTGCAGATACAGCACCAAAGGGCCCCCCCCAGCAAGGTTTTCATTCAATGAACAATTTCTTAGGAATGAAATTTTGAGACCAATCCCATGATACACCTGCTTTCTCCAGTAGTGGAGTAAATTTCCAATAGTGCATAAGACGCTGAAATAGTTCTGAACTGAACTGACACCAAAGGTTTGGCAAAGGTCTATAATCACCTAAGTTAAAGCAATCCAGTTGCTCACGATAAGATCATGTTTCTGCGATGGGGGGGGGAATAGAAGTTTGATTGACATTTGATATGATTTGCTGACATTGAGTGCATAAAAACATGTGCAAGTCTGAGGAGTCAAGTTTCAGTCCAAATTGGGCCTCATTTGAAAGATAAACAAGTGAGTTGAGAGCTTCCTGAAATCATCTCAAATGTCTCCACGTTTCCAGAAAATGATGTGTATTGCAGCCTTGGATCCACTCAGATATAGAGCAGCGTTGCTGTTGCTGTTATTGTTATTTGCAGTGACAGACTAATTGACCAGCGATTTGGCAGGGGCGCATCTTGACACAGGAAGGAAGCCGGGGGATTGAAAGCCTCCTAAAAATGTAGAATTATCTTCTTCATCTCACGTTGGCAACAAAATATCTTGGTCGCTCCAGTGCACAATCCTTTAAAATCTTGACTTAAACAATGGAAGACTTTAACATAACAGAGGTAACGTGATCTCTAAGTTGATCTGTTTAATGTAAGTGGAACCACTCTGCTCACGAATTGTTGTCTTTGTGAAACAGCTCCAGACTTCGTTTTCCTGGCCAAGATTATTCTCCTATCACAGCTTTTGTAGTTATGTTGTTTACAGGCCAAAGGGCAGATGTTAGGATTCAATGATGAATGCTCACACCATCCCACAATATCCATCCCTTATTTTCCTGCAGCCTATTTCATACTTGACAATGCACACATTTTGCAGCACAGATGGGCGGGGGTTGACAGGAGTATGAGTTTTGAAAGGAGGCAAAAAAAAAAGTAGCTGATGCATGGATTTATAGAAACAAGGACGCCTCTGTAGAGTCCTACATTCATTCACTCTGGACAGGTCTACGTATCTGTCGCCTTATATCAAATAAGAAAAAATCCTGCCCTCCTTGAAACAACCATAATTTCTTTTTATAGAGTGGAAAATATTCACACTGGTCTAATAACACTCTAATTTGTGGAAAAAAAGTTGTGTTGAAATTGTTTTTGCTATTGTTAAGATATACAAAGAATGATGCAGAGTGAGTTGGTCATTGTAATAAGACTGCTGAGGTATATGATAATGTATAGATACGTAGATGTTGACATTGCAATCATTAGAGAACTCTCATTTAAGTTAGGATCTATCTATTAGCACACAGATTTTTTGGGGGCCTATAATAAAGGTGGGTAAACACATAGGCTTGACCAATAGAAATTATTTATTGTTGGCCTGGAAGTGTTATCAGTTCCTGCAGACGAAATTTTGATCAATTGCTTTAAGAGAGTGGATGATCCTACAGGACTTGAAAATAGAAAATAGACTTGCGTGTTTTTTACAGGCCTACGTGATTAGTGAATTTAAATATTGAGGCTGGTAAGAAGACCAACACAGGAGAGGGGAGCACGGACGCATGGAAGTGCACGGACCTATGGAAGTACACTGCTACGAATGAACATCATGATTCAGGAAGACTTTTTTGACATCAGTATGTGAACAGAATAAAAATTTTATCCAACCAAAATGTCTGCGTCAGAGAAGTTCTTTTCCACCACCATCCAGTCTTGCCTGGTGGCCACTCCGGATGGGATACTGGGATGGACTCACTCACACCAAAGAAAATATACTACATTGCCTGTAGGCCAGAGTGGAGAGATACTGTCCATCATATAAACAGAGATTATTATGATTGTTATTATTATAATCCACAGCCCTTTCAGATGAAAAGTTATGAGCGCTTGAAAAATTGCCATGAAATTCCTCATTCCTGTTAAAATGATAAATCACGGAGAGCTGACTGAAAACGAAGCAGTCCGCATTAAAGTGCTTTATGATGCATATGAAACAGGCAATTGGCCGAATGCATAAATGAAATAAAACTCTTCAAGTTATCATACATTTTGAAATAAACCCTGATTGAACTCTTGTAAGTGCAACCTCCCATAGTAAAAAAATGGCTGTTCCTAGTCTACAAGTTAAATACACAGGTTTGTGGTGCAAAATGAGTTATTCTCAACATGACACAAATCCTGTCATTTAACAGACAACAACAAATTAGATAATGATTTTTTGGGGAAAATAATTCTTTAAAAATAATATGGAACATGACCTTTGCCTGCTTCATAAATAGGGGAAATTCAGTTTTCCAGCAGCATTCATACGGCTGACTGGGTATACAGACACACCGATGACATATCTTGAATGTACAGTTTTCTCATTGTCCCGTAGAATGTGAATGTGTCAAAAAAATGTGGTTGCAATTATCGAAAAACGTCTTTTCTTTTCCCTCTTTTCCCAAAACCAGCCAAGAATCTGTGGAACGTGTTTTCCACATTTGCTCAGGTGGTGGTCGGTCGTGTTTGCCATCTCTCCCTCTCCCTCTCTCGCTCTTTCTCTCACTCTATCTCACACTCTCTGTTTATTTGTTGTATTAGTTTAGTATGTATTTTTCATTTTATTCACTCCTTTCAAGAAATATTTTAATTGATTTATTGTACATAATACAAAATACTAAAAAATGAACACGTCTACTACATGTCTACTGTACATGTGTTTTATCTAAATCTTTAATAATAGAATAAAATGCATGATTCATGCTAAAATTATATAGGCAGATTACACATTATAGAGAGAAATAATTTTAGAGATAAGCAAGCAATTTTTATTTCCCTTGTACAGTATCTTAACTTACAGTATCTTAGCCTTCAGGATAGCCGGCGCTCGAGCAACCACAGTTTTATCCGGTGAAGCCAATATTTGAACAAAATATTATCCTTGATGCCTGATGAAGTAGTTTCCCTAGGTTTTTATGTATATGTAATATAACGGGAAGACATTTGCATGGTTTCAAAGTCGTAATGACCCTCTTCAGGAAACCATAACATGTGGCCTGCGACAAAAATGACTTTGCCACCCCTGCTGTAATGGAAAAGCATCTTAATAATTTGGTAATGTCCAAGGACTCAAGACTTCAGGTTTTTCATTTATTGTAATTACTGCTAATTATAAAGTAGTGTAAATCATAAAAAGCAAACTTTAGTTAATTTCCCAGGCTGAAAAACCAAACGGGTCTTAAAAATGTTTCATTTTCTTGGTACAATGTTGACCTCCAAATGATTTAAACTGTTTTATAAGCATACTGTAGCATAAATAACTTGAAAAAGCTGAGAATTACATGCACTGAAGAGTGGTGCAGGCTTCTACCTGTGCTGTACTCTAGACATTTGCAACCCCATTAGGCTTCAATAAATCCACCAACAGCTTCATCAAAGATTTATGTTGCAATAAACTGAGAAAGTGACAATAACTTGTTTGTTGGTTCAAAGAAGCAAAAACGGAGACGCAGACACATGACTGAACTTGAGAGCGTACATATCAGCGGGAAAGAGAGAAGTGTTTTGCACGTGTACGCCTCCGCGTCCAAATAATCACTTCAACCAGTATCCCAGTGCTTCGGAACTGGGCCCCCTTATCCAAACAGAAGGCTGGGAGTGGGGGGCAGGGGGGCGCCAATGGAGCTTCAAGGACCACAGGAAGTATTCAATCCTGTTGTGACATGCTCACCTCAATGCAAAAACAAAGTCTCCCTGACCCGCTTTTACCGTCACACGACATCACGTAATACGCACAAGAACGGTAGATGAAGCGGGAGGGGCATCAAAGCAACAAAAAAAAAAGATGGAAATGTGCAAACATTGAAGTAGAGAAGATCTGACCCAGAGGAGGCGGCAGCCGCACCTTCCTCAGCACGTGCTGCGCCAGATTCATGATTCTCATCAAAAGGTGGAAAACAGGCTCACTGCCATCCTTTAGCTCACAGCTCACCATCTGACTTCATACACCTACTACTAAGCACATGTTTCAAAGTGCAACATACAGACAAAAGGGAGTCCAAAACAAACAACTTCTCCCGTCAATCAGGAGAAAAGACTATTGGCATGACGGGCCAGTTTTCCTTTTAACCTGCTTGAAACAACTGCCACTAAATAGCATCCTTGGTGAGGCTCTGCAGACAGAAATGGAAAGCGATACATCCATCACCTTCTACTTCCATATGAACTACATCATTTTTTTTTTAATTAGCGCTTGGTTGTCGGCTTAGTATGTTGTCATATAAAGCAGACAGTGTGGAATAGCCTCATTTGTACACTACAGTCACGTTTTGCCTTATTTGGTGGACCTTTCAAAGATTTGGCAGAAGCACACATGCTGATGCAATAATGTTATCCTTTGCCGTGGCTTTCCGGGTGGTGTTGTGATGCAAAGGGGGAAATGGATCACCTAGGCAAGAACATAAAGTAGACTGAGATCATGATGTATCTGTCTGATGGTCTCAAAAATGCAAATATTCAATGAGTCATACAAGTGAGGTTGAAGATCACAGAGCAAAGTAGGACAGTGGCTGTGGAAAAATCAGGACAGCCATTTAAGAGTTGTGAGGTAGTAGCAGTTGGTTCCATAATTCAGTCAGCATCATCATTCAAATGAAGCTGAAGGCATGCACACTTTCAAATCTAATAGAGGGAAAAGGTTCATTAGAATCATGTCATTTCCAGATGCCCTCTCTACCTCTCCCACAAATTATGCCTGAAGATCAAACTCCTTCATGCTGTAATTCCACAAATAAACTCTTAATCTCAGGGTCGTGGGTTCGAGCCCTACGTTGGTCGGGTATTCGTTTGGCGCCATGGTGGTCAATTGGTTAGCACGTCTGCCTCACAGTGCAGAGGCTGCGGTTATTACTACTCCAGCCTTCCTGAGTGGCCTTTGCATGTTCTCCCCATTCTTGTGTGGGTTTCCTCCGGGTACTCCGGTTTCCTCCCACACCCGAAAAACATGCATGGGAGGCCGATTGAGTATTCTTCAATGGTGAAAGACAGAATGTGAAAAGAATTCCTCATAATCACGGTCCGCCTCAGCTGGTCCACTTGAATGCCCATGAGCTCTCCTTCATTTGAATGAAGAGCTGGCTCTCTTTCAGTTGGCTGTTTCTACCATCGCCATCGTCACCCGCCGGTGTCCGAAGGCGTACAAAGGCCTCTGTATTTTTATGACCCAGTGCCAGCCAACTGTCTTAAAACCAAGAAATGGTCATTTGCAGTGGAGTTGCTAACCACATCACTTAAAGAAACACCTACATCTGTCGGCCAATCAGATGCCCGTGATGTCATAGCACTTCAGAGTTTGTATCCTAGAACCAGGTTGTACGAGATGAACGATTCCACTATAACGGCACAGTCCCGAAAAGGTGTTATAGGAAATTGACCACACAGGGCATAACCAGGCTGTTTCAGGGTAGATCCGGTACGAGATCCGGTACGAGGGAAAAGAGGCTTGTATGCATTGTGAAAGCTCTTAACAATTGAATAACGTGGCCCAAGGGATGCCTATTGAGGTTTGTTGTGCTGAATGCAATCGATTCGATACATGGATTTATAAACAGAGAGAGTGCAGCAATAACCACAAGTCATGTAAATGTGAATTCTGCAAATGCTACCATTCCAGGTCGCCGTCTAGATTAAAATAGCGCCAGGACTTGAAATATTTGACCCAAAGCCTTTTCCAAGGACATATTATGACAGGCAGCTTCTCTCTTCGGCTGAGTATCAGATATAATTTAAATGGCTACTTCTACTTTTGGAAGTGTTTAGAGCACAATTCGCAAAGCAATCCACCTTTTGGAATGAGGACACATTAGAGAGATGGAAAAATAGGCCCCTTCTCCAAAAAAGTAGTTTTCCTGTAATCACACTAGCTTTACTGTACTGTACTTAGTTAATCCAAATAAAAGGGGGAGTTGGTTGCATTAGACTAATTCGATTAACTGAAGGATTTTCTCCATTCCATTTGTTGAAAGTAAGGAAAGAAAAGAGCAAGGTTTACCTTCAAATGACAATCAACTACTACAAAATTGATTCAATAGCACATTCGGCCTAGTTTTTAATGTCCTGCCTCCAGCCTTCTCCTAACATCATTCTCAACTGTTCTCAAACGTATGAGAACACTTCATTTATTAATTCCCTCACTCATGTGTAGTCAAAATTACAAATGCTACAAATATGTTGCTTGTGAATAGAATTATTAGCTCATGTTCATTATTTGTGCAACAGATGTTACAAAGAGGTTCTTAAATTACTTTTCAGAAGTCAACATCATTTTATCAGCAAGTGATGCTTTAATATAATCCACCCCACAATTACAGCATGTGTTAGAAATTCAGATGCGCAAACAATTTCCAAGCTGATCAGTGCTCAAGGTGTTTGTTGACAAACAGCAGTTAGCCTCATTTTGTCCCCAAGGCTGCAAGTCTGCAAGGCTGTATTGAAAGATTTTTCTTTAACTGTCCCACTGGCCTTAATGCTGTATTTAAAATGGGTCAGATGACATCTGACGGCCCGACTCCAGTAGGTTAATCATTTCACATTCTATTTCTCCCACAGTCCCTAACGCACTGATGAGGCCAAATATTGCTCATCTTTCCGAACGAACTCTTATGACTGAATTTTCCACTTTGACTGCAGTGAAAAATAATTACAAGCCTTTTTTACAAGTAGAGGGTGACCTTCTGTCTGTGTCTCATCCATAATTCCAAGAAAACAGACACTCTGATGTGAGAGACATGCCCATACTCCTGCTTATTTTATAGCAACTGATGTGAGCGTTGCATGAATTGATTTGTGTGACTTTAAATGTAAAATATTATACTATGATGCTTAACTGTTTGCTAGTAAATTATTCTACTCTACTCAAAGTGGACTAAGGAAGAATAAACAACACGATGCTTTGCAATTAAATAAATACTAGACACAACAATGGGAACACCAAATACGTATCAAACTTTACAATATAACTGCTTTTACCCATTAAGATCTACAATCGACAGATGTACACTTAAAATTAAGGACTACCGTCCTTCTAGTTAGTCTGGAGCCTTGCCGTACACCCTTAACACTTCTGCAAGCAACTGTTGTGAAATTCTCTCAATAAATGTTATGAACAAAATTAATGACAACGAGCAGCCTTGATTGAGGCCAACCCTCACTGGATTCCGATTTACTCCTGACAATGTTGACCTAACCCTAACCCCGGTCATGCATGAACTGGACAGCTTGTATCATGTATGTCATACTGCAGGAGCATAGAATTTCTTTGTCTAGCAGAAGACAGCAGTGTCCAGCTAGTGTCTATGCGGTTCCTTTAATGTTTGGCTGTCCAAGCATGACATCAACCAGAGTGCTGAAACTCTCACACAGGCTTTAAAATTCAACATGTGTGTAGTATTATTCACAATACTACACAAAGTATCAGACTTGAGTATAATTTCAAACTTAAACACTGTGGCAGCAAAATGCTTGTTTTGAGCCTGTAAAAGCTGACGTGAGCAATACAGGCAGAATGAAAGAGAACAAAGAATAGATTAGATACCATACTTGGAGAGGGATAGGACTGTTTCGGGAAGGGATGTTGATGGGATCCTGGCACTGGGATGATGGAGAGGGTCCTCAAGAGCGGCATGATCACAGAAACCTTCTCTGTGGCTCTTTAATTGTGCTCTGGCACCACTTCAGTTGGGCCGTTATCGCCATAATGGACCCTGGGGAGAGGACAGACTCAGCTGAGCACAAAATGAAGTGCTCATGAATGAATGTGCAAAAAGTGAATACGTGCATGCACACTCACACGCATACATGCACACACTGTACAGTTGAATTTTTTCTAACTTTTTGAAAAAAAAACTGAATGCAGTAGAGTAAAAGTCAATGACGGGAAAAAAGAAACCAAGTAGTTGACATCCAAAAAAATGGAAGAAAAGGACTCACACAGACACATCAAAACAAAAAGTGAGTTGATCAAGAAAAATGTAAACTGTTATGTTTTGGGCTCATTAAATCACCCTCACATATGTGTGTGCAAAATGTGTGTGCAAAATATAAATAATGCAAGAAAGTGGATAAATACAGTTGGTGGGTGTTGTTTGTATATCTGAATATATGCTTCCTGCTTAGTCATGTTTGAGTGATAATGACATTTAACACTTTGCTCCTAATGTGTTAAACTTCTTTTTTATTTTCTTGTCGGATCTATTTTGTTTATATAGCTGCAAACATATTACTCATAGTGAATAATTCTCTTCAGTCAGGGCAGTTCCCTCAGTCCTTCAAACTGCAGTTTTGGGGAAAAATATTTGAAAGGGTTGTTTTTCAACAGATTTGCAGTTTTATCATGCAAAATAATCTCTTTTAAGGCATTTCAGTCTGGATTTTGACCACACCACAGCAGTGAGACTGCGCTTCTTACAGTCTTAAATGACGTATATCTGAAAGTTGACGCCGGCAAAACCACTGTCTTGGTATTGCAAGATCTCAATGCTGCATTTGACCCAGTTGATCATAATGTTCGAAAGGCTCGATGAGCAGGTGGGACTTACTGGCACTCAATTAAATTTTACCTGTAAGATAGAAACTGATTCATCTCCATTGGTATTCATGATTCGGAGCGAACAAAGATCACAGGTGGGGTTCCACAAGGGTCCATTCCTTGGACCACTAATATTTACTATCTAGATGCTGCCTCTTGCACAGATCACAGAGCATCACAAAATCTCTTATCATACTTGTGCAAATGAGACACAACTTTTCAACATCATCACATGACTATAGTCCCTGACTTTCATTAGTGTATTCATCAAATCAGTGAGTGGGTGGACCAGAATTTTCTTCAGCTCAATAGAGAAAAGACACAAGTGAAAATGAAAGGTCCAATGACAAATCAATCCAGAAACCTTGGCGTAATTTGTAATTGACTCAGACCTGAATTTTAGCAATCATTTAAAAAATATAGTACTAAATCTGTCTATTACCACCTGAAAATCACAACTCACAGATTTGTTGTCTCAACAAGACACAGAAAAACGTGTTCATGCTTTTATTTTCAGAAGATTAGATTATTGTAATGGTGTCTTTACAGATTTTAAAAAAATCAAACAGGTAGCTGATGAAAAATTCTGCCGTCACACCAAGAAAATGGACCACATCACACCAGTCCTCAAATCATTACACTGTCTTACAGTAAGTCAAATAATTGGTTTTAAACTCTTGCCGTTTTAAAATAATCCTAGACCAAAATACATGCAGGATTTACTAGTGTACCCTACAAAACATCCATACCCCCCCCCCCCCAGTCATCTGTGTCCCCAAAATCCGAACCAAACAAAGTTTTCTCATTAATCCATTGTCTATTCTCATTTTCATCACCGTCATTTTAATCTCCATCTCTCATTTGCCAGCATTTAACTTGATTGATTATTGTGTTTAATCATTTTAATATCCTTTTAATTGATTCTATTATGATTTTATGTCTTCTGAGTATTTTTCTGTAATGCTTTAATATATGTTTTTTTTTGTAAAGCACTTTGAATTGCCTTGTACATTAAATGTGCTATACAAATAAACTTGCCTTGCCTTATCTGCTACTGGACCCACTGAATAATACGTCAGCAATCTTCAAAACAACCAATCCTGGTTTGGAGCTTCAAGTTCTGATCTTCCATGTGTTGAAAAACAGCATTTGCCTTCACTGTTTATCTTTGCACTTGGCTGCAGCTTTGGCGTTCCACTCCAAACGATTCTCAGCAGCTGAAATCTGTTATGACGTGGGCAAAATGCTGTTTTGACGCTAACAGCAAATGGGGATCCCCCAGGTTGACTGGGAAGCAACAGGAGTAACATTGCGTTACTCAGCGTGACTCAGGTTCTAATGACCGTACTGACTGTTCGGTGTTGTTAAACTGCTTATTTTAATTGTTACATACGCAAAGAAAAACTGAAAGGCACGTGAGTCAGATTTTGTTGTTCTATGATTTACCTCAAACTTGGCTCATTCGTATATTTCCACTCCTGCAATCTGTTTTCATTAAGGCCTTGTCTCAGTGATGGAAAAAGAGCATTTTTTATGGGCTGAATGGACTTTATCTGTGTCAAATATGAGTGAGGACAAAGGTGATGCATTACATTGCTGGCACAGAGGAGAGTTGTCACTAAATGAAGTTGTTTAGATTCAAACCACTGAAAGCCAATTCCGTGATGTACTTATATCCCTTAAAGGCACATAATGATAGAAAATTATGGATAGCAGACATTCTGGCTCACGTGTACGAGTTCAGATCTTCCCCTTAGCATGCAAAGAAGGCCACATTAGAGTTGTGTGTGATCTCTGAACTCTCCTGTAGGTCCTCTCTTCTGTCAAAGTGAAGGTCCTGCGGTGTGTCAATGGTCACATTATCTTATCAGGCTATTGTGTCTTGAATTTTCTCTTTCCGATCCCATCTGCTTTTCCTCGCCGTTGGCATTTCACCTTTGGGGCGGGGGCTGTTTATACTCAGAAGTGTGCAATTGAGCAGAGTAAATTGGTGTAAACGAGGAGTAAACAAGGTGGGTGATTAGGAGCAAGGAATATATTGAGATATTTTTATATACTATATATATATATATATAAATTATTCTTTATTGATTAGATACACTACACTACACAATGGACCATTAGAACACTAGAGGGATGGTTGCTCGAAATGGGCTTTTATACACCTATATTGCATTAAAAACCGTTTACAGTTAAAATAGTCATTAATCACATTAACAATGTATAGAGTAAATTAAATACATTTCATGAAATGCATTAAATTTAATAGACTAATAAATTAAAATAAGTCTATTTGGGAGTAAATTGAGATGATTATGTCAGTAACTTTATTTGGTGGTGTGCCCTGAGAGATTCCCTATATAAAATGAGTGCCTTGGCCCAAAAGAGCTCTGCCATAGACAGACATGGGTGAATGAAAATGAAACTGTCCTTATTTTGCTTCGCATCTTGGAGAGCGATCTTCATCGCCTTTTTTCCTGGCAGTATCTGGGTGAGTGTCCCTAACGCCACTGCCTGGCTGACTGTTTGTCCTGCTGCAAAAATGAATACCACCAGTCCACCTTAAGAGGTTTTCCCTTGCAGTACTTATCTTACGCCTGGTGGTGTCAGTGTCAAACAGCAGAAAAACGTTCTCTCTCTGACCTCCTGAGCCAGGAGGAGTGTCTTGCTTTTGAGGTAGTCCATGCCTGTTTTGGTCTTACTTATCAATTGTGAAGAATTCTTTCGACATGTAGAAAATGCCTATGTGCCCATGTGCTTGCAAAAGGTTTTTACTTGACTTGACAGCGTGACCCTCTGTGGCTTCTATAGCACCAGCGCTGCCTGTGTCGAGGTGTAACGTGTGGAGACTGACACAGGGAAAGCAGCTTAGAGGTTCTGGTCCCTGGAGGCGAGTGCTTGGGGGCCTCCCGGGCTGCCACCAACAGGGCTTTATCACCCGCAGAGGATTACGGTGATTTCATCACAGTCCCGCCTGCCCTGCAGCCACACACATACCCGTGCATGCACGGTATGTGCACATGGTCATAATACCGGCTTGCTTCCCATACGATGGAAAAGATCATGCATGATACCACTATTACATGCATAGGCAATTATATGTTCAAGGTTGTGTGTGCTGCTGAGTGTGTTTGGACATCATATGATGCCCTGTGGGCAATACGTATGTTTGTGCAAGTACGCTCAAACAGCAACAGTTACTAAGGACTTTTGCAGGTGTAAAAAGTCTGTCAGAAAAAAGCTGATGAATATTTCTTATTCTTTCTGTATATCTTTGTTTCTCACAGGCTCAATTTCACAACAACATAGTTATTGCAATCCAGTATATAGCTTTTAATCCTTTATTGATTTTTAAGGACAACTCAAGACTGTCTGGTGTGCCTATCAGGGTTCAAAATGAACTTTTTTGACTCCCGAAAGATACCAGTTCAACCTACAGAAACAATTATTCCACAATTTTTGGTTTTCTTCTGTCTTTTTTTTTTTTTATTTTACTTTGATTTGTTGTATCCTTGATTTGTTAAGTGCACGAGTCACTGGTTTTCTTTGGATGTGCTTCATTTGCGCTCTGAGGCATAAAGTCGGAGACCTGCCAGGAAACGCATACTGAATCACACACAGCCCTGCCTGGATTCTCCCATATTTCCCAAAGTGTTTGCAACTATTTCACCAAAACCATAACAGTTGCCTATTCTTTGCGGGCAAATGGCTTAATAGAGTGTCACAAATTTAAACTACCTGTTTAATTTGTGGCTGACTTGTTAGTAACATTCAGTCTGTAAGCCCGCTAAAACAACTGTTAGCTGAAACTTTTATATCCTTACTTCAACAACAATGAAGAATTAGGTCTGGACTGAAGGTTCCTTGCTTGCACAGACCACTTGAAAGTCTTTAACTCATTCTCGTCTCGACTCTCAGTTTACTTAAGCTTGATTTATGCCTGCGAGTAGAGCATGTCTGAACTGGCCCGTCATACTGACAGCTTCTTTTGCTCGCGTCAAAGTCTTTGTCACTATTGGCTGTTGGTTGTTGCCCACATCTGACCATGACCACAGTGACAAATCATACGTCAGCGAAAAAAAAAAAAAACCATCATAAGAAATGTTCCTTGGAGCACTTTGAGTGTTTTTCTGTAAATATACAAGAAAGAAAACAGAAAATGAAATTGAATTTAAACAAACTTTGATGAAATTTTAATCTGGGCAATCCCACCAAATGCCTAAACCTATTTAGCCCCCGCAAAAAAAAGCAGGTTGTCTTTTTACAGTGCGTTTAACACTGTGTGGGTATTTGCGAGTTGCATCTGTTTGCTTTATGGTTTTTTGATATGTCAGCATGAGTGTGTTGCCCACCTTTGTGGGTATTCCTCTCCAAGTCTGTCTGTTTGTATGGTTCTGCATGTGGCTTTCGCTCTCAGGTGCAATTGCAACATTGTGTAGCACTCAACTTGTCCAGCATCTGATATTGAGAACTGGCCAATCTAAATAGATAACCATTTTAATCAATGCGTTTGTAAGTTCACTGTTTAATTTGAGACTTTTAGTAAATACGACCAAAGCAATCCGGAAAAGATCACATGAACTTTATGGTGGACCAATGAAGAACACAATACTTGTTGACATTGTCATCAGTTATCTTACCTAACTTAGGCTCAAGTTCAAGAAATGCAGAACCAATGCCTGATGCTGCCACTACCATGTACCACTGTACGTATGATGATATTTTGGTGATGGAGCAGTGTTTGTTCCAAACATACCTTTGGTCAAAAAGTTCAACCTTGGCTTTGATAAACCATAACAGAGTTTCCAAAAACACATGTGGGAAACATGGTGAGTCTGAAACAGGCACTTTCCAATAACTTTCTCTGTTTGAGTATAGCCATTTTACAAATGAATGGTGCTCTTGCTCTGTACGCTACTTTTTGTGAGCAATTATAAGTGCGGTGGGGCTGCTGCTGCCACACCTCAGGTTGACTCACACAGGAAATGAGTAAATTCAGCAGTTTTATTGTGAAATTATGCACAGTATTGGATCCAAAATGAAAAGAATTGTAAAGGACAGGCCAGAGAAATAAGATTTAAAACATGGATGTATTAAATATCCATCCATCCATCCTTCCATTTATCCTTCCATTTATCCATCCATTTATCCATCCATTTATCCATCCATTTATCCATCCATTTATCCATCCATCCATCCATCCATCCATTTATCCATCCGTCCGTCCATCCATCCATCCATCCATCCATCCATCCATCCATCCATCCATCCATCCATCCATCCATCCATCCATCCATCCATCCATCCATCCATCCATCCATTCATTCATTCATTCATTCATTCATTCATCCATTCATTCATTCATTCATTCATTCATTCATCCATCCATCCATCCATCCATCCATCCATCCATTTATCCATCCATTTATCCATCCATCCATCCATCCATCCATCCATCCATTTTCTGAACGGCTTTATTATCACGAGGGCCACGGACATGCTGGAGTCTATCCCAGCAGTCTTTGGGCGGTAAGCGAGGTACACAGTGAACTGGTCCCCAGCCAATCGCAGTACACGGGTATAGACTTGCCCAGAAACGTGACATATGCACGTGCGTGCACAAACACACTCAAAATGACACAGTCAGCATTTTCAACTATTGTCAGTGTGACTCCAGTTCCTGCTTAGCCCCAGGCGGCATCAAAATACACAACTGAAGTGGTCATATGTTGTTTGACAAACAATGTCCCTTCCATAAATCTGTGCAGAAAATGCAAATGCTTGCACAAAATCTGACAGGCATTCAATCATAAGAATGATGTGACCGATTATGTGCAGACAGATGTTGCTACACGCAGCGAAGACAATCAGTATGTTCCAAGAGGATGGTGGTGCGTCTTCTCTCAAGTCAGTTTACAATACTCAAACAACAATGTCGATTGGTCTTCTTTGCACCAACTACATACATACTAATCTAATGTCTTGAATTTTGTATAAATCCTCCATAAATGACTTGTCAAATTTGCAGCGAGGGAAATATTCATGTGGAAGGTGTTTTTAATTGTTACATGAAATTTGGTCTTTAAGTTTGGATGCTACTATGGATGGATGGATGGATGGATGGATGGATGGATGGATGGATGGATGGATGGATGGATGGATGGATGGATGGACGAATGGATGAACTAAAATATGGCATAAAACCACATGGTGTCAATGTGCTCACGTGAGCGCTTCTCATGTCTCTTCGCTGGTTGACATTCAAAGAAAGCTTCATTCAAGCTGTGCTCATGTGCCGGCAAAGCCCCGAGGAGAGTAAACATTAGGTTTAATGGCTATTGTTTTATTTCCATAGTAACCAGGTCTGTTGGTCACAACAGCACAAGCTGAGACTTGTTTTTAAATTGACTTTCTAGTTGTCTATCACTCTAGGCAGAAGTGATAACAATGTTTTTAATTCTGGTAATAGTATTAGTAAACTCAATATGAGCAGGGGCTAACAATGTGGTACAAAAAGCCGTATTAGCCTACTACAAAACAACAGTTTTTAGCTACTATGTTCTATGTATTTGCGTTTAAATTTGTGAGCAGAACATTTGCCCCAAGATTTCATCGTCCAGATTCAAGACATAAACCTTTTCTTTCTTTGATGAAGCATACACTATACATTCCATGGTCCAACGCTTTCTGTTAACTTTCAAAGTTCATAACTTGAACATTATATGGCATGGTGAAATGCATTTCACATAAAAGCAATGTGTCCAAGTTTCAGAGCCAGCTTCTTTCAGTGTGTTTCTGATTTTGACAGCTCATGCTGCGCCATGCTGTATGGTCTGGTGACCCGGGGGCATTTTTCTTCAATACGCACCTTTTCTCTGGCGAACCTGACAATTTGGTGGCTGGAGAAAAAAAATTGTGCAGCAGCGCACCTTTTTTCACTCGCGCACATGGAAAAATATGCCCTTACAGGTGCAGCCAATTCCAGAGATAAACAGAGCAGCCATTAAGGCCAGCAAATTATTTAAAGCCTTGGTGGAAGGAGCAATGGAATTGATATCTGACTTAACATATTAGTGGTGGAAGGGGAGGCAGCGCGGAGTCATGTGTCTACTGTTGACATTGAGGGTACTCTAAAATTAGTGATTGTAAAAATAATGGATAGCGAGCATCAGGAGAATGTCTTGGAAAGGAGGAAAAATTGGGAGACAAAATAGAAATGCTTATTTAGCTGCATCGTCCCTTATATGGATATTTGGTTTCCAAAAGTTCACACTGACAAGCATCCACAGCAACATGGGCGGTGAAGGAGAGTTGGACAAGCCACTCTTAACAAATGGTTAACTGGAATCCGGGCTTTCAGCACACAGTGTGAAGTGAAGTGCATGTATGCCTCAAGGATTTTACAGCAAATGCCATTTTCCAGCAGCTGAAGTGCACCATACAGTCAAACAACCTCAGCTACTACATTGCTGACTGTGGAGATCCAAAGATCCACACAGATTTAAAAAATCTTTTAAAAATGAACTCTACATGTATCCTCAAATAAATACAAGAGGATGTGCATATCCCCCAAAAAAGACAGTTCAGTAATTCAGAGGATCACAAACAAAATGCTCAATTTCATTGAAAATGCGGATGAGTCCACTGCTGGGATTGTAAATAGCAGTCTCTGGACAAAGTATTGTTGTTTTAGTCATTGACTAAATCACAGTGTTTAGTGCATACGATAAAAATGTGACTGATGGAATTTACATTTATTCTCCAACTTGAAGAAGAAACAAAGATCTCATCCAAGGAAACTGCACATTGTGCACAACACAGTGAGGCAGGTTCGTTACACTCCACTGTAGCTGTGGAAAATATTCTGCTGAAGGTTTATGCCTTCTTTTTTACTTTGCCAAAAATGATTTTGTAATGATGATTAAAAACATAGACACAAATTAAAGTGTAACAATGTTACAGGCACTCCATCCCACAGGTCTTACGCCTGTGGGGGCAATGTTCCCGAGATGCCTTGGTGGGTGTCCCTCATTATTTTCATTTTATAAAGTTGGCAACCATACTCATAACACCCTGGAGACATCTATGGATCCCCTTGAAAGAACTGTGCCGGGGGATGTTGCTTAAGATGCTGAGTTAATGGATTATCACAGCAACTGTGTCAAAAGATATCTTCAAGACACTTCTCATGCAGGGGCATTGAAGGCACCTCCAATTTCAGTGTTGTGCAAATAAAGTCTATTTTATTGCAATAAATCTTTAATGAGCATCTTTAACACATGCTCTCAAGTGTTGCATAGCACACAGGGATGATTCTGGACCAGCTGCTTCCATTAAAACTGGCCCTCCTGGTTAATAAACAGTCGCCTACAGGCCCAACTGGAACCCCTCACACTAGTTGGGGGATCGCCAGAATGCCAGATGTGAGGCCTCCTCAATATGCTAGCAGGAGTACATGCACATTGCAACAGCTTCAGCTGCACGTTGAAACGTTGCATGTCGGTCTAATACTAAAACATTTCAAAAATGGTACTGTGCTTTTAACCCAACGCAAGTATGCCCTTGCTGTGACCACAGATTCTCCCTGCGGCAAGCAGACCTCTTTAGGAGTTCGCTATTAGCGGCTTCGTGGGGCAGAGTGGCGACATGTTAATGGTGCACAGACCCAGAAAGACTACAAGAACCCCGCACGAAGAACAGAACTGGCTGCAGGCTGCCTTTAACAAATACAATATATTGGAACCACGAAGCAGTGGTTTGGAATTGTGCTGGCATCGACAGCAATCTCAATATTTTATACTTAGTGTGACAATACTCAACCATGGAAATTCATTCATCGTAGTAAACCTTTGGATGAGCATATTCCCTTATGTCACTTTTCCTTAGCCTGTTACATAACCCTGATACCCTTGTAGGTTCCCTCTTAAATAATTCTAAATAAGATAAATACCATATTGATGTCATAGTAGCTGCTGCTTGTATTGTAATTGAAACAGTTCTACGACACCAATAAAAGGAAGAAGGATGCAAAGAAGCCCATAAGTTGCAGAGTGAATATGGAAACTTGCAAGTCACACAAGCAGGCATAAATGGAAGCCCACACTGTTTGTCAATTCAAAGATTCACACTTTTCTTTAGCACTGTTAACAGTAGTTTGCTGCATGACTCTGATGCCCAAATACTTTGCATAGTATTTGTCAGACTGTCACATGCAGTCAGTGGTTTTGAATGGCAGCTTGCGTGACACCCGCTAGTAAGCCTTACAATAGGCAAAATTGACAGAACGTAGTGAAAAATGGACCATCATGGCCTTATTGTCTCTTTTACGTTTTCTCATTTTTAGTTTTCATTATTACTGAGTTTTTTGTCAACAACTTGGCCTCCAATCCAGTATAATGAATTCTGAACGTGACACAGAGGTCATGGGTAAATGCATTTACACATGCCTATGTGATCCAATTATGACTCTCCAGATCCGGATTTACAAATCACTTTTTAACTTGCTATATCATTGCTTCATGATACTGTTAGTAGGATTTTTAAAACGCTCAAATATTGAATGCCACACCAAAGTAGTAGCTGGCAAACTGCCAGCTTGGCTACAGAGAAGAGAGTCAAACTGCTTTATGCTCTACCTTGTAAAAGCGTGAACAAGAGGAGAAACCATGGTAGCAACCAAAACAGATGTAGTCTTGACGCAAAAACTTCACTTACCGACCTCACACCCCTTCACCATTCCTCCCCATTTCCCAGAAAACCTTAGAGTTCAGTCTCATGCAATAACGGCTCAAACGTCAACAGGTAGGATTCTATGGCGAGTCAGCAAAAGCTCACAATTACCCAGCTGACCAATAAGGGGAAATTGCTTCAAGTTAGTTCAAGTACTGCAAAACTTTCTTTACCTTTCTTTTAATAAAAAGATGCTCAGACTGTAATAATAAATCATGGAATACCCCTGGCGACTTGGTGACAGCTCTAATGGTGCACGTTCAGTAATGTTGGTACGTCGCCTGGACACGCAATACTGTCCAAAAGTCATTATTGGATTTGTTGATTTAATATCATTATCCAGCCATCTATGTTGCTACAGCTTGTTCTATTCAGAGTCACATGTGAGCTCCAGCGAGATACACCCTGACCATTCAAACCATTTACAATGTTAAATTAATCAGCAATTAAACAGCATGGTTTTGGGATGAAACCAGAGTACGTAAAGAAACACGGGGAGAACATGTGCATTTCACACAGAAAGGTTCAAACAAGTTGCAGATACAGTAACGTGCAGGTCCTTCTTTTGACTGTATTAAAATGTTCAAAATGATTGTGGCTTTCTCATCAATGTAAAATGATGAAGTACTCATCATATAAAGCAAAGTGCTTTGCTAGGTTAATATCTTCCAAAACGTTGTTTGAGATTTGCACAGAGAGCCAGAGGTTCACAGGCTCAGATTCACAAAGAAAGCAATGATGTCAAGATTTCTGGATGCTCTGTAAAGTCACACCGCTTTGCTTTGAGGCTTGAAAGGATAAAAGTTGGAGAGATGGAGGTGTGATCATAAATCATCACACATCAGTCTCTCTCTCTCTCTCTCTCTCTCTCTCTCTCTCTCTCTCTCTCTCTCTCTCTCTCTCTCTCTCTCTCTCTCTCTCTCTCTCTCTCTCGCTCGCTCGCTCGCTCGCTGCCTTCATCAGTCATTTTGACCTGGAGAGCACGTTTTTAAGCCATTAGCAACAAGCCTGCCAGCTGTACACCAGCAGAGAACCATAAATGTTTCAGTTTCTGCAAAGTGACAAGCTCAGCATTATGCTGTTAGCATATTGTGTGTCAAACTTGTGTATGCCTCATGTCAAATTTCTGTGACAAAATATTATTTAGAATGTGGCATAGGTTGTCATTTGCATTTCTTGTGTTCTAAAATATGTCAGTAAGTTATCAGCTTTTAAAATTTCTCTTTGTTTGGTTTATTTTTATTTTTTTTATTTTTTTTTTCAAAAGTGACAGTCATGACAAAGAGGAAAATATGATCCCTTCCACAGAACTGGATTGTAATAGCATAAACACTGCAAAACGGTATACATGTGTCTTTCCTGTTTGATTGGTATAAAATGGTATCACTGACAGTAAGTCATCAATAATAACAGAAGAAGAACTGGGAGTACACGGAAAAGTGAGCTGATGCACTTTGATGGGAAGCACGGGAGTAATCTTTCTCGTCATATTACTGAATCATAATCCGTGCTAAGTGGTAGTTGCTTGAACTAACCGAATAGAAAGCCAGCACCAGATTTACATGGATGTTACCTGGTTACACTTACTTAATTCTTCACAAAGTCTAAATAATATCGTTATCAAATAGTGAATACATTTTTATTGAGCAAGGGTACTTATTCGTGGAATTATGGGTATAACGTGTCAGCAGGTCATTTTCACACCTGTTTCCATCTTATTAACTCTCCTATATAAACCCCGCATCCCTGTGGCTCTCTGTCAGGTTATCCCTTGTTCCTCCCTGCGTAGTTCTAGTGTAGTTGCCATTCGATTCCCGTTGCTGACCTTGATTGCTCGGCCATTTGACTGACCAATCTGCCTGTTGATTTGCCTGATTCTGGACTTGATCTGTCTGATTTGATCATTCGTCCGTCCCCGACTACAAGATTGCCTCGTCCCTTGTCCGCAGCGATGCTCAAATGCCTGATAACCGCCAGCCCGTTCTGAGACCTGTTCCTGCTCTCAAACGATCCAGTCACTCCTGTCTTCCTCTTCCCCAACCCCTAAATAAAACGTTTGTGCTGCACTTGGTTGACCTACCTCGTCCTTTGACAATGGGGGCTTAGGAAGTCAAAATTTGGTAAATTACCAGTATGTAACTTCAGTTGATCTTTTTTGTGTAGTGTGACCACACTCTAAGGAAGATGCACTTTACTTAATTTATTGTGTATAACAGCTCGGCAACATCGCGCCAATGTTTTTATCCTTTCCTTATCTGTGGAATTCTCATAAGAAGGACCAGCTTGTGTGAAATTGACATACAGACAATTCTGACCCATCCCCCCTTGCTTTCTCCCATCAGGCCCCTCCTGGTCACACAGCTGTGTGTAGTACAAACACCACAGGGCTGCTTGCACCGGGTTGCCGGGGCAACCAGGACCACAACCAGGTACAGCGCCCTCCTACTGGCCCAGCGCCCTGCAGAGAAATCTGAAAACAATGTGAACAGGAGTTCATTAATCACAATTTTAAACCAATGTGACTGGTGATCAAGTTGTGGCGGGCAGGAAAAGGGGTCGCACATTTTCCAGTAGGGTTTGGGAAGAACTGAGTTCTGACAACGGAAGGTTTCAGCCTTTCTTGGGGTGTGATAATATTGCCCCTTGTTGCCATCCTCGAAGATGGGAAAACCCTAACAGCTCGAACAACCAACAGCCCACCCCCCAGTATATGCACAATCCCGACTGCCATTGGAATAACATTTTGGTGCGTCAGCAGGATTGCAGGCTCCATGAAGGAATGTTGTCTCAGAGGACAGGTGCGTCACACCTGTATGGCCTGCAGTTTGGACGGGAAATATTCATTCCATTCCCCATCACACAAACAGACACTCACACTGACCCCAGACTCAAATGTTCATGGCCAATTTACAGTAAAAACGTCCCCATGAGGAGAGTGGCGCTGGGCTGCACAATGGAAATGTTGCTGTTATGGACAGTCTAGCAATTCATAATCATGAAAGAAAATGGCACAGGAGGGGTTAGTACATCCACCTCAGAGTTCTGATGTTGGGAGTTAGAATTGTGGCTCCGGCCAGCCTATGGGACATTATCATGTTCTAAAACTGTTACCTAATTTAACGATGAAAAAAAAAACATTAATGTGCACCACCATCTATAGTAAGTGTCCTGCAAATGACTAGCAAACAATTGATTGTGTATCCCACTTCTCACCCAGAGTCAGTTGCACGAGGTCTCATTTTACTCACGTGACCCTCGTCAGGGTAAGTGGTACAGGATTGATAGAAAAAAACACACTGTTGGAAAAGTTGACATTGAAACACTTCCAAATATTTGGCCTGAATTGTTATTAATTAAATATTCAGTGAACCAAATACTACTCAGTGTAGAAACGTTCTTAGCATTTCTTGAAAATAACACCTGTGAAAGTGACTTGTGTGTTTACTTGTCCAAGACAATCATTGAATGGGGACAGTCTGAACTCGTCTGATTCCAGGAGTTTCCCCCCAGGGCTGGTGAGTGTAATTTAAAAGAGGTTAAGGACAGAGGTTTGTTGGAGGGCAGGCACGTTCTGTCTGTTCCAGTTATCTTTCCAAAACCTCATCCAAGAACTACAAACTAAATTGTGCTCGAAAGAGCTAATGAAAGGCATCTCTCTCATTCTAGTATGAAAAATTCATGGATGATGAAAACCACAGAAGCTATGTGTTTAGAATTATGATGCAGTTGTTCAAAAGAAGTTGAAGGTTGAACACAGTCCATGCCAGGAATTTGGTCAACATTTTGATCTGTTTGTTAAAAGTAACAGTTTTTCCTTTTTGGGTTAGTGAACCACTACACCGTCACTGACCTAGCATATGATGAACTTAAAATTGCAATGGGCAGTCAGTAAGCACAAAAAATGCATCATGGCTGCCCAGTTTCCAAAGTGAAACCTCAGTGGTGTTCAACTTGGCTAGATGTCTCAATTGACTGCTCACCCATCAAGTGTGGTAAATAAAACTTGACACAATCTTTCTGAAAATATGTTTGTGATTGAACCATTCTACACTTACAACAATACACTAAGTTTCTCAGCCAATGGCATGACCAGCAAGGCCAGATGAATGTCCAGAGCAAAATAACTACTTTGATGGAGCACCCAAAGCACGATCAAGTTAAAGCCAAAAGAAAAGCAATATTGGAGCCTTGGTACAGATTAGGTTTTACCAGTGGTGTTAACCAACATTAGCTTGTGATAACCTCGCGATAATGGCTAATTTCGACCAATCTTCTGAAACGTTTTTTTTGTTTATTTGACAGTGTACTTCCATGAACATTTCTGTAGATGCACCATAATTAGTCAAGGGGCTAATTTTCATCTGTAGTCCCCGAGGCAAGGTGTGTGAAGTGTCTTGCCTAAGGACACAACGACATGTGGCTTGGACAGACAACCCTTCGGTTTCTGAACGATCCGCTCCACGGCCTGAGCCACAGCCGCCACATAAAGGCCTGCCTTTCAGCATCCACTCTAATTCATCCCAAAGTTCTGTTCAGCACAGCCAAATTCATCAACAACAAATCATCGCATGCATGTTTTTTTGTTTTTGTTTGCCAATATGTGCCAATGATTCAATTGTATTTAGTCTAAGGACATTGTTTTCAACAAGTAGAGGCAAACTAAGGCTGCAATGAACATCCAATGCCAAGCAAGGTGGAAGAAGAGATCAAAACATCTTTGCTTGATAGGTATATTTTTGACAGAAAGAGTCAGGGTAATTAAAGAATGTTGGGGTTCTTTTTAGGAACATATTGTACTGTAGCAGATCGAGGACCATCTGTGATTTAAATGACAGCAAAAACGAGGAGTAACTGATCTGTTTCTCATTAAGGATTACATTTTACTCCAATCCACAAACAGTGTGGGCAATCTCCACATTTCATGAAATCGCGTTTTGCTCCTTTGACGAGGATGGGAGTGATAACTTGATTAGTGCAAAGAGAACAGACAACAAGATCAAGCTGTGACTGAGGAAGAACAGAACTGTATATTCGCTGTTGCGCAAAACCAGAAACTCTTTCCAGAAAAATGCCTGAAATACTAGCACATCCGAGAAATAACAACAGCTGGACGCCAAAGTCAAAGCAATAAAACACTGCGTGCACGCACGCACACACATACACACACGTAATGCATACAACCACATATTCAAATCAGACAGGTGGGGAAAACAATGTGTCTCTGGCCCCAAAATTCCAGTGCAGTTAGGTTCAGGTAATTTACAGTAAAAGGTCAACCTCTGCTTTCATGTCTGATTTCTCCCTCCATTAGTCACGGTCTCTCATGCACGTAGATGAATTGTAGGCAATGAAGAGGCACTGACGTTGGATAGATTCCTGACGTCAGATAGATTTTTTTTTTTTTTCTGGACTGTAATTTCTGTTGTAACAGTGTAACTGGGTTGGGTGTTGTTTTGTTATTGTTGCCCTTGAGAGCTTGTACCAATGTTCTATTCCTTTGATTGCTTTTATTTTCCGGTTGATGAAAAGAGCACTCTGTTTGTGATCTCAAGTGTAGATCGTGCGAGTACACTGTTCCTGTTTTGATTTCAGATTCAGACTTGCAATAGCTGTCTTCCGGTTGTTAATAAATGAGTTCATCAAAACATTGGTAATCCAGAGTAGCTGCTACAATACATACACGTAGCCAACAGGACACTGTGCTTTTTTTGGGGGCCGGTACAATTTACCGTATATTCCAGAGCGAATTATAGTTCCAAAAAAAAACCCTTATTCCTCCATCCTTTAATATCAAATACAGGCGGACCCTTAAAAGGTGCGTAATAAACAATCAGCAGTATAGGCGTTAATTAAATGGCCTTGTGTGATAGAAACGATGGCGGTTCAGCCTCGAGACGCAGTATGTATCTTATAGGCCCTGTGCTGAAGCAACGTTTCCCACAACAATAAAACCACTAGAACATCCAGTCAGAAAGTACAGCACATAAGGTCTCATGTTTCTGCTCATCGTCAGCTGGCTTGCGTCACGTACATGATCTGAAACAGCAGGGCACTCGCGCTCAAGAAGACACTGGAGTCACACTGAGCCAGGGCATGCATGGTATAATCATTAAAAGGTGCTGAACTATCATTGCCAAAATGAACAAATTACACGTCCCACAAGAGCCTGCCGCCGGATGGACCACGGTTACAGTCGGTGAAAATTTGGGTTACTGTTGAGTCATTCCATTGACGTACATTTTATGTAATATGATCTGTTGTTAAAAGCAGTTTGGCTTCTTGTTCAGTGGTATCCACTAAATCAAAGCACATGTGAGCGATACAAATAAATCCAAGAGTTTCTTCTTTTTTTAATTGGACAAACAATACTTGGGTAGAACAATGGCTGTTTTTCTGGTAGTTGGGGTATGTGTGAAAACATAACAATTAACAGAAAAAAATGACAGCAATAAACTGGCACTGATGTGATTTGATCCCATGCTCAGTAAATAATGACTTAGTTTCCCATCTCATTTACCAGCAGGTCAATAGGGTCAACCTTGAGATATGGTCCGATTGGCAGAGAAGGTTGAGATGATGTCCATATAGACTTCCCAGCACTGGAGAAGGTAGCATGGCGCCACGTTCAAAGTGCTCACTTGTTGGTGTGGAATGTTTGGCCGGCAAGGTGAGTTCGTTTGATGTGTGTGTGTGTTTGTGTGTGTGTGTTTGTGCAGCGTGTGTTTCTTGGAGTAAAAATAGCCAGTGCAGCCCAGGTGGGCGAGTGGGTGCCAGACACCATGATAGTGCTACCAGGTGCACCAAGCTGTGGGATCAGAAGGGATTTGGATGCAGATGGCATATCCAGGGTTCTGGTATCGCAACTCAATGTGACTTTTTTTTTTCTCGCTCACATGACTTGGAGGTCTAATTGCATAAGTGTTCTTTTTATAAATACATTTTTTTAACATAATTGTATATGCCAAAACACCTCCTTGGTAGACTGTAGTGTATTTGTTAAATGCATTATACACATATTTCATTCACTGTATCAACACGTTAGGTAAACTGTGAAAACTATTCCAACGTATCTTACAATACTACAGCTCATTATCTTACTTTTTATTATAAAATGTTATATTATATGCACATTTTTACATGGTCAACACGGCATGTGAAACATAACAAAGAGGATAATTAACTTTTGTATCATTACTAACATCATCATGTTTTTTTTCCATGACTCACTTAATGGGTGGTTTCACTTTTTTAATGATTAATTACCTTGTTTATATCCAGTTATGAAAGGGAGAAACAGAAGAGTACAAACACTTTATGAGCAAGTATATATTCTCTGAGCTATCTCGCCTGGACCAAATTTGACAAAATAATCTGCTTGAATAGTTCATCTTAAGCCTGTTTTCTAGAGAAATTGATGAGTAGCAAAAGGAATTAGGTGTGCCTTGCTGCAACTCAATAGAGGTCAGCATCACCCCGAAGCGATGACTTACTTGAAATTTAATGTTGACTCAACTTCACTTGTTTGATTTTTGCCACATACTTGAGATTTACATATGTCTTGCACATGTGACTTGACTTCAGGTAGTAATACTCAAAAAGCACTCAAGGATTACACAATTTGAGACAATCAACTGTGGTTCTGTTTATATAGGGAACACCACAGAAAAAAAAGAGTCTACAAGGAAGGCCTGCAAGACACTTCTGTTAGAAGATTTCATGTACCGTAGTCGCACTTGTTAAAGCCGCCCGTTTCATCCCTCACAAATAACCACATATGATATTCTCACATACGTGCACACGTTCACGTAGACACGCTTATGTCGGGAGACTCTTCAAATATGTATCTCAACGCTGCAAAACCAAGTACACAGTATCTAGATGTAGCGTGGAACATAAACACGGCGGCCTGTTCAATCGAAGGCATTGTATTTTACCTTGGACGTCAGTTGTTTGAGTGGCGCCAACTTTCACACTTTGTCACGAGAATCATCAACATTGCTCCAAAAGAACACAAGAAGCGGCATCATTGTGTGTTAATGCGCATGTGTGCATGTGTGTGCGCCTGTGAAGGCTCATGTGTAAACCTTTGACAGACCTGCTGGTCAATACAGAGTAGATTCTCGGAAGGGGTGCCTCCGAAAGGTCAGTGCGTAAGGCCACCTAGTGTGTGAGCACCTCGTTCTCGTCTACAAACTTTGTAATTTCCTGGTACCATAATCGGTTCAACCATGGCTTGAAAAGTGAAACGTATCTTTTTGATTTGTTCTCATCGTAATAGCAAGACACTTAGGACCTGATTTACTATCCGAAATAGGGGCCACTAAATTCCATCTTCACTTACGAAACATTTAAGTGTGACCTGAGTGTATCAATCACTAAATAAAGAAATAATTACAACAATTAAAATGGAAATTGGGCAATCCTGTGACCTGCAGTGTAAATTTCGACAATATTTGCATCAAAGCAGCATGCAGTCTTTCCTGGTTAAAAAGTGAAGACAGTAGCACCATTATGCTCTTGCAGTCCTTCAGTCAAGTGCATGGCCATGTAAAAAGAGATACCTCCAAACACATGCACAGACTCATCCCATAGAAGTACAGAGAGCTAAGCACTGACTTATGTGCACCGCTGCTTTCACACAGCTACACCTGGTGAAGTGACATCACAGCCATGCTCTGTGTTTCATTGTGTACACAACACTCGTGGGATCAAAGGGTCCAACAGAACTCAGCTAACCATGTGGTCCAAAAAAATAGCTTCAAGTTTGCTTAGGTCAGAGGTCAGACACCTTGATTACCTCATCTTGGATGGATGCCGTTTTTGCTTGCAGCGCACACATTTTCCTGCCTCCATGGTGATGGTGTGTGTTTGCACACAGTATGCATTCACACATATTTTCCAAGAAGCTTGTTAAAGAAGCAGTACTACCCCGTACCATGGACCGTAAGGATCAAATTGGGCCTTGGGCATGCTGGTATTTGCCATGGTAACGCCACGCTCTTTCCTCCAAATCTACCAAATCATTGTGGAGACAATGTTGATATATTCCTTCTGCCAATCAAGATGAAGGGAAGACTGAAAGGCAGCATGACAGAGATGTTTTTAATGCTAGGGGTTGATAATGGACAACACAGTCTTTGTTTGTACTTAAATGGAGTTTGGACAGGTTTCATCATCATGCACAGAATGAAATATACAAGCTAATAATGACCAAACAACAAACCAACAATTGCCAAGTGAAAGTAAGTGGAGCAGTCCAGGGTTCTTATGGCTGCTGGGAAATGAGATTGTTTCCATTACCCTTCCCACATTCCGCTTTTGTCATTTCTTGTCCATCATAACGACAGGCATCGGGGAATGAACACCTACTTCTACTGTCTCTAAGGCAACATCTGCAACCCAATGTCAAAACAAAAAAGCGCTGAACACTGCGTTCTTAAACAGACACATAGTAAAAGTGCAAACTCCAGATCCAGTGCAGTCGTAAACATGAGTGCTGTCAAGCGATCTAATTTTTTAAAATAAATATATTGCACAATTTTGCATCATGTATTGCATTTTTCTACTTCTACTATTTTTTTACAATACTTGCAACAAACAATTATTTGAGGAATAACTTTGAATTATTGAATAAGCATCAACTGGGAAGTATATTTATATTCAAGGACTGTTCTAATAACTTGTTTTGATCCAATTCTTCTGTAAAATACTTATGTTAAGCCAAGTGATAAAAAACTGACAGCTTTACTGACGTTTTTCTGAGACTCTTATCATAGAAACTATTTTCAAAACTTCACGCTTAAAGGTTTAACTTTAAGCTCACAAGCACCACACATCAAGCCTTTCTCAACTTTCCCAGTCATTTGGTGCCCCATGTTTCAAAAGGCATGAAATGAAGGCTTTGAAAATGATTGTATCGCATTTTTATATATATTTTGCAAAATGTCCTTTCATTGAAATTGGCGTTTTTAGTTCATTGCATGCCTTCATAACCTAATGTTGGTACAGTGGTAAACATGGGACCCCCTGTAATATGATATAGAATAAAAACATAGAGTGTACTACCACAGAGTACTTTTTAATGAGGTGACATACATAGTAATTCCAAATAATAGTAATCTCACCATATAACAAAAAAATTAAATAACTTGAGACACAGAAAACTCTTAAATGATACCAAAATGTTTATTTGGAACGCATGGTCATGCCTGAAGAACTTTTATTGGTCTGACTTGCCCATATGTCTACAAACCTGAAGAACTGGAATTGGACGAATGAAAGTCTGGCGCCATCAGATTTTGCCAACACATATATACAGCTCCACTAAATACATTTAGAGCGGCGCTTCGGAAAATCTTGGGCTACTATTTCCTTTTGTTGTGTTTTTTGGAAACTCCAGAGAATCCAAGAATGACAAGGACGAAGGGAGCTCCTTTGAGCCGCAGGAGATGAAAGGTGGTGTGAGGAAGAAAGAGGCCACACGTCGGCCAGGCTCAGCCTCTGTGATCACAGAGGCCCTTCGGCAAAAACTCCCAACAATGGCCCCTGTGTGCGCGCGTCAAGCTCAGATAATGAGGCGGCCTACTCTTTGTTTCCTCTCTTGCCCCCTTGTTGCTGTTCTTCCATCCCTTCTCAGCTGCTCTCTTTGTGACGCTTTGAGAACCCTCCTCAGATGAAAGAGGAAAAGATAAGCGTAGGTAAAAGTACAGGAAGTGGAAGAAAAAAAAAGCAGAGCCAAATGATAAGAGGGAAGACAATGAGGTCTTTGATAGCATGGTAAGTCTCCCTACGTGTGTGTGTGTGTGTGTGTGTGTGTGTGTGTGTGTGTGTGTGTGTGTGTGTGTGTGTGTGTGTGTGTGTGTGTGTGTGTGTGTGTGTGTGTGCATGTGTGTGTTTGTCTGATTTATACATTATACCCCTTCTTTTACATACAAAAAAATCAAACTAACCAAATGCCCTGTAAATAAATTTGTTTTACCAGTGGTCTCCACTGTCCTCTTTGTGGTCCAAAACAAAATCACTAAAAAGAGTTACAAAACGCGCACAAACACACGTTTTTGTCGTTAGAGCACTTTTGCTTTGCTGACTGCCCTGTCCCTGACGGGTGTGGTTTTCCAATCTGACCTGTTTTAGTCATTATCGTCTCAACCCAGCGGACGCTGCAAAAGTCTTTCGACCAAACATCCACCTGCTGTCACAGTGAGAGATCACAAGAGGACTCGTGTGAATGCTTTGGCATTGTGCATGTGAAAATGTGCCCAAATTTCCCAAAAGGGCCATCAAAATTTTATCTCATTCGAATATAAGTGAGAGAGAAAGTGTGAGGGCACCTCAGAGAAAGAATGCATGAGAAACTCAGAGACATAGGGTCCTGCCAAAAGGTGAAAATAAACCTGCACCTCTATGGGATAGAATTTAATATATGACCCTGGAAAAGGAATAAAGAGTTACCTTGCAGCCTTGTGACGACGCCTCTGTGGTATATTTGTGCAGATCGTATCTTTGTTGGCAGAAATGGGCAACTACCATGTTTCTATGCTGTGATGGCCCTGCCAGAAGTGTCACCTACCAGTACATTCATGATGTAATATGATCACTTTCACTGATTAGTACATATTTTGTGTCTTTATCTTGTATTATTTAAGCCCTTGAGAAAATATTACTCCTTTTTGGCTTGTTATATTTTTCTTTGCAGTAATTAGTTTATTAGTTAAGCCTGCAAAGTCTACCCATAGACCCGACTGTGCTGACTGTGATTCTGCCACCTAAGCAAATCCACCAATCAACTTTTTGGGGCACAATTCCTATGAAGCTAAAAAAGATTAATCTTCATGTGTGACCAGCTGGACTTTTGGATTTGGCCTGGAAAGTGCAGAAGTTAGGCACAGAGTCGATTCTTCAGGATAATTATTCATTGTGGAGTTTATGCTTATTTTGTAAACTATATGTCAATATTTATATCCAAAAGAAGCTGGAAAAAGAAGCAAGGTCTGTCCTGCACTAGAATTCCAAGAGAACTGGCCTACTTTTAAATATCGGACTCACCTTTGCCCCCTGCTGTTTGGTCGGGGAATACACGCTGTCATTACGTAGTACCGATGCTGACCTTTGGGGGGCAGGCAAAGCTATCAAATGCAGTCTGTGACTGACGCCTGGAGTTTGGATTATGACCAGCAGGTGGCGCCAAGTGTAAATATATACCGATTCTTACGCCATGTCATCACATAGGCTGACTGATGTCAGGTTAAGGGACGCTGAGCATAAGTCATTGACACATGACTGACATTCAGACCTCCACACAACTGAGTTGTCAGTGATTCTTAACTTCCATATTGTTAGACTGTCATATAAAGCCCAACTGAATCTAGAATGTTATTGTTGAAAAGCGACAGTGTGCCATGGTGTTACCCAACTCCAGTTCATAAAAACTTCACATTCCAGTTTGTTTGGGCTCACGGGAATGGAATTTGGTTATTCTTTTTTTTTTTCTTTTGTCAAAATTCATGTACTTTGGATTTTGCAACCACTGTTTTATCTCCTTAATTCCAGGCCATTTTCACTCTGGCTTTTGTTAGCTGTGTAATCATCTTTCCTTCCACGGCATCAAAGACAAGTCAGAGACTGTGTGAACTCTCTTGTTTTTATAAGCAGCCCTTCCTCTCCTCCTATCATCATCTGAGGCTCTGTCTTTCCTCTTATGACTCTAAAAACTTTGTGCACTTATGTAGGCATCCTGCCATGCAAGACTCAATAAGATTTGTCTTTTTTTTTTTTTTGTCTTCCCCCATTTTTGTATGTCAACGTCCTGGTGTGACCCTCTGGTTGAGTCATGTGAGGATCTCTTGGCACAACATGGAACCCGAGTTCCTCATATTTCACCGATAATCTCTGGATTCATCCTTGCTTTTTGTACTCTGTTAGGGTAATTCATTTGTGTAGAAAACGTAATATTCCTGTTTGGCGCAACGGTAATCCTTTTCTGCATCATTAATATTTTTCAAAACTCGTCAATTCAGACAATTTTAAAAAGAGACACACTCTCAGGACTGCATTAACAAGGTGTCTTGGGCATTCCTAGACACAGAGGAAAGGAAAGACAAGGCGAGATTTTCAGACAAATCCAAAGAGGTGGGTTTTATCTGGGCTCTGAGTCAACACTTTGACTTCCTATGACCGTTGCTTCACTGGCCTAATGACAGACTTGCATTGCACATTGATTTGGGTATTTTCCACTGTTTTGTGTGATGTTGAGCACAGTTAGTTAGTAAGTCAAGATCATGAGATAGTATTTACATTGTGCCTGCTCAACTGGAAATTACCATGTTCTGTCATGGAAAAAAAAAAGCTTCAGTTGTGACTGTGCATTAGGAAGAGGTGGAAATAGTGCCCCACTAAATCTAGCTGTCTGCGCTGTTTTTCCCTTCGTTGCACACTTGTGGTTAGCCATGTGCTTTTGTGGATTTACTCCTCACTGTTTAGGGAGGCAGTTTTTGAGTGTCTTCTGGTCTGACTTTGGAGTTTGCATTTCAAACAATTTGGTGACCATGATTGGCATCTGATGTTAGAATTGAACATATAAAATCTGCCACGAGCATCAATTTGCCACACAAAAGTGTCACCAGGACAACAAATCCAAATCAAAACAATTCGGTTGGTCTATATACAATTTGCCATGTTGTGTAGTACAGTACAATAGGGTGAAAGTAGATTTGAAAAAAAAAATGTCCTCACTCATTACAAATACATCATCTGATGTCATTAACCACTGGAATCTTGGTGACAGCCGGCCCATAGAAACATTTATACAGTATCACTTTGTTTGTCACCGACTGGCCATTAGGACATATGACTGCTACCATTGTGCTTTGGGAATGACAGGAGCAACCAGACTATGTTGTAATTACCTTGCAGTCCATGACAATGACATTGAGTCCAATGTTTTGGTGGTGACGTAATAAATGATGACAGTATTGCTCACATGAATAAGTGCAAGACTTGTGTGAGTGCGTGTGTGTGTGTGGGGGGGGGGGGGGTGCAAACACAGCCAGAATCGAACCCGCAACTTTATTTTTAAATAAAAAAAAAATATTCTAGTTTCAAGCTCAACATGTTTATTGTCAGTTTCAAGTTTTATTTTTTCAAGTACAAGTTTTGTTTTTCAAGTACAAAACTTTTGACCCCAATCTACCTCCATAGGTTTCCTCCCACATTCAAAAGTGGGAGAATTGAACCCTCTAAATTATTCTTAGGCGTGATTATGAGTGTGAATGATTGTTCATATCCATAAATGTGTGTGCCCTGTGATTTGAGTGGCAACCAGTTCAGGATGTCACCCGGCTACTGCCCGGAGACCATTAGGATAGATTTTAGCACAACTGCGATCCTCTTGAGAATACGTGGATGAATTGATGTACATAGCCGCAGATGCAAATGCACCGTGAATGCACATCATACTGTTCCATGAAACTTTAACTATGACATTCCATGTGGCTACTTTTCAAGAGGCACATGCATGCCAGCCACAATTGCGTAACTGAGGCTTGTGTAAGAACTGAAGTAGCCTTAGATGGAGTATTCCAGATTTTGGGGTTCCTGTTTAAAAATGGCATTGTGGCCTTTTGGAAAAAGTTTGATGATGCTTGGACGTTATCAATAGTTTTATCCACGATAAATTGGACGACCATGAATGACACCCCCGGCACGATGCTACAAAGGACCCCTGCATTAGACACACTTTCATTCAAAGTTATTTATCTTTATAGGGCAGAAGATATGCCATTCCCGTGTCAACTCACACATCTTTGTGAGCCTTCAGCATTCCAGGAAAAATAGAGGAAGAGGACATGATACCTCTTATGATTTATGGGGGTAAACAAGCTCAAAATTCTGGCACAGCTTTCAAATACAACGACCCTAACCTTCACCACTAACACAGAAAAACAGCAGTTTATTGTGAGTGGTATGTAAAACACCTTGGCATGGAAACTCTGCCTGTTACAATGCCAACTAACAAACCTTCGAATTCGCAAGACCTTACCCTCAGACATAAACACCCCCAACACACACTGAAGCGGAAGAGAGGAGCGGTGAAGATTGGTTGCTTTGGCATAGAGCAGCAGCTGTGAAAACAGTCATTCAGTGATGTCAGAGCAGCATAGGGACTCTGGGCAGGCAGCAAGGCTACTTTGAAGTATTTAACAGCAGTAGTGAGCGAGTGACTCACACGCAAATAAGTGAAATGCCAACATTTCCAACGTGCCAGTCCAGTGGGGGAAAAAAAGAGACTGGGAGAAAAATTGAGGGAGAGGGAAGGAAAGTATTTCCAGGTAAATTCTTCACATTATAACTCACAGTTTGGCTGCCGGTGTAGAGTTTCAGCCATCTTAATTATTGCGATCCTCTCGATGTTTGTTTGTTGATTTAAGGATCCCCATTAGTCTTGACTGTTCTTCTTGGGGTTCCCTCACAATTACAACTTTAACAATGACAATTTGTATATTTATACAACACAGACAGTTATCATAAGTGACAAGTCAAGTTATGTCCAGTTCAACAGCTGTCAAGATGTGGAAGAGTAAAACAAAAACGAGACAAGCGAAGAACAACTACTTGGAAGTGTGTGCATGTGTATGTGTCTGCTGCAGTTCTTTGGGTAGAATTGGTCTCATTATCACACTTCTTTTTTTTTTTTTTTTTACGAGCCACCAAAATTCACAAATTTGCAATAAAGGGTCTGGACAACAGTTCTAAATCACAAACCTTCACAGTATGACGCCTTGCATACAGTCGCTGCTTACAACCCATGAGCTATTCATGAGTGCAGATTTATTCCTGGCTCAGGTTACCTCTGACTGCTGCACAGCAGTTGTTTCTCTAAAATCAGTCAGCAGTTAGTTTTCGGCTAGTAATCTTACCCAATTAAAAGAAATGAGTGGGACCTTCAAATAAAATGAAAAATAACTGAGCAGAAGGGTCATTAACTTTTGAAGAAAGAAGTCCCATTGCACCAGAAAGGAACTTCTCATGAAACCCAAATGTATACCTTTTATTGGGTCAATGTGAAGCCTTGCAATGGAAACTCCTGTTGTGAAAGAAGCTAAATAATTAAATGACCCAGAAACATCATCGCAAACAAAAGTAAAGGTGAACTAGCAGCATCTTTAACATCGTATATGTACATTAACCTTCACGTTTTCATTTACAGACAAGATTTATGGTGAACGTTTTTGACACTTGAGTGAGGCTCATTTACATCACTACTTTTCTGTACACTAATCATTGAGCTGAAAATAGTGTTGAAAGACTAAATAACTTTTGGAATGTTTTATTATTGCAATGGCTAACGTTTTACATGGCATGTCAGAAAAGTCCAAGTATTGGTGTCACAAGATATATTTCAATATACATACAAAACACAAGTTCACTGACCTTCACTTTAAGCCAATTCCACAATTGTTTTGGTAATCAGAGATAGTAAAGATGCTTTCAAATCCTTATACAATAATATTGTATTACGACCCATCCTATTTAAATGATAGTAACTGATGGTAATATAAAATGCTTATAGTTCATGTAAGTTCAAGTTCACGACCAGGAGTCAGTCAAGGAAAACCTTTTCTTAACATTTATTTCTGCACAGTAATTACAGATCTACATATTGTATACATTTGCTGGTGTGGTTTACGTATGTATGGCTGACGTGCATTTCTGACATCATGTCTGGATGTTAGAGAAGGGGACTTTCTCTTCCAACCGCAGCAGCTGAAAAGCCAGCAATTAGGATCCATCAATCAGTCAGGTTAAAATGTCAAAACTACGCTGTTCAAATCTACACGCTCAGTCATTATTGTTGGGAAAATACCCTGCAACTCATGGACGCACAATATACCGTACAGTTATATCCACTTTTCCCCTGATATGATATGATACATTAAATTATGTGGTGTGTTTGCTACCAAACAACTGAGCAATGTCTTAGACTTGGTAATACAGAAGTTATACTAAGTATATATCGCTATAGCTACCAGCCAGTGATAACTATCTGCCAGTGATTCAAACATTTATCCACATTGTTTCTCTTTTTTATGCAGTGGTGTAGCTTATTTTTGCCAGAAATCTATTGGCACACAGACTTAGACAGTGTGGTTTACGTTTACATCTTTTTTTAAAGTCTACACTTTCTTTTTTATAAATCACTTAAACAACTCCAAAGCTGCTCAAAGCAACCAAACATTAAATGATTTTAGAATTTTTAACCACTGTGACTGGTTGGTGACCAATTCAAGGTGTAACCTGCCTCTAACTCAAAGGCAGTTGTTATAGGATCCAGCGCACCTTAACACTACACCCTTAAAACCTTGGGTTAAAAATTGAACCGACCCAGTAAAATGGTCAGTTTGACCCAATTTGGGTTATATCTCCCTCAAAAATAACCCCGTTTGTTGGGTTGCGTTCTTAGGTTGATCCCCTTTTGAACCCAAACTGGGTTGTTTCTAACCCAGCATTTTTTATGGTGTAAGGTAACAAATCATTATCATTATAAGTAATACGTATTACATTAAGTTTCATAACTGAGGGAGTTTTTCTTCCATTTTCTCTTTGCAGAGGTATTTTATTGCTGAAGATGGTAGGCCAATCATGGAAAATCTGTTACGTACCACAATTAAATTTATTGATTTCTAAAAGGAGGGGAAAGACAGAGCGCCTCACACAGTCCAACATTTTTCCAACTGTGGTGGAGTCATTTATTAGGTGCACAGAACCACAAATCCCGAGTTATATCATTTTTTTTGTCATTGTTGTTTTTTTGACTCAACATATCAAATAAGAGGTCCATTCGGAATTGCTTCAAATACCACAGCTGTGATGAAGTGACATTTCAAACTGCTGCAGCCAAGAAACATCATCAGTTATTTTCACAAGATGCCGGTAAGATGCAGTAAAATAAATTGGTAACTTTGCGCAATGTTCATAATAAAATGGCACCATAGTGATCTCCTTTTGATCATGTCTGACAGATGGCCCCTCTTCATGCATCAAAGGAGGAAAACAAGCATATTCATTACTGAACAGACTGATTGCTCGCGGGTCAGCACCAGGGCCAGAGCTACTTAGATGCAACAATTCTGGGAAAATTCCCCAACTTAATTCCCCTCTTAATTGCCTTGTTTACTTTCTCAGATTGACTTGAAGTAGCACTATGACTAAATGTTATCCCACAAAATTGCCTTGGATAGGACACAAGAGGGATAATAAGACATTTATTTGGCCAACGTAGCATGACAACAGATTGGTAAGAGAAAACCATGATGTAGCCCACACATCTCCTAAACTAATGATAAAATCAAGATTATTATAGAAATAATTATTTTATATCACATTCAGACTCTTGCCAAATTGACCGCTTTAGAGTTTGTATCATGTTGACTTATGAAAGAAAAGAGCTAAATGAGACAGAAATGGCACTTTAAGCTGGCGATTAGATATTTCAACATTTCATGGCTGGCAGAGGCTGATATAATATAAATTCAAGATTTTGCTTTTACGGTTTTGGCAACCAAAACCACAAGACAACATTTGTCTATCGAAAAGTAGCTGTTTACTGCTGGTTTCCCTTCTTTTTGTCTACATTGTGACATAGCGGGTCAAAAGGGGTCCATAGAAAGTGTAAAAACAAGAGGCAAGCACACACTAATTCAAAGGCTGTACTGCATGTGTGCGTATGTGTGTGTTTATTATTTTGTAGGTCAAACACATGGTCAAATTATTGGAATATTTGACCTATTTTGTGGTCCAAACCAGCATATGTATATCCAAGCCTTTGGTCCAGGGACCAAAATGACTCAGTTTTTCCCTTTTTCTGGAATTTCAACACACGTGTTAGCAGTTTTAAGCAGCAGTGAAAACCATTTGGACATCAGTACATAGTACATTACCATTTGAAAGTGCTGCTAAGCGCACACTTAGTGTGAGCAAGTGATGTAAAAAAAAAAATTAATCAGATGTGTGTCCTGCTGGATGATTAGTAAGACAATTTGGTTAAATTTTTGAGCCCATTGATTTTTTAATTTTCCGAACCATAAGTTCTCCAATTTGACCATGAAATCACAAACGTACCGTGCTGGAAAAACACATGTGCGACGTTTGAGCAAATGAGAACCAGGTCGATGAGGCAATCTGCTTTGCCTTGTCTTCTTTTAATCTCTGATTTGCACTTTATTTATTTTTGATGTGCGCACGCACAAATACATATGGTTTAGTAATTAAAATCTCGTGGACTGACCCGGTTCATACTATACACTGCCAGATGATTGCCTGTGATGGAGTTTTGGTAAACAGGAAGAATGTCTTCACATGTAGGTTTATCTCAGCTGACGAGAAACACATGACTATTACAGCTTAGCAATGGAAACTGTGTTTTATTTTCATAAACAAAGTCAAGCTGTGTGAAAATTGTTTAATTTGATTAAAATAACCCCACAGATAAATTTGCTTTACAGTAATGTGACCTCACCACAGCAGCTAAGAAAAAACAATCACGTTATATGAAATATGTCTTGTGGTTCAACTCAGTCATGCGATGCTAGCCTGGCCTCTGTCTGTCATTGCGGCATTGCAGCTCGGAGCCGGGTGTGTTCAGATCTGCCCCCACATTTACATTCCACAACACAAAAGCTCACTCACACAAACACACACTGGGTCAGTGGGACAATACAGTATGTTTGTCCGAGTTTTGTTTTAAAAAGCCACATTTCGTGTCTTTTACCCAGAAGCATGTGGAGAATGTTCGTAAAACATTATTGGGCCAGAGGTTGAAGCCTGAGACTTCCAACCAAAAGACAAAAACAAGAAAGAAAACCAAAAAATTCCATTATTTAGATTCAAGTTTGTTTTGCGGGGTGTTTTTTTCCCAGACGGTCATTGCATTTGTGGTGCGTAACCACATTTGGCCTAATTTAGGCCAGGGCCATCTTGGTGTTAGATATTTTGATTTCTTATGAACTCAAAAATGTGCAGATCCATTGGGACAGTTCCAGCTCTTGGAAGAGTTTGGGTCTCAATATTTCCAATAGAGATGTTCAGGGAATTTAATGTTTTACCCCTTAGCGTATAGAATAAACAATAATATCTCCAGAAACACACCTTTATGACCAGTTCCCACTGCCCAAAGACTGCTGGAATAGGCTCCAGCACACATGTGACCCTCGTGAGGATAAGCATTTCAGAAATTGGAAAGACCTCATCACAGGTCAAAGTTCAAGTTGCTAACCTTGTTGGTGAGTTCACACATGTAACTACAACCATGCATGGAAATCACAAAACACACCCTGAAATTACATTTTGCCTTAGCAAGCAAAAGTATGTCAGCCTACTCAGTCTGGCTGTTGTCATGGTAATGACCAGAGGGAGTGGAGGGTTAATGACGGGGTCAGAAGGTAACCACAAGGGGCTGTCAGTCATTTTACTGGCCAGAATTCAAGGAATGCAGGCAAAGCCTGTGGTGGATGATCTGTGAACACAACATGAAGAATTGAAGCAAAAGAAGACTGAAGTGAAGGAAGCTGGAAAGCACCTGAAGTGTGAGTCAGTGAAGAATGAGGAGGAGAAAGAGGAGTTGGGACGGTTACAGCTGCAATAACAGTCTGGTTTTGTGAGGAGCAATACTCAGCCAACATGGCTGACCAAGTTGGCCAAGCATTGACAGGCCTTGGGGGTCTTCTG
This sequence comes from Syngnathus leptorhynchus, assembly GCF_054491065.1. Taxonomy (NCBI): domain Eukaryota; kingdom Metazoa; phylum Chordata; class Actinopteri; order Syngnathiformes; family Syngnathidae; genus Syngnathus; species Syngnathus leptorhynchus. The sequence goes on from NC_141195.1 coordinate 21,193,658, forward strand.
CAGGGTTTAGCATCTCCTGGGCTAGAGGTGTGTTCCCCTTTGGCACTCTGCATTGAGGGTGTCAGCCAAGGGTGAGAGGTCTTAGGGGGCATTGCTGTGGGACTGGGTGGGCGTAGTTGGTACCCTCTCTCTGGGACTATATTTACATATACAGTAATCACTATTCGGGTTACGGTTGAAATTCAGATTTCAAAATCATGAGCGGACTATAACCTAAAATAATTATCTTTTTATGGAAGATCAAATTTTTATTTATCCATGTAAGGCAATTGCGAACAGATTCTCACTCGTGATGTCTACCTGACTGCAGACATGATGTTGATGCTTTACTATTCTAAAGAACAAGAAGACTATGCTATCTTAGTGTCATTGTTTGTTTACTTTCATTTCTTCCGTTTTTCTTTTCATACAAAGACTCGCGTGAGAGTCGACACTGACTCCACATGTTGGGGCACACACCAGTCTGCTACGCTCAGACACGCGGCCGACTGTCTGCTTGATGTGTAACGGTCTTTTGGCTTTCAAAACACACACACGTTTTATATTTACATAATGCATATTCTCATTGACAAATTCGACCTGGCAAGACAGTCTTTGTTCTACAATGCTTGGGCGAGGAAAGAAAATCTTGTACATCTTGTTTGAGGCACAAACACATGCGCTCTTGCAAGGTCATCTAGCACAGCCAACCACACCCTCACATCTGGCAGGACATGGGACCACCTGGCCTTAGCCTAGTTCCCAACCTCTGGTAGACCCACATAGTCTGGCCTCCTAACTCCCCCACCTGTGCACCCACAAATAAAACCATTGTAGCAATTTTGTCATTCCATCCGGCGAAACACACTTTGAGAAGGAAAAAAAGCTGCTCAAAATCACCGTTTAGGCTGGGGCTTCAGATGAAAGTATATTAAGCAGCATGTGAACATCTGGATGAAGACAAGTGAGGACAGAAAGCTCACAGGCACACTGTGTCTTTTCCACTGCATTTACTGTAAATAGAGTCTTTTCCCTGCAGCTGTGGGGTAAATGTGACAAGTATATGCTTTGGTGAGGAAATGAGATCATCTCACCTCTTGTACTCAGGTTATGTGCTCATTTTTACTCTTGACTGCTATAAGAACTTCCTGCATTGTAAAGTTCAATAGTTTTCCTCAGGTGACTTTATGTAGTACTTTGAAATATTACAAATTAAACCTTTAAACAGGGAGTGACTGTGTGAAGGTGATTTAATTTAAGGCAATTTGATGCCGGAAAAAGCTCTTACACAAGGTAAAGAGTTGTTTTGGACTGTTTATAATCGAGTTCCAATTTACCTCCACCTCAGTTGTGTGTTTCTCTACAAGAGTGGCCACCGGAGTAAATGTGTCTGTTTACTACAACCATCTATAAAAAGAAAAAAGAAAACATGGAAAGTGTCAAACTTTGTCCAATAAACACATTTATAGCTTATAATGCTTTTTGTGTCAGGTGGAAAACAAGGAGAAACAAAAGTGGGCCTGCTACTATTTTTTCTGAGTGAGAAGTTGCAAATAAACATGTGGGCCATACACCTTTATATTTGTTCAAAATAATAAACATGTGGGCCATAAATCTTTATATTTGTTTGAAAGAAATCCAGTGAGTTTGACTCATGCATTTTTGTCACATCACAGAGTAGAAGAAAGAACGAATAAAGTGAGCTCGGAAAAGCTACAACAAAGCAGAGAAACAATTGAGGGTGGTATATTTATGAACATGGCCTTAGATTATGATTGTACAAACACATGCTCACACAAAAACCTGAGTTGGCTGAAAAGACCGTCTGGCATGGAGCGAGGAAAAAGCTTTGCCGGCTGTAACACTGAACTCTGCACCCGATGATTTTGTGTGTGTTCAGCATATGCAGCCCCACCCACAAAGCCTCCTCCACACCATATGACCTGAGCACTACTCGAAAATGATGGCTTCAGGTCAAGGTTGTCAGAGAGCACAGAGAAAACAATGAGGTGTGTTTTTTGAAAGTGACTCATTGGCCATGGTGTTGTTTTTCAGGACAAGAAAAAAAACTTGATTTTTACAGTCAACAAACAAGTTAGGCAGTTGTGGCATCTGCTAATGAATAAATCGACCATTGGCTCTTGCTGTCTGCGCTCGTAAGGTAGAACTGTGCAATGTAAAACTCGACAGCTACATCTCTGACCCGGGATCGCAGTCTTTGAAAGTATGTGGTACTTTCATTTTGAAAGCAATGTTTTTACTTTGATAAGCAAATTTGAGTGGTACATGCGAGCAAGAGCAACACTTGTTCTCAATGCAACTTGATTTAGAGACCTGTAACAAAACGGTGCAGCTCATATGAGCTCACATATGAACCATTATTATTGTTAATAATGAATAAATAGATCAATCAATTAATTAATCAATCAATCAATATTGTGTTTACGCTCGGACAGCTGGAACCAAAAAATTAAGAATCTCCTTTTTGTAAGTTTCCACCAAGAGCGTGATGGGAGAAATTACATTGTGGGGAAAAAATGCAGAAAGAATCTAGTTGTAGTCTTATAATTAGTGACCAGGCGATATTCACAGTCTGTAAAATCTTAGTGTGCGGTTTAGTCAAAGTCAAGTCAAATTTATTTATATCGCCCTAAATCACAGGTCATTCCATACCAACTGGATAAAGGCTCTTCCTGGGGAAAACCTAAGGTATTCTCCAGGCCAGATATTGTCTTGCCTCTGTAGTCCCTGGAAGCTCCTCTATGTGAAACGTGTCCAGAACACCTCACCAGGGGCATGCTAACAAGGTGCCGAGGCCGCCACATCTGGCTCCTCTCGATTCACAGGAGTTTTGCAGTAAAACCTTTTTTCAAGTTCTTCTGTGACATATTGTATCTGGACCCAGTAAACAAGACATTATTTCCATGCAAGGAACATTAAATCACAGAGGCACTTGTAGAGTACCTAGCTGGGAATCAAAACAATTCTTTTTCAGTTGTTTTGAACAGCTTGTTGTTTCCTGTGATTCTCATGAAAAGTCCAACAAAAATGCATGTTAAATAAAAAATCCGTTCCTCTCGTAAAATCCATAATTCACTTCCGTGTGAACCCCTTTCTGTGTCAGATAATCACTCAGACACACCACAGGAGTAAATGGAACCAACCACCTTTTTAAAGTTTACTCACTCAACCTGCTGGCACCACCTTTAGCAACACAAAAATGTATTCCTGACTTCAGTCTGAATATGGCACCCTTATTTATTTTTTTAAGCTGCCTTCAAAACAAATCATTTTTTATGCCACAATCAAATTGAATACATAATAAAAGTCATATAAATGCAGTTGAAAACGTTTTCACCATATTCCAATCACAATGTAATTAGCACTTCTGTCTGTTTATCAGTGGCTGTAATATCTCCGGAATGTTTGAGGTAATAAAGTGCAGTCATTTCAACGTTAAGTTCAGTCTGGAGACTTTGATGACTTCATGAAAAATACATTTTTATCTCATTACTTGCATCATTAATTTGTGGATGCTGCTAATTACTCCCAGTGATAGTGCTCAAATCAAATAGAAGTGTGGGAAGCCCTCTGCATTTCTCATGGGAAATATTAGTGCCAAAGGGTTTCAGAAAGTTAACAAAAAATGTTACAGAGCCAACGCACACCTGACAGAGAAACTAAAACGTCGGACCACACAGTTTGTACCCTGAGAAACTTGGCTCCACCATCTATTAACACAACAAACCGCTGGGTTTAATTTCCCTACAGATGAGCCAGCTTCTCACCGCTAGGGAATGTCCTGAGGGTGTCAGATGTAGAATTCAGAAACAAAATAAGGCAAGCCAGGGGCAAGGGTGGCAAACAGGCTGTAAACAGCCAAACGTTACAAATACAGGAATGATGCAAAATCTGAAATATGAACAAATATAATAAAAGAGCAATGCTGCAGAGTCATGCCAAAAAACAGAAGTGCACCAAACCGCGAGGGGTCCAGATCTAAGGAGTGGACCAGTCCTGTGAGACTAGACCACTAGAAATACCCTCTCTTTTACTTTAGGAGAGTTGAATGAAAAATATGTTTTACTTTGTCTTTTTAAAACAACATTTTGGAATAAGTAGTTTTAAATCACAGTTTCATGAAATTTGTTTTAAAACACAGTGAAGAGCAAAGATTTTTAATACCACACTTGGATATAATCTTAAAAACTTTATACAAGAGCAGCATAGTTACAGATCTACAAAATTTGATTAAAAGCTATTTACTGGATTTATTAAATCTACTCTAATATGATTTGGGAGTTTGAACCTGGGAAACATTTGTCATCATTGTAAACATGTTATGATTAAAAGCTATTTACTGAACTTATCAAATCTATTCTAATATGATTTGGGAGTTCAAACCTGGGAAACATTTGGCATCATTGTAAACATGTTTGCTGACTTCTATGACCTAGATTAGTAAGCTTTTTTTGACATGAGCCCCATACCAATGCAGCCAACTCACCTGAGGTAAGTTCAAGTTGAGACATTTACTTGCATTCATTGGGTGTCAGAAAACAACATACTTTTATTTTCCACATCACATGCCAAGAGGTTTGAGTTGACTTGAGGTTAGGAATGGGAAAAACATGTGGGCCTGAATTTAAGTTTCATGGTGAGTGGACTTCCCGCTGTTAATGGCCAGTCCTGTCAACAAAGACTTTGAAACCAAAGCCAAAGTCAAGGATGGTCACCAATCAACTCAAGCCACAGAAAAGATCCAAAGGTTGAATGTCAATGTCAAGTACTGGTTTGTGTGAAGGGGCTAGATCAATATTTGTTTATCCTAAGCCAAGGTAGACCTCAATCATGACTTTGCCAGTATTTGAACTTCAAGTTTTGCATTTGAAGTTAATCTTGACAACACGACAACCACCATTTTACCAAAAAAAAAAAAAATGCATGAAATTGAGTTCCATTTGGAGCTAGCAGCATTTTTGGAAACACAAGCCAAAATGCAGAAAAATGAGGAAAACAAATGCATCTTTTATTTTCCCTCTTCTTTTAATTAATTGTTTCCTGGGACCATTAAAAGTCAATCAGTCTAGTGGGATAACTGTTCCCATTTTCATTTTATGCACTTGCTAGTTTTGGCTTTGTTCTGTGGGAAGCTGACTGTTAAACCAGATTAAATTGCACACTTTTGCACTAACACCTGAACATTTCTGTCCGTTGTCAGTGCTGGTATCACTTTCAGTCCTCAGGTTCATTCCAAAGACTACAGAAGACAATGAAGCACCCTGTGGTTTTATATTTGACAGACCCACTTGAGTAAATCATGTAGGAACATTTTTTAGGATGTCGTATTTGTGGGTTTTGAAACTTTGGCTGGGCTTTTTATAAGCATTAAATTGTTTTAGTGCAGCAAAGTTCTTGAAAATGCATCAGCAGCCACCTGATCTTGTGGTGAAACACACTTATGGGAAGAATACAGACCTCACACCTCATGGACTCTTTCAAACTGCCTTGTTTTCAGCGACAGCTTCCACTCTTAGTTAATAGGGACTCTACAATGGGTGGGGTCGTTTCCTGTGCACACTGGAAATCCTGTCTCACCGAATATCATGGGCACAGGGGACTGAGTGGGCAGTAGTGGTGACTACACTGCCACTGAACCCTCCCTCAAACAGTTAAGTGAATGTGAATAATGTAAAAGCCATCAGCTCAGTTCAAATAAGTTCACTTGTTTTCCCTGAAGACTGAAAACGCTTAAATTTTACACCAAGTGATGATTATGAGAAAGAACACTCTAAAGACTTTTATTTCCAAAATATCTGTATCTGACTCTCATTAGAAGATATTACGTTTAAACGCATCTATTTTTCCATGCAAGCAAAAGTATTGATAGGTCACTGGCAGGTGCTTGCATTTCAATTATCATTTTGATTATTTCTTGATTATTCAGAGAATCAAACTATTTTTTTTAACGTGGATTTGGAAAAGTATCATCCTAAAACAAGGATGCAAACGGTCTGGTCAACGGTTTGACGCAGTGATTGCAAGCATTTGCAACTTCAGTAGAAATATTAAATACAGTGTTATTCACTTTGTTTTAGGTCTGTTTTTAATACTTCTGCCCATTTAAAATGTGACTTTCCATTGCAAATAGTGCTGACATCTACGTTGTTTCCAATCCAGACAAATGTTGCTTTCTTGACCTATATTCTTCTCTTGATGTGAAAGCCAAATGCTTTCATTTTACACTAGAAAACAAAGGAATGGGCCTCATTGTTCCAATTGAAAGCTAAAATAGTGAGGTCAGAGTAAACTCATATTCTCTCATTGTATATATCACATTCCTTCCTGACAATATGGCCTCACTTATTTAGGTTAAGATTAGAATGAGGAAGTGGGAACTGCAGACAGTGCCCTGCAGCGTGCTTGCTCATGAAAGGCTTAACTGTGCAAGGTCAAGCCATGCCTTGTCCACACAGAGCAAACGCTCACAAACAAGTGCAATTATAGTGACATCTAACAGTCAAGTTCTGAATTTCGGAACGTTTCATCAACATTCCTGAGCTGTGTACGTCTCTCTGGCTTGATCATTCCACTGGGGAGGCCAGTGTGTCTGCAGCAGGGGTCCAGCTGTAAAGAGGCTGTAAAAGCCAGCAGATGAAGTGCATCAGACAAGCCAATGCCCTAATTAGTTGTTGAGCTTACTTGCTTGCTTGTATTCAAGCTGGTGCTCTAATGCAAAGTGCTACCCTGTAAATGTTTTTTTAATTTAGAAAAAAGTCATTATTTCTCGGGATGGCTACTTCAGCTATGCCTGAAAACATCGTTATGTGAAGTGTCTGGAGAATAAAGAAAGAACGAAAGACTAGCTTGTTCCTTATCCTGGCTGCAAGGGTGTGTCCTGATGCAGCCTTGATCAATTCATCATTTACCGGATTTCATCCAACATGAGCACACTCGTCTTCAGTCAAAATCAAATGTTGTTTGACTTTTTTCCATACAATTCTTACTGTTATTACTTGGCTTAGCTTTGAATGTATTTCCACAAAGAGAATTGAGGGCACCTTCATTTTGAATATGGACATCTACCTTTTCTTTGGATTGTTTTACATTGTGTGTTCGATGTGCCCTCCCTGCATCCGTTGCAGCCTGGTCATGCTGGAAGAGGGATCCTCCCATCTGTGGTCTCTTCTGAAGGTTTCTCATTTTTCCCCAGTTGTTTTTTTTTTTAGTTTTTCCTTGCCTTCCTGGGAGTTAAGATCAAGGGATGTTGAGAATGATTGTCATGTGAAGCCCTTTGAGACTTGTCTGTGATTAAGGGCTATATATGTAGACTTGACTTGAGAGTTCACATAATGTTAGAAGCTGTATGTTGAAGCAAATTTGGAGAGACCTGGATTCTTGTCCGTGGGGAGGTTGAGTGGAGTTAAGTGGAAGAGCAGCTACAGCAGGCAGGAAATAATACTCTTGTGGAATTTCCCAAACTCCTTCACCAAATACAGCACTTATGAGTAGCTCTTCACTCGCTCGCTTCCAGCCACCGGGAAGATGATCATACTGGAAGTGACTACCGACTAATTTGAAGAAGAATAATATTTATCGTCTGTGACTTGGAATGAGATGACGAAGACAGTAAATAAACACTCTCATCCAGAAAATAATGAACAGAATTGAAGAAGACCACTGAGCAAAACGTAACGGGAGGAAGTGTATATTCAAATCCATATTTCAATGACGATGCAGCGTTTAAACACTATATCTTGACTGTGCACAAATGCACTCACGAGATAGCTACATCGGCAAAGTTCTCTGTTTGAACCCTTTCATGCTACAGATCCCTGACAGTCACCAGACAGACTTCTGTTTTTCTACCACCCTCACACCAACCCTAGCTCTCTCGCTCTCTTGCTCTCTCGCTCTCTTGCTCTCTCGCGCTCTCGCTTTCTCACTCTTGCTCTTGACATTTCTCAGGTTATTTACAGAGACTGACAGCTTTTCCCACTGGCTTAGTCTCTCTGCACACCCTGACATCATCTGGCCACATTATATAAGCTGTGTGTACACAAACACAGCATGTCATACATATATATCTTTGAGTAATAAGATCTCACTGGTTGCATCAGGAATAAGGTCTGGGTGGCCACCTTGTACCACACAGAAGACAGACATTCATGTGCTTTTGGACCAATCTCTGCCTTTTCTCACATTTGCCATTGGTTAGGTGAGATTTGTAGTTTCTGGCTTTTCACTCTTTCACACTGCATGAAGTGACCTCGCTGTGTGTCTGCCTGGCTTGCTTCCTTGTTTTGGTTTAGCCAGACATCAACATCGGGCTGAAATGTGTAAAACAGTTCTCCGTCATCTTTTCCATCCCCTCTCTGGATTTGTTATCAGAAAAGAAGTTCATGTTTGATTTGAATTCCAATATGTGCCCTCATCAAAGGTGCTGACAGACAGTGTGCATGTCTGTATCTATGTCTTTGTGTTCGTATAGAAAGGAGTGATGGTGGCGGTGGTAGTGAGGGGTTTCAGTGGAATTATTGGGCTTTTGTTGACAGAAGGGGAGGAATTTCTGTAAGGGCCTGTAGAGGACAGTAACGTCAGCAAAAAATACCATCACTTGCAAATATGTCCATGTACGTGCATAGATACATTTTCATTTTGAATTCTGTTAACTTCTATTCTGTTGTGATAGAGGTCCATCCAATTTCATGTTGATCCATAAAATTGGTGTATGAGACTATAATTGACTCCTTTTTTAAGGGTTCATGTTGTAAATCTCGAAAATATTCCGGGATTTTTCAGGCATTTTGTGGAGCTCAATTATTATTATTATTATTATTATTATTATTATTAAGAAGGACATGAATTACTTTCTGTGCTGGCAGACAGGGTCACTGCCCCCGAGCACTGACCTACATCTTGAAAAGATTGCTGTCCACTCTATCATTAGTTCATGAGCAGAGTGTTTGCGGGGTTATGGTAAGGCAGGTTTTTGTGGCTGTGTGTCAGTGTGTCAAAGTGCACCAGGCCACTTCCTTTCGGATGAGTGGGTGTCACAGGGAACATATGTCTGGTAACTTCCTGCCATCAATCTTTGCATGACAAACACAGATACAATTTCCGAGTGTGTTTGCCTCGGACACAGATGGCATCTGCTCAAGGGCTTGTTTTGAGCGCACTTGCTAACCTGCGCTCTATTTGACTCAGACAGACTCCCATCGAAGTTGATCTCTGGCCTTGAGGTCATTGCCCATTCGACTCAAACACAACAGGAAGTGCACTTATTTACCCCGCTAAACCAAACCAACAGATGACAATGCTTCATGGTCTCCTACACCACCCTCGTCTGCAGTTGATTCCACATCATTTCACTCAACTCATTCAGAGGCCATTCAAGGTTTCATATGTTTTCCTTTTGAAAATGCAAAGAATGCTTGAATCAATACAGCCTTGTCGAGCTCTGCCAGAAATGACAAACTTCTCAAGCCAGATTAACTTTTGACCTAGCAGGCCTCATTCTTGAGAGTCCAAACTCCCTTGAACACCACGGTAAACAGGTGTTGTCAAAGGTTGACCCCTGTGCAAAAAGACAAAGATGTTGCAGGGGGAAGTATATCTAACATCCGGGGTTGTTACTATTTTGGTGGTTAGGTACAATTGTGAGGTCTTTTCAAAAGGAAAATATTCCGATGATATTTGCAAGTTTGGATGAGTGGAACCACCCATCCGGGAATCTAAGACCACCAAGACACTAAGCTTTCCAATTCATTGGCTCAAGAAAAGAAGAAGGTCAAAAAGCAACAGGAATTTCAAAATAGAACATTTTTTCCAGATTTCTGAGAGCTGGTGTTTGTGAAGTTAAGAGTTTATAGTTAAGTGAGGTGATATGTGTCCTCACAGTAAAGTTATGGTAGCATTTGGGATGAGGACATGCAAAGAGCTGCAGCCACACTTACAAAACCCTGATGTAATGTTTGTGAGGACTTAGTAGTTTGGCATGCATTGCTGACGTTAACGCACGCTAAAGCAATGTGGGACAAAGTGCACAAACACATGCTACATTCAAAAGAACTCAACTTTTCTCAACCATCATCCTGAATCCTCCAGAAGCAAATAATCCCTCTCCCCCTACTCCATTGTTCAAGCTGTGAAAAAATTGCTCTGTCAGTATTTGGACCTGATGTTGCAGGTCATCTGGCCTTGAAACCAGACTGAGTTAGGAGCTTATGTTTATTTGCTCTCACAGGCAGATCTGGACCCCCTCTTATTCAGACAGCTTTTCATTCGACTGAACACCGGACAGGCTGTTGAGTCCACTGTAACAGATTTAAACAAACTTGACACTGTCCCGGTTAAGAGGAAAACAAAAGACAAGATGTACTTTTGCTGTGATTGGCTGTATGTCTATTCAACCACATCATGCAGCCTTGTGATGCCAGGCTAAAGATCATCTCCAGATGTTTAATTGTAGGAAAACTTAAAGAATGGATAAAAGCATGATACACTGACACCCGCCGCCCCCCAAAAAATTTGCAAAACAAGTCAATTTAAGTACCGTTGTTTTTGTCCAGGCCTGTTTTGTGAGTGTCATGCCTTTGTTAAATTATCTGTTTTTAGTTCTGTTTTTCATGTAGTCAACTTTGTTCTTGCTTTTTTGCACTATTTTTTTTCCAACTTTCTTGTGAATTTTTGTTGATAATCTGTGATGCCTATCAACAACTCAATAAATCCAAGTTTGTTCCTGTGAATTGTACATTTGGGTCCTTTATGCATTATTGTCTGTAGAATCACCAGAAATGACTCTGGAAGCCATCAAGACCCATTGCAGCGTGAAGGAGGTCCATCCGAGTGAATAATTAGTCAAGGTAACTTCCTAAATTGACATGGTAAATTCCAGTCCTCAATCACACATCAAATTAGTCTGGCAGATCAACTCCAAAAAGTGTTGACTCTAACATGAGTCAAACCCACATTTCCACCCACCACTGCTTCACCAGCCTTGCCCGAAAGCCTTGTGATGAGCCATCTGACGACTCAAGGGAAATTTTTGCTCAATTCCGGTAACTACAGGTTTTTTGGGGGGGGGTCCAATGTGAACTGGACTACCAAACAACCGTGTTGGACTGAGAAATCCAAAGTGGGTTTCACAATCTCGCATAAGACTGGAAGAGCAGCTGGCTGGGCCATGGCTGAGTGATTATTTTAAGTCAGACATTTGCAATTCACCTCAACTTGTCGGTAAGGAAGAGATTTATTACTTCTTTTTTTAACCACACTACTCCCAGAACGGACGCAGTTTGTGCGCATCAAAGACCTGCATGGGCTTTCTCATGCCAAACTCCTTGTCAATCTCAGACCTTATCAGAAGATGCATCAATAAAACCTATCAATTCAGTCCAGTTTAAATCATTGATGTGAGCTCAGTGATGCCATTGTGGCAAATGATCCCATTCAACCACATACCACATAAATGATGACATCAACCCATCAACTCAAATGAAGCATTTTAAAGTGTTGTGTCGGTACAGCTTTGCCAATGAAAAACAGACAAAAGGAGTAACAGCCCTGTGGTCTCTGGCGAGAAAATGAGAAATAGATTAAATGAAGCAGAGGCATCTGGGTAATGAAAGCAGGATGCTTTGTGGCAATTCTGAGAGCACTTTGACCAAATCCTTCAGACAAATAAAGTCCAAGAGACAGGAGGATCACCAGATGAGCATCATTTGGAGTATTCTTGGATGTAGTGAAGCGTCTGAGTGAATCATTGGGGGGGGGCGCCTGGGCAAGCTATGACCTGTCTAGATTGAATCATTATTTTTCTCCCTGAAATGAACAAAACATATTCCTGAGGTAAATGCAATTTATGAAACACAACTGTTTTTTTTTCTATTGCAGGTAAAGCATGATTTAGTTTTGTGAGATTCTATTACGGTTTTTGGTTTACAATCGACATGTGTTCCTCTTACACCCACCAACTTAAGCGAATTCAGTACAGAAGCTTAAAAACACCCTAAACAAAAACAGTTGCAGGTCATAAATGTGATCATAATCAAATTCAATAACAGTAGAAAATAAAAACACACTTGTGTTTCTGTGATTGGCATTTTCACTGAACACTGTTAAGGGGTCAAGGCAATCTAGCATGAAGGTTGAGACCATAACAAGCACCTTTGTACTGTAGATACAGTGTTGCCTGGCCCGTTTTGCTATCATGTCAGCCTTGCCGACGAATTTTGGCTTGAAGCTGGCCTCATCAATTGAATTCATCCCATGCTGTTCTTGATTAACTTCTAACTCCATGACTCTCTAAAAGTAATAATCATAATCCAAGTCTCTAGAATAGTTTGTGACAAAATACACATTGTAATACTTCTGCAATTGAATGACCTCACTTGGACATACTGGTGACTGAGTTCTTTTATTCATTTAGTTCCTTTTGAGAGGAACCTTGTACAGCTGTTTCATGTGGATCTGATGTTTCGTCCTAGAAATGGAGGTCACGCTGACATTGATTGCATTGATGTTTCAAAAGACCTCATCGTCTTCCAGAACTTTTGTCTGAATTTCCTTGAGTTTGATTTCATCGTTGGCCACCACCATGACCATAATGGCCGGCGGGCTCCTGCTGTTCAGTTTGGAACCTTGCCCTAACTTATGAGTGAGGCAGACGTTGAATCCTCACAGAAGGAGCAAAAAAGCTATTTGGGATGAGAACCACAAGTCAGATAATACATGTTACTGGATGAGGCTGGATTGTTTGTCCAGCTTCTCTGTATGAAAGGTCGATTGATGACTTGCCCTAATTTCCACAAGGAACCTGAAGACCAAAAAAGCTCTTCATTAAATGCCACAACATTCTCACTCATTCTCAAAACAGAGCCACATGGCATGGTTTTCTATGAAACTGAGGAACCAATAGTCACCCTGAATATTTTTTTGAATGTGTGAGAGAAGGAAATTGCTCTTGGTGTACAAAGGCTGCATGGTAATTGTATATCCATGTGTGTGCACAGAAGGACTTGTCTGGCTGCAGCTATAGGTGAAGCAGCCATCCTTTTCAACTTTGTTTCCTTTGTCTCACACCCTTTTGGATCTCCACCCAGGTTTCTGTTGGAAAGGGACAGGCATTTCCCTGATTGTTCCCCTGTGTTGCTCCGTCACGGTTCTTCCTCTTCGAGAGCCTGGCCAGAAAAAGCATTGCACTCACTGCTTATATCAAGGTCGAGTGTTTTTGCTCTGCGGCCATGAAGGTGTGTCAACTCCCACTGGTGCCCACTGGCAGGAAGAGAGCAAGGAAATAACCCCCATCTTTATGTCTTAGTGTGCAGATTTATTAACCCATTGCCCTTTCATTATCAAGCTTCAAACACTATTTTTTCAGTGTTACTTTTAAGTTGCTTATCAAGAAAAAGCAAACCCAATGGTTTTACTGTCCTAATATACAAATAATTATATTGGATTATGTATATAGTAGTACAAAAAATCCTTTCAGTTTTCACTGAAATATTTTTCTTTACGTAGTGATGTCAAAATGAAGCTTCAAATTTGCTTTATGAGCTAGTTGTATTTATTTGACTCTTCTTATAAAAGGTCTACCTGCTCTGCTATGCCTGGTCATTCCCCTGCACATTGAACACTTTATTCTGAAGCAAAAAGTACAAAGTCAAGTCTCTTTCTGCTGCATCTACACCTTTCTGTATTTTCAGTTTTTTGCAGTTCTTTTTTAATTCATTTTGTCGTTCTATTTTAATTGTCACAAGCCTCGGGACTTATAGGGCTAAAGTTTGGGTATTCTATTTTTCCCTATGTAAAGTGGAAAAATCTGTTATGATAATAAAATTCCTTGAATCCTTGCGTGTACTGTTCATCCGTAACAACAACACAAGGTGCCCCCCAACCGTTTTTAAACAAAACTTCCCCACTGAGTGTCTCATCCTTTTCTCACGGCCGATGAGTGATCCATCCATGCATACAGACTGGCGGTGTTTACCATAAAGGATGACTGTTCACATGGCTTGTCAGGTGATGCATGTTGCCAGCTACCTGCCGTGCAGCTACAGACTGTCTTGGAGCCCAGGAGGTGAAAAAAACATTCCGATTTTTTTTCAGCAGAATGGGAATGCTAGATGTGTGCACATGTGTGCCTTAACATGTGAAGAAATTGACAATAAAACGGACTTTGACTTTAATTGTATGAGTATAGAGCAGCTCGTCAAGAAATCGTGTGTGTGTGTGGGCCTAAGAATTACGACGTACAAATGTCAATGACTTAATGTGATCAGTCACTGTCATTAACGCATTTTTGATTCAATGCCATCAGCTGTGCCTCATCTAGGAAACCTTCAGTGCCAAACCTTCACTCTTCGTACATGGCTCAACTCCACCACTTGTGTTCCAGATGCTGCCTTGCGATCCTCTAGAAACTCGTTCAACTCTATTTAGCCACACCTCCATGTGGCTATATTTCATTCTTTTGCGATTTTTTTTTTTTTACTTTGCGGGCTACATTTTTTCCCCCGTTGTTTGGCTTCCCATCATTTTCTAGATTGCTTCTCCTGTTGAGGGCTACAGAAAAGCTGGAGCTTTTCTTAGCCCACTTAAGGTGAGAGGTCAAGTACACCTTGTACTCATCGCAGGGAGACAGACTACCATTCAAACACACTGGACACCTATCAAATAGTCTTCAATTAACCTAACGTACAGAATTTTGAACTTTGATAGAAAGAAGTGGAGAGAATCCAGAAAACCACAGGCAGTAAGTTTCCAACTCGTTGCAGTCTCAAAATGCTGATTTTTAAAAAAATTTAATCACACACACACACTGTATTTATTTTGCATTCTCTTCATTCATCACGATGTCTGGTCTGCGGTAATATGATACAGGTCACACAACGGTGAGTTTGATTTTCTCTAAACGTTACTCGAGTTTGGCCATACGTTTACTCACATGGCATTCCGTGCCGATATTTCTTTCATTTTATCTCCACACTGTGTTCTTTCCGCTGTCTTCCTTTCATTCATTTGCTAGTCAATGAAGGTTTGTGTATTAAGGAAAGTTAAGTTTGTAAACAAGGAGAGAGCTGGTGTGGGCTTGACCCTTGCACAAAATCATCCAGAATCAGTGCACAGCCCAGAATCAGCTGTTACGCATTCATTTTTCAGATCAGGAACTAACAAACGTTCACACGTGCTGATATTTCCAGTATCGTGTCAGTATCGTGTCGAGAGAAATCTGTTAACTCGGGCGCAACCATCGTTTGTGTCTTTGGCAATGAGAAGCCTTTGTTGGCTGTACCAAAGTCAGACCTTTAAATCAGCTCTCACATTACGTATTATGAAGATTTCTATTTTGGTTAAGTAGCAAGATATTCAAATAATAGCACCTCTCCAACCAGATGCTCTCGGATTACTGCACTAACCCAATAGTCCTAAATAAAAGACATGTAATGTTTTTTTTGCCTCAACTTCAGTCTTGCCTAATTAAAAGGTGATTTAAACACCATTTTGCATTGTTTGTATTTTATTTTCAGTACATATTGACATACAGAAGAGCATTTACAGATTTTCCAAAGAACTTGGACTTGTGTCTTAATGTAAACATATATTGTAATTATTGTTTGATAACAGATATTACAAATGGACATGTGACACTGTTTCATGTTGTGTTTTGTGTGAATCAATTAAAATAGTAACATCTTGTCCAGGTGTTGCTGTGCATTTTTTGTTTCGATAAAATATCTGAATAGACAAACTCATAGGAATTGTTAAAAATACAATATAAATTTGCAACCACCTTAAAATGTCATAAAGTTGGACTGGAAATGTGTGTTCTTATGACATTGTGCCAAATAGTGATGCTGCTTAGGAAAACCATCTCACTTGACAAATGATATTTAAGAAACCCCTCCGAAGTCTTTTAATTTTGCAATTTTTTTTTTAAGCAAACACATACAGTACTTCACCTTACCGAAGGTCAACTTGTTCCGTTATTCTTGCCTCCCTGTGCGTACTTCCTCAAGCGACCCAATTTCCTGCATACTTTCCATTTCTCTCTCGCTCTGCGTGTTCAGTGGGGGGAAAAAAATAACTAAGGGAAAATTGAAAAACCTTGAGAATAGGAATGAGTAGCGATAAGATTTTATCAACACCACTAATCTTAAGGGTAATGT
The DNA here is from genome assembly GCF_054491065.1 of Syngnathus leptorhynchus. NCBI lineage: Eukaryota > Metazoa > Chordata > Actinopteri > Syngnathiformes > Syngnathidae > Syngnathus > Syngnathus leptorhynchus. Next base: position 21,209,806 of record NC_141195.1, read on the forward strand.
TAATCAGTCCAGTGCCTAAACGGTATTCATATCGGTACTTTTTTCTATTAAAAAACACCAAAACAAAAATATTGGAATTTTTCATTTAAATAAGTGTACTTGTCTTACAACTACATTAATGTCAAATACATTTTAAAAAGAAAAGAATTGATCAACTCACTTATATTTAACAATGTGCTACTGGCTGCCTCACCGGTGGCAAACACAGTCAGCGGTGGGTAAGAAACTTTTTGTCTGGGGTGTCTGCAACACAGAGCTGGCTAGCGAGTTGAAAATCGCTTGTCAACGTGATAGTGTGTTTTTCTCATAGGAGCTGAAATTAAGTAAATCCAGAATATTGTGTCGAACACTTTCGTATTTTCACAAGTTGATGGAAACAGGAGCAGCAATGTGCAGAATTAATTTTGGTGGTAATTATTTCACATTTCAGAAACCAGGTGATAAGAGAACATGACAAACCAAGCCAGGAAATACAATGTTTGCCTCTCTCCTGTGATAAAAAAAAAACACACCAGGAAGTCGAGTTTTAAAAGTGGGCGGGCTCATTTGCTAGAAATTTCATCCTCATAAAGCAGTGTACTGCCACTTTAACCTCCACGATGAATGGGAAAGATTATTGTATAATCACAAACAAAACAGGACGTACAGCATTTTTGCCTGGTAAATGATTTCAGAAAAGTGGGTAGAGAAAGTAATTTATATAATTGAAGTGCAACCTTAGGGACTCATTGGGACTCGACAGCCACAGAAAACAGAGGTGGGTGGCAAATGGAGTTTTTTTTTTTTATTACATTCAGAGTAAAGGAAATGATTCAGCACAAAAAAAGTCATGATTGCCATCATGTATGTAATCTTGAGAAAATGTTTTGGCTTGTTGCCAGAAAGAGACCGAATGTATGTAACAAATCTGAGAAAAATGTCAAATATTAAAAAATGACAAAATGATTTGTAATATTTAATAATGCATTTTCTTGCTTGTTCCAGACACATTTTAAGAGACATTTTTTACTTTTTCATTCTACTTCTATCTCGTGAATTATGATATAATGCATTGCTATTATTGAAACCAACTAGCATTCTCATGCTGTTACATTATTTACTGTTGATGTTTCTATGGAAATAAAACAGCCAATGAATGAATGGCATCAGATTTAAGATAAAATTAGGACAGGACATGTGTTGTGGTTGATGATTATATTCGGCACACTTTCTTTAAATTGTGTTAAATTCAACAAATGAGTCATGTAGCTGATTGCTCATAAAATCTCTATGAAGGAAAATCAGGAACAAATAAGTGCTACACCACAAGACCCTCAGAGGAGATGTATACAATGTGTGGATGATTAAGTGATTCTTGTTTTAACTAAAGCATATGAATTTCTAAAAAAAAAATGAAGAGGAAGGGGTATGCAGCCATAAATCTTACCCATGCTCATAAAAAAAAAAATCATGACACATAGTGACAAGGAATGTTGCAACACAGTTTACAGCAACTGTTTCATATATCAGAATGTCAAATGTTGCTCGCTATAATCTTACATTTAAAGAGTTTTGTCTGAATTTCACAGATTGCTTCTTTCTGAGATGTTTTATTTTTTCTCAATGCTCACCTCTCTTTGTAACGCCCCCATGCCCCAGATACCTGACACTAATTACAAGGTCCATAAAAGCGAGCAGAAGTTGTGTTGCGGACTTTGCCTGGTCTCCATCACATATATTGGCAGCACATTAACAGGAGACGACATTTGTCTGTGCAAAACAGTGAATCTTAATGCTGGGCTTTTATTTGGCACCCGAGGGAAAGCCTCAAGGACCATGTACAATTGAATGTGTGTGTTTGTACTAAGAGCATGTGTGTAGTTGAGGAATTCAGGCATTGTATAACCACCAATTACTCTTGACCTGTAACCGTTTTATTTTCTCCAGGGAGTTTGTGACACTAATGAGGGAGACTCAAGTAAGGTACTTAGTTGTAGACTAAATCTAGACAAAGAACACTACGGCTTACAACACAGTCACCCTAATTACCTGGGTGGATGCTGTTATTCACTGTAAAGTTGTTTGAAACTTGTCTTATATACTGTACAGGAGTGTTCATACAGTGTGGTTTGCATTTTTTGTCAAGACAAACTATTGTATGCATGTGTTGAGGAATTCTTCCTACCCAATCTTTCATGACCCTATGTGAACCCCCCACCCCCTTCCCTCATAGCTGTTCTGCAACCAAGAAGTATAATATAATATAATATAATATAATATAATATAATATAATATAATATAATATAATATGCAATATTATATAATATTATATATAATACATAAAAACATATGTTTGTATGTTTGGTTTATATATTATTATATAATATTATATAATATAAAATAATAACACATTCCAGAAATGTATTTCTTCATTTAGTCAGAGGGTTTGATGCATGCTGTTGTCCAAGTTATGAATGAAATCCACCACACACAACCGCTGTCTGTCTGCACCTTGGTCAACAAAGCGCTTTACAAAAACATTCAACAGAAAATATCACAAGAATCATTGGCAATGATAGAGTACACACATAATGAAGAAACAGTTTTTCACTGCCAAGAGCACGTGTTGTTTACAAAAATAGAGCCCTTAAATTTGATACATAGAAATGTGCCTGCTTGTTTTATTTCAGTATTGTTCTTTTTATGGTGGCTATAAATTCAGAACTGATTAATTTCAATTGGATGTGTCTAAACTATGCACAGTGTAACCTATTAGAGAGCAGGTATCAAAGTATTTTTTGTTTATTTCTGTATTTCATTATTTCTCAACGTTTCTATTGGTTTTGGATGGACAATATCTGCCCCCTAAAGGAACGGTATTGGTTGTGTCAACAGTGGCATTGACGACGGGCGTGACGTTCTGTTCTCTTTGGAAACGTGCGCCTATCTGGAATAAACCATTTCGATGATAGGAATTGGAAGTACCTGCTGTGTGAACTGTGAAGCGTTATAGTACGCGCAGAGGTAGGCACAAGCGATGTCGATTTACAAATATTTACATATCGGTTTATTATAGCTCTTAATCAAGTATAACGTCAAAGGACTCAAACTGAGTTGTGACTTGTAGATTACATTTCAATTTGGATTCGACGAGGACGCATGGTGAACCTGTTACGTATGTGCGTGTTTGGCTTTCCGTTATCAGTAGCGGTCATAGGCACGGGCTACACGGATGATGGCCCGGGGCAGGTATTGGAAAAAAAAAAAAAAAAACCATTTTGTGCAGCAAAGCGGTTTTTTATCATTTGTCATATCACTGTGTGAGTCAGGCCTGATGCTCGTGAGGGGTTTTCGAGTTGACATGACAAGTCAGTGAGCAATTGGCTCAGGCAGAGTATTATGGTAGCCAATCAGAGCCAGTGTTTTTACACTTGTGCCGACGCACATTTGTCAATCGTCACACGCACATAGATTACAGGCAGCAAGGGTGTCAGGAGGTGCAATCCGGGGTCACGGGCATGCTGGAGTCTATCCAAGCAGTCATCGGGCAAAAACCCTAACTGCCCAGAAAATGGAATAGCGGAAAAAAAGTAGTCAGTACGGGGATAATGTGCATTTTAAATCTACATATTTTGTGCGGCCGTGTGTGTTTTTTGTTTGTTTGTATGTTGGGTTTAAAAATGTAATGGTGTTTGCTGAAATTGAATCATTCATTTTCTACGGGTCAACCTTAAAGCTTCACGCCCGTCCTGTCGGAAGACAAACATCAGCCTCAGTTTTATCTGGGGGTTTTTTTGGGTCGTGTATGAGGGACAGATCATTGTCCCAATAAAACTGCCCGCCCCATTCCCAGTGTCATCTACACCTAAGCTCATGAGTTCCAGCACGGACTTGAGAGACAATAAGCAATAAGAAGAATGGGAGAAAGGACAAAAACACCCTCATTTCACTTTGCCCACAACTACGTATGTAAATCTTTGTATCCACCTAGCTTACATTGTTCTGTATCTTTCAAGGGGTTGTGTGTGTGTGTAACCAACGATGACTTCCCCGTCACTGCCACCTCAAATGGAGCCAGTCCTGAACAACATTGAAAATGAAAGAACCTCAAACAAGACAACAACAGAAATCAACAAAGTTGACTTGCATGCCCGGGGTCAATGGGCCAGCAAGGCTGAGTTCCTTCTTGCCGTGGCAGGCCAGATCATTGGCCTGGGAAATGTGTGGAGGTTTCCATATTTGTGCTACAAGAATGGAGGAGGTAAAATAAATGAGAAAGCTTTGCAAGTAGCAAAGCAATCAAAATGAGCTTCTTCTACTCACCTCTTATTTTATCTCTTGCTAATCTTTTTCGTAACTTTCATAGACTTTACAACATCCTCTTCACAGAATGAACCACGGAAAGTAAATGTTATCTGTGTGTCCAGGTGTGTTCTTTGTACCTTACCTTTTGTTCCTGGTGCTGTGTGGCATTCCTCTGTTCCTCCTGGAGACTTCTCTGGGCCAGTACACGAGCCTAGGTGGTGTCAGTGCCTGGAGAACCATTTGCCCAATATTAGGAGGTACATTTGTATTGTACTGTATACTGTATTTAATAGTTCAATGAAATTATATTAATCAATTCTATCAATCAAGCAAAACAGTAAGACTGGATAAACAACAACACAAAATACTGCATAGTAAACGCATTGCAGTTCAGGTTTCTGGTTGCGGTCACCAGATAGCATCAATAAGCTTTGCTTGTTCTCTTGTCTGTCTGCAGGGCTCGGCTATGCAAGCCAGATGATGATCCTGCATGGATGTGTGTACTACATCGTCATACTGGCTTGGGCTCTATTCTATTTGTCATACAGTTTTCAGGAAGAACTACCCTGGTCACACTGTAATAACTCGTGGAACACTGGTCAGTTAGTACAGTAGCTGCAATCAGGTCCACGCGGATGGCATGAAGTATAATACATGTATTTGTGCGCTTCCCTGTAGATGCTTGTTTCATGTTTGACCATCGTAACCATACAGCCAATGTAAGCAGCCTGCCTAAGAACACCACGTCACCTATCATGGAATTTTGGGAGTCAGTGCCTCCTCGGTTTCATTGCTAACTAATGAATAAAGGTTTAGCTTATTGTGGCAACTCTCTGTGTGTGTTGTAGGCGAGAGGTGCTCCAGCTCTCCGATAGCTTAGACGAGCTCGGTCCTATAAGCTGGAAACTTGCACTGTGTCTTGCCCTCGTCTGGCTCGTCTGTTACTTCTGCGTGTGGAAAGGTATTAAATCCACAGGAAAGGTGAATATAAAATGATGTCTTTTTTTTATGTTACACATCATTCAGCGGAGTTTTTCCCATTGTTTGTAATTGTCATTCTTCTCGTTTCCTTCACACTTTGTACTTTCCAGGTTGTGTATCTCACAGCCACCTTTCCATACGTGATGCTGTTTGTTTTGCTGGTGCGTGGTGTCACTCTGCCTGGAGCAGCCCAGGGAATCATCTACTACCTCAAACCTAACCACACACGCTTGGCAGACCCGCAGGTGTAGACAGACAGTCGTGTCCGTAAAATATAAACTTAAGGTTTTGGATCAACATCAGATTTCAAAGGTTACCAACAGAATTTAGATTAGATCATCTGTATTCAACTTTGGTAAGAAATCGTTGGAGCTTGCACCGTTTCTTTACTGTCTTTTTTTTTTTTTGCAGGTATGGATGGATGCAGGCACCCAGATCTTTTTCTCATATGGAATCTGTTTGGGTAGCCTCACAGCCCTTGGCAGTTACAACAAATATAACAATGATTGCTACAAGTGAGACATTTTATCACATATTTAATCACACAGGCAGCCACTCAAATCATTTGGAGTCCATATTGTGTGAAAAACTAGAAGCTAATGGTCAGATGGGTTCTAGAAAGAATGAAAGGAATGGCCCAAGAAAACATGCTTGGACACAGCCACACCTTCAAGAAAAGCCTTAGCAACCCAATTTCCCACACTCAACTCAGTCATGCCAGAAAACAATCAAGCACTTAGCTTTTGGCTTTTCTTTACAGCTAATCCAGAATGCAAGGCCATCAACTACTGCCAGATGCACTTAAATACACGACTCAGTTTTATGTAAAATTTGAAATATTTTTTCTTTTGTGCATACAGGGACTCGTACTTTCTGTGCCTCCTGAACAGTAGCACCAGTTTCCTTGCAGGGTTTGCCATCTTCTCAGTGCTTGGTTTCATGGCGGAGGAGCAAGGAGTGGACATCGCCACTGTGGCTCAGTCCGGTAAGAACACATTCGATACAGATATCCTAAAATCTTTGATGAGCCTTTCTCTTGTTACTCCACTAGTGGGCAGTTTTCATTCTACTCTATGCCATGTCTGTAGAACAAAGAAAGATCTATTTTCTTCAAAGTAAACTATTTTCAGCCTCGGCAGACCTAATTTCAGCCACCACCGGAGGATTACCACTGACTCTTTATTGCTTTGGATTTACTTTTATTTTTGATACTCTTGCGGTTTTTTTCATCCCAGGGCCTGGCTTGGCCTTCATCGCCTTCCCCAGAGCAGTAGCCATGATGCCTATTCCCCAACTCTGGGCCATCTGTTTCTTCCTTATGATCATCATGCTGGGGCTGGACACACAGGTTGGTAGCACAACATGACATATTACGTGAAGCGCCATAAGTTAAAAAGAAACAGAAATCTTCTTTCTGTCTTGCAGTTTGTGAGTCTAGAGGCGTTGATGACATCTGTGACCGACTTGTACCCCCATCTGATCAGACGCGGCTACCGCAGAGAGCTCCTGCTGCTGTCTATCTGCATTGTATGCTTCTTGATCGGCCTGATTATGGTGACGCCGGTAACATGACCTCTGTGTGAACGCGTTGAACTAACCACTCACTTTGGATTTTCATGACATTGAGTAGTCCACTTTGTGTGTTTCTTTGTCTTGCTGCCGGCCATCCAGGGTGGTCTGTATGTGTTCCAGATATATGATCATTTCTCCTGCAGTGGAGCCAGCCTACTGCTTCTCTCCATCTTCCAGTCTATTGCAATTGGCTGGATCTATGGTAGGAAACAGTCACATGTTTTTAGTGCTCATGCGTTTGAGATTAAAAGGAAATTGTATTAGAGAGCAGGAAGCAGAATGACATAAAACCAGTTTTTGTTATTACATTACTCACATACTTTTAACTTCCCCACTCCATGGGCATTCCCACTCATGGTCAGTAGACCGAACATGGCCGCAGCTTACCCTCTGTTGCAAGATTGGCTCAAAGCCAGGCTCTTGTCTGTCTCCTCTGGACGCTCAATCAAGCCCCCCCCCCACCCCACCCTCTCGCCCTCACAGTCTGGTGGCTCGACATAGTCACTATTCTAGCCCGACCCGCCCAGGGACAAAGGCATTAAAAAAAAAAAACATTTACACACATGCCATGTCAGTCAAGGCTAAAGAAAATGCAATAAAAAGAGAAGGGACTTTGTAGGTGATAATGATTAAGGGAAAAACATAGTTGCGTACACTGATCCAGCTAAATACCAAAGCAACTTTTTTATGACTCTCCCAGTTGGAAGTGAATGTTTAGGAAGCGAGAGAATCTGAGGGGGAATTCCACAGGAATATCAACTCCACTACACGGTTTGCTTCTTATTTGACCTTTTTACTTCATGACAATGGCTGTGACAGTCAGGAATTAAAATGTCTGGTTCATTTCTCATGTCACCCTCAGGTGAGTTTAAAATTATGGCAATGTGAGCAGAATAATAAAGCCAGAGCTTAGTTCTTACTCAAATCACAGAGTCTCGTTAAAGGAAACTACGTCTCATTTAGAATTGTATATACATATCCGCTTAAAAAGTACTTTTATTTCCTGTCATTATAGCGACAAAATCGATTGTAACTAAAACCACAACCACTTCTTTTGCGCGAAGGTGCCGAGCGCTTTTGTTCAAACATTAAGGACATGACAGGCCACAATCCCCTGCTTCTCTTCAAGCTGTGCTGGAAGTATCTGACGCCAGCCGTGTGCACAGTAAGTGACCTGCCATGATCGAAAATGTACGTACGTTTCCGTAGATGGGCACTTTACCCCCATTTATTTTAAGTCCATCTGTCCTTTTTTTAAAAAACTGTTGTCCTCCATCCAAAATGGGCATCTGTCTGGGACAAAGAGACAAACCAGTCCATCCCAGTGATGGAACGTCAAAACTTCTTTCATGTGACTTGTAGGCTACCTTCTTGTTCTCCTTGGTCTGTTGGTCTCCATTGAGCTTCGGGAAAGGCCTGGTCGCTCCAAGTTGGGCAACATCACTTGGCTGGCTCCTCACCTTGTCCTCTGTGTCTCTGCTTCCAATCTGGGCCATCTATGCACTCGCCATTACACCTGGCACCCTCACACAGGTTCTGACTTGTTCTTCAGTCGCTTTGTTCTTCTTGTGTCCACTTCTTGACACACATTTAACCTTTGTGTGTGCTTCTGTCACACCACAGCGTTTTCACACCCTGTGCAAACCCACCATAACTTCTCCACAAGCCTTCCATCCCGGTATCCTGGCCGAATACAGATCTGCAGTTCCCCTAAGCGAGAAGCCAAGGAAAGAAGTTGACAACGTCATTTGAGACGACGTGGCTAAGCATCGATTTGTGATGCACTGAAACTATGCAGATGTGATAAAAAAGGGTGGAGTTGCTTTGGATCTATGACCTCTCCAGCTATGCACGCCAAGCAAATACAGTTTATTTCAATCTGTTATGGTAGAATTATTATTTTATTCTATCTTAACGGTACATTTTGGTGGGGGATTCTCAATGATAAATGTTTACAATACCAGTTACCTAAACTTTACGTTGTGGTAGCTACAAACACTACGATTCAGTGATGAGTTAATAGTCATCACTTCTGCGCAACAGCAAAACTGAATCAAATCCTTTTATGTTTCCTGTTAAGGGAATGGCGAGATGTTAACATCACAGTACTGTCGTGTTTTTTTTATTTTTTTTATTGAACTAATTGGTAGCTAATACGCTTGCACAGCTATGACATTGTAGTTTTTGCCATATTGTCTGCAAGCTCAGCAGTTGAGAAACAGGTAAATCGATTTTGGGACACATCAACGAATCATTTCACTGTCTTTTCTTGATCTCCATTGTATCTTAATATACAAAATATGAATTGCTTATTAATTCTTTAGGTTCGTTTCAACAAATTTGGTTGTGAAGTGGGAAATGATGCTGCCAAAAAATCCCTGACTTTATATATCAACAGTGTCTATTTAAGAATTGTGTCTCCTCTTGTATTTGATCATTTGTTAATTGTGTCTATGTGTGTCCTGACCAGTTTACGGTGTACCCCGCTTCGGCGCCTACTGACCAGATAGTGGCTGGATGGATCATTTTGTTCCACATGAATGCGTGAGCGAAAACTGTGATTGAAAAATATGTGATTCCTATTCAATTGGTATCACTCAAAAGGCAGCTAATAGCAAAACTTTTTCGTCAACTGATCGTTGTCATCATCAACTGTCATCATTGTTAATTAAAACTGTTCTCTAGCCAATTGTGACTTTGCATTTTTTTGCTGAGACTTAGAACCTGTGAGATTAGTTGCTATATTAGGGCAAGGCGTTTCTTTCAAACACATTTCTGGCATGATTGATATTTACTTAGCTGCATACATGATGTGAATAAAGGAGTGTGCACATGTTCTTTAATTCATGGGAGTGTTCCTGATTTGACATGTAAGATTACCTGTGCTTCTTTAATTCATGGGAGTTTTCCTTATTTGACATGTAAGATTACCTGTGCTCATGGCTAGAAATGAAGCCTACACAAACTTACTTAGAGGCATAGCGAGTTCCCCACCTTCCATTTTTATCTTAATAGAAATTCTGGTTTAAGCAATGATGAAAGCAGGATGGAGAGCATCCATGTGTGCATTCCAAAGTTGCTGGCGGGGGTTAGGGGGTTCTGACAGCAACACTTAGTAACAAAGCTTGGCGGTTACGTAAAAGGATCGGCTTGTCAATGAGCTGTATTGGATTCTCTCCTTTCCCAGTCACGGTAAGCGACGGGCTGGTTCCATACACGTGACGTGGCACGTGGAGGCCTTCGATAGTTGTTTTGGTGATGTTCTGTATGCAGCCTGTGTGTGTTAGCAGGGGGGGGGGGATAACGTTGGCGGTTTATGTCCATATGGTTGCTTTGGCATACATCTCCGTCTCAGATGATAAGGATTAAAAATCATCCAATGGGTGAATGTGAGGTATTCATAAAGGGAGGGAGCGACCATTGCAGGGATTCGAGCCAAACTGTGTACTTCTGCACACACACACACGCACGCACACACGCGTCTGCCTGACATCATAGCAACCTGATCAAACATCCTCTATGACACAAAGGTTTTATTCGCTGTGGCTTTACAGACTTGCTTTTACTGCCGTTAATACACTTGACAGTTTGGTGTGATGATCAAGCATCCGGTAGTGGGTGATTCAAGACAAGGCAGAACAAAATAGAGATGGGCAAGGGGGGGGGGGGGGGGATATTGCATAACAGCTCAGTGAAGTGGACATGTGTTCTTTCTGAAGGCATCACATTAAAATGAATAAAATTAGCGCAAAAACATTGTGAGCCCTAATTGTCTTATGTCTTACAATGCGTCTGTCTGTGCATAAGGTTAGTTTTCTGTCACTACACCCACACACATTTAAAAGTTCAACAAAATCACAACTTCCAAAGAGGAATAGTAAGAGAAATCTCCACAATTGTAAAGAAGAAGAATGCATTCTTGGAGGTTTTGTTCTCGCTCGGCACGGCTGACAGCGGCAGTGCGCAGTGTTCCATGTTTGCCCATTCTTCACAACCTCTTTTACACGCTGCAGCTCTCAGTCAAGACGTGTACAGATGAGAATTCCGATTAGAACGCCAACCTGCATGGGCTCTCATTACTTGGTGCAATGATGGTTTGATGCTTCTAGGGACTTCTCTCTCTGCATGGTGCAAGCTTCCATTGGTGACTCTGTCAATACGACAATATAAAATGGATGTTTTAATTACTTGTAGAATTATAATTGAGTCTCTGGAGCATCGGGGCTATTTTGAGAATGTTATCAAAACACCTGGGGTTTGCTTCAAACTTTAAAAAAAAAAAAAACACAGGTGGTGCTTTGAGTCTCCTTTAGGATGATTCAGAACAGGGGGGTTAAGTCACATTCTCGAGCGGTCCTCTCTCCCTCCTCTGACATTGGCCTATGCCATTAACATCTCTTGCAGGAACAATAAGTTCTTATTCATGGAACAACCATAAATTATCTATCGCTGCCTGGTTTGCTGAAACTCGCCACTTAAATCCTGTTTGAACAGCTTGAATTATTTAAATTGCCAAGCAGCAAAGGTTAAAAGCAACAGGGACATTTTTATTTTATTTTGTTGAGTTAAAACAGTGTGGCGAAATGTTTCTTTTCGTCTGCGTAATAATTATTACACCCCCAACCCAACCAGATGGTGAAAACATTTATTCATCAGTTCGTAATTTGTCAAGATGGGGTGACTCTTGCGCTGATGAGGGACACTTGAAGCACTTTTCTCCTCAAATATTCTTCAGGTTTCTTTTCTATCTCTCCTCGCAGCACTTAAAAGATTTGAGGAAGCGAGCTAGAGGAAAGGGGGTGGGGGTGGAGGAGTGGTGATTGAGCGCAAAGGGGCAGGACTTTTTCTCTCTGGGTCCTATTAAGAGCAAACTTTGTGATTTGTTCTTCAAGTTCAGCCCAGACTGCGCACAGTTTCACTGCGCTACGCCTTTCCCCCTCCATCCCTGCTCCTTTCTATGATTTTGTTGACGCTGTTTTACAGGACATGGCAGGATGCGCTTTTGGGACCAACAAGTAAGTTGTCTCCTCAAGGTTCGCTCCTTCATGTTTCAGACGTCATATCATGTTTAGATGCTGGTCTGTGTGGAATGAACAATGGTGAGGCTCCTTGGTGCTGCGGCAAGCGGCATGTTTTGGTTCCATCTACTGTTGCTGTGTTTGCTGCTGGAGTCGGAACTCGGAGCCGGGGTCTCCGTTTTCCAGGGTTTCTACCTTCCACCTGCAAACGGTTCGCTGGTCACACCAGCCAGGAGGACAGATGGGGTCGTACGGACTATTGATCGGATTTATAACGGAGGGGGGAAGGCGGGGTACTTGATCTACCTGGATGGGAGTCGCTTTCAACTGGACATGGAGCGTGATGGGACCGTGATGTCGCATCACTTCAGCCCTCAGTATGTACTCGCCATGATGGGAGGCAGCTCGGAGTCTCTGCAGCGGGACTGCGTGTATCGCGGAACGGTGAACACCAATCCGGAGTCTCTGGCAGTTTTTAACCTTTGCGGTGGAGGTCTGGAAGGCTTCTTCGCCGTGCACGGTGTGCGCTACGCGGTCACGCCGATCGTCCGAGCCAAGGGGCACGAACACGACGCGCGCGCTCTACAAGACAAGGACGCGGAACACGCCCTCCACGTCTTCACGCGTGAGAGCTTCACGTTTGAAGCCGCACGCGACGGCCGTGAGAGCTGCGGGACGCGCGACCGTGGCAGAGGGCGCCGGGATGCGGTGCGGAAAAGTTGGCGCAAGGGTCGCTCGGGCAGAAAGAAGCCGGACAGAGAGAGGCTCCCCGTGCATGATCCGGGAGCGCGCGGGCGGAGTTGGTGGAGCCGGCTCGTTCCAAATGCAGCTGAGGACAGCCACATGCGACGCAAAAGGTCGATCTCTCGCTCCAGACATGTTGAGCTTCTTCTGGTGGCAGATGAGACCATGGCCAAGAAGTACGGCAAGGACTTAAACCACTATCTCCTCACCCTGGCCTCCATCGCTTCCAAGCTGTACGGGCACGCCAGTATCGAGAACCCCATCCGGCTGTCCGTGGTGAAAGTCACCACGGTCACCGACAAAGACAAAGGGCTGGACGTGTCCAAGAACGCAGCGGCAACTCTCAAGAGCTTCTGCAAGTGGCAGAACCAGCAAAACCCACTGGGAGACGACTCTCAATACCACCACGACGCCGCCATCCTCTTCACTAGGCAGGTAAACAAACTTCCACGCTCGACTTCCCGTCTCGAGGCGTCGGGTCGACCGCTTGTCCTCCAGCCCGCACAGCAGCTTAGCGCCTAGGTGCGATGCCAAGGCAACCGAGTGACGCCATCGCTTATTTTGATTTCTATGGCAGGCAAGCTGCTTCTCTTTGCCCACTGGGTGACACGTTGCGCATTTAAGCACACATGAAAGTTGCTGACATGTTAGTTTCCCCGTGACTCAATGCGTAAAGGACACACATGAAGACCAAAGCAAGTGGTTATGTTGAGTATGAGCTGATTTGTTTCCCTCTTTGAATCCCAGTCTGGAGAACCTCATGCAATTGCTCCCACCACTTTTCTGTCTTCCTCTTGGTGTTGAAATTTGCGTGCGTAACACTGCTCAGCATCTGTGAAACAGCCATAAAAACTGTATTTCCTGCATGTGGTGTTTTTCTGGGCATGTTCCTCTGTCTCCAGTCTACCCTCCCAGTCCCTCGACAACCTTCAAGCCTCAGAGGCTGAGACCTGAGGCCTTTGCAGACAAATTCTTCCCAGGAATGTTCAAATTAACTGTAGGGTGCACCCCAGAAACATCCCTAAAAATTCCTATGCGACTAAATAAGGCAGTCAACCCCAGCCTTGTATTATCTTCCCATCACTCCAGTCTGCACATTTTTCCAGGTTAATTTTACAGCATCTGTCAGCTGAGGCTGTCAGAAAAACAAACAGTCTGTATGGAGACCACACGAATTTACCCTTTCTTTCACCCAAGTTCAGACTCCCTCTTTAATTCTCTGCTGCCTGCACCACAGCCACACCTTTCTGCTCTTCATCCTGACTTTGGATCTGTAAAGGAGTAATCATTCATTGGCAGCTGTGTCAAAAGCAGTTGGTAAAGAGTCCCAGACCTTGCGTCCCAACCACCTACTAACATTGTTGACACTCTACCTGCTCCCCCCCCCCCCCCCCCCCCCAAAAAAAAGAAATAAAGTGATGCCCTGAAGCCAACATCAGTAGTTAAGACTACAAAGTCAAACTACTATGTAGAAACCTGTAAAGAAAAAACCAAGAGCAGGTTTTGGGTTTTTTTTATTTGCTTTTTGAAAGTAAGTGTAAATTACATGACCTCATTTTTGGGGTCATGCCCTTCATAAACCCATAAAAGCAGTCACCAGTTTACTTTGAGTTTGACCCTTGACCTATTTTGCGCTGTAAGCCCATCTTCTGGATTCTTCGTTGTGTCTGAGCACTAAAATGGATGTCACTTCAACCTGTCAATCAAAGTGATGGGCAGACGTGCACATCTAAACACTGCAGGAAAGTAGAGAGTGAAACAGGAATGCACAAGCATAAGGTTACGGTTTCCCTTGAAAGAGCACTGCCAGGAAATAACTGCAGTTGGCTCAGGTGTCTTGCACCCAGCTGCATTGTGGATGAAAAAAAAAAAATCAAACAATTTCAGCATGTGTGACAGTTATTTGAACCAGTTCTCAAGACTCTCCCTCTGGACATTTCATTTTCTTGTAGATTTTGGCTGTATTTGTTATGTTCTGTTTCAACTGAGGTTTTTCAAAAGTAGCGATTAAAACCTTACTTAACAACCAGGAAAAAAAAAACATCCTGTCGGAAGGCAGCACATGACATTCCTTTCTTGGAATCTAGGCTCCAGTGGGCTTCTTGTCTGGAGTTTGCATGTCCACCTGAATGTTCACAACATGCTTCATGGAGCAGACTAAATTGTACATAGGTGTGATTGTGTGGGCAACTGTGAATGTCTATCCATATGTGCCTCGTGATTGGCTGCTAGCACGGTCATGTGATCATCTCCAGGTCACCTGCCACACCAATGAAAAATAAACTGGATGGACAACGACCACATCGTGTCAAAACGACGACCTCTTTTCCAAACTCAATGAGACAATTTCAAAACCTGGACAGACACCAAAGTTGCTCCTGTTTTCACATATCATTTCGGTATTTGGATCGACATTGCCTGCGGGGTGCTTGCAATCATCCTAAAATGAATTTTGACTCGTCTGGTTTGTTTTTAGATGTTAGCTCAATAGTAAAAAAAATGTGGGACATACGCTGAATGACAATGTGATATTATGAGATGCCTTGGGTGCATATCGTTCCTTAAATGCACAAATTCCTACCCTCCTTTGCACGTCTGCTGACTTTATCCACATAGTTATGTCATTTAACCTTTTACATGGAATTTGCACGTGTGGCGGCGACTCCTCCCTTTTCCTGTGCACTTGACAAACCCACAACCTACCACGTCCATGAC
This sequence comes from Syngnathus leptorhynchus, assembly GCF_054491065.1. Taxonomy (NCBI): domain Eukaryota; kingdom Metazoa; phylum Chordata; class Actinopteri; order Syngnathiformes; family Syngnathidae; genus Syngnathus; species Syngnathus leptorhynchus. The sequence continues at coordinate 21,225,120 of NC_141195.1, forward strand.
TTTTTGTCTGCATCACAGTGTACATTTCCCAGCTCCCGCCGCCGTCGCAGACGGCCCTTCTATTTATTTTAACCGTTCTTGATATTTCACACGTCATACTTTGTCTGGCATCCGTCGACGACTTGCAGACAGCCCAAAAGTCTCGACCTTGGCCAGCGGGCACGCTGCGTGGGTCTCGCCCTCAGCTCACTGTGACGCATCAATCGGTGGACGTTAGCTACTCTTCTTTCATAAGCTCGTTTAGCCTCTCGATTTTTCTTACCCGCGAACATCCCAGTGCATTCTCGTCACTCAGAAAGTTTCCTCGCGCTTTAGTTTTTTAGCCAAGACAAACTACTTTTCTGCTAAAACTCGCATGACTCTTCAAGGAAGTAGTATAGCCTTTTCCACACATGCTGTACATGGTATATGAAGATCCAACCGGTTAAAGTTCAGCTTTGGTGGTGGTCTCTGTTGAGTCATGACATCAGATGTGTAGTGTGTTTTCAGTGGGAGCTAAACTAGCTTACTCAGACTTTTAACATGTGTGCCTGGTTGGCTGTTTGTTTAACTCAAATCTTGGCTAAGACCAGTCAGGCTCTCACGCGTCGGCACACCACCCGGCAGATTTTTTCATCCAGTCTGCCACCTGTTCCCCTGTTAGTTCTGCCAATACCTTCGTAACTCTACGCCCCCCCCCCCCTAACCACACCCAGTTCTTCTCTTTAATTTCCGGCATCTCTCCATCCCCATTTCCTTTGTTTGTTTCTTTTTTGACGACCGTCTTTCTTTTCTCCCTCGAAAAGAAAAACAACGTTGTAAGAAAAACAAGCAAAGTTTCTATTTTTCCTCCTTTGATTCACACTTTTCTGAAAACACAAGCTTTCGCACCAGGGTCCTGGATGGGTTTGGTGAAGAAACAAATAGAAAAGGAATGGGTTGACAGAGTGTAAGAAACTTTCTATACACTCCCACTGTTAGAATCAAGACAAACATTGTACTTGAGAGGAGAGGGTACTCTGTGGCCAGAGTTTCCCCTCACTGACCATGTGTGTGTTGAGCAGTTCCTTGCCAAACCAAGTCACTATTTTGCTGTATGGCCCATGTCCATCCTGTTTGTTTCCTGTCAGCACATGTGCTGTATTTATTTGAATGAACGGGAGTGATGTACATCTACATGTGCGTGTGTGCATGTAGTCCCATCCAGTCAGTCAAGTGTGAGTGCATAACACAAGGTAGTTTGTTCCGAATTGGTCCACCCGGAACGGGTAAACACGCTCCCCGTAGAGCCTCTCCCCTGTAACCCAGCAAGCCTGTCAGCAGCACTTAGCATGATGGTTCATCTTCATGGAACATGCTTTTGTGTTTTTTTTCCCCACTTTTTGTGCACATACAAGGACGTTTGTTTGTTAGTGTGCAAAGATGCCATTTGCTCTCTGATATGATGGGTGCGGGGAGTGTTAAGCAATCGATTGGTGCTCTCGACGTTCCGTGGCAAGACACCCCGAGGCCTCGTCTGCATGTATGTGCAAGAATCAATTATCATGTACCCGCTGGCAAATGGTGGTGGAAGAAATATTGACACAACACAGTAAACATCAAATCCTCGGGCTGCTTTAAAAGTCTTTGTTTTGCATCTTTGCAGGATCTCTGCGGCCATCACTCCTGTGACACTCTAGGAATGGCAGACGTTGGCACTATCTGCTCTCCGGAGAGAAGCTGCGCTGTCATTGAGGATGACGGGCTTCACGCTGCATTCACAGTGGCACACGAGATCGGTAAGCATGGATTCACTTGTTTGGACGTAGAGAAACAGACAAGCTTGGGCTGGCTCGTCCGTCAGCAACTCTGTGGTGGTCGACTATCACATGAGTATTACCTGAGTGTTTATTGTGTTTTCTTTTCTCATTTTTGCTGCATGTGCAAACCTGTGGCATCATTTCTTGCCTCCGTGAACCGTAAATAATGTTTCCATTATTTCCTCCGTCCGCCTCAGGCCATTTGCTGGGTTTGTCCCATGACGACTCCAAATTTTGCGAGGAGCGTTTTGGCGTGAACAGCGACAAGAGGCTCATGTCCTCCATCCTCACCTCCATTGACGCATCCAAACCTTGGAGCCGCTGTACCTCGGCCACCATCACAGACTTCTTTGATGATGGCAATGGTGAGAATTTTAAAACAACTTTATGAGTGACCAAAAGTAAGCATTATGAACTTCCATAGTATCCATCACCGGGCAAGGAATGAGTTTGTAGCCTCAGCCAAAAATCATATAACCTTCTTCAGCATGGTCATAACATATCGTGAAAATATTTGGACAGAAAACCAATGTACCCTTCCACCAACATCATCCTATACTTGCCGTTTTTGCAGCCGAGTGTCTTCTCGACTTACCTCGTCAGCCCTTGTTGGGTCCCGAAGAGCTTCCGGGGCAGAGTTATGACGCCGTGCGCCAGTGCCGCCTGGCTTTTGGGCCAGAATACACCGTGTGCCCCGGAATGGACGTGTGCTCTCGGCTTTGGTGCGCAGTGATTCGCCAGGGACAGATGGTGTGTCTGACCAAGAAGTTGCCAGCTGTGGAGGGAACACCCTGCGGGAAGGGACGCATCTGCCTGCAGGGCAAGTGTGTGGACAAAACGCGCAAGAGACATTACTCGGTAGGAGGTGATTCCACTTTCCGCCTTTCTAGCAAAACGGCAAAAGCTTGATGAGACTGACCCTTTCTTCTCTCCTCTGTGCCCCAGTCATCCAACCATGGCAGTTGGAGCTCTTGGGGTTCTTGGGGTTCATGTACCAGAACATGTGGTGGTGGAGTGCAATTCGCCCAGCGGCTGTGCAACAACCCGCCCCCACGGAACAACGGGCGTTACTGCACTGGGAAGAGAGCCATCTACCGGTCTTGCAATGTTACGCCATGCCCACCGTCAAGTGAGTGCAGCATCGTGTACAGCACAGGTGTCAAAGTCAAGGCCCGGGGGCCCAGATACGGCCCGTCATATCATTTTAGATGGCCTGCAAAGACAAATTGTGCATCAAATTCATGTCAATTCCTAAAATTTCAAATTGTTTTCAAATAGAGATATCGTTCGCAATTTTTATTACCGTTCATTTTTTTAAAATATTTATTTTTTAATATTTTATTTCATTTTATTTCAATATTTCATTTTTAAATATTTGGACAGTTTTTATTAGTCTCTGTTTTGAAAACTAGTTATTCATCAGTTTTATCGTGTCGCCTACACTATATATAAAATGACACGTTCATACATTTATTTGGGTTGACAATTTTAATGGGCCTTCTTTGAAGCAAACTATGATTATGATGCGGCCCGTGACAAAAATAAGTTTGACACCCCTGATGTAGAGAGCGTCATCACAACCGAAAATAAAATGTTTCTTCTCATGCTGTTATCCTCCAGATAAGAGTTTCCGGCAAGAGCAATGTGAGGTGCGCAATGGCCCACAGACAGATCTTAAAGGGGTGAAAACCTTTGTTGAATGGGTGCCCAAATATGCTGGAGTTCTCCCAAAAGATGTGTGCAAACTTACCTGCAGAGCAAAAGGAACGGGTTACTACGTGGTGTTCTCACACAGGGTGAGTTATTGCCCCCCCCCTAAAAAAAAAAAAACCTGTCCTAGGACATACTAGTCAAACAAACCCTTTTTAGGGAGATGTTAAAGAAACGCTCTGTTTTTCAGGTGATAGACGGGACCGAATGTCGTCCTTACAGCAGCTCGGTGTGTGTGAAGGGGAAATGTGTGCGCACAGGCTGCGATGGCATCATAGGCTCCAAACTTCAGTTTGACAAGTGTGGCATATGCGGAGGTGACAGCACAGGATGCATCCGGGTTGTGGGCAACTTCACCAAGAAAAGGTACGAATAAAGACAACAAACATTTCCTTTTTGTATACATGCTTGTGTAGAGTTGCTGTGAGGAAAATGACGTCAGCTTTGTGGAAGAAAAAATCATTTGCATGGCGTAACAAGAAACCTGTGGGATACCGTGTCATTGTATCGATTTTTCTATGTTAAACAACTCTATCGCATATCAAATGATTTTCCAATATTGTCCACCGATATTATATCATATATCGTCATATCGTCATCTGCCATTTTCCAGATTTGGCACATAATGATGAACATGGGCCCGAAATGCACATCTGCAAAATTTTTACTAACTCAAAACATTTTACTCACTGATTTAAACAAGTTCCTTCCAAGTGGCATTTAGGACTTGATGTTACCAAAACTGCCTCTTTTTTTCCAGCAAAATGCAAGGAAAGGAATTATGATTGAACAAATGAATACAGAGCAAAAAGTAAAATAGACGACAGAATGTGGTAGCCAGCCTAAAAATGTTTAACTAAATTAAGTGAATAGACATGGAAAAGCAAAAGTTGTCTGGTGACTTAAATACGCTTGCTGGTTTTGAGTTTACATTACCACAAAAACTTTTTTCTGTAGTACATAGTAACATCTGCTTCCTGCTTAGCTAACCCAATCTCTACTTTCACCCTGACAAACAGTAAAGGCTACACTGATGTAGTGAAGATCCCTGCAGGCTCCACCCACATCAAGGTTCGTCAGCACAAGGCCAAAGACCAGACCCGTTACACTGCCTACCTCGCCCTCCGGAGACCCAATGGGAATTACCTCCTAAATGGCAAGTTGATGATCTCCACCTCTGAGACCATCATTCCGCTCAACGGCTCTGTGCTTAACTACAGTGGCTGGAGTCAAAGGGATGAATGGGTCCACAGCATGGGCCCCGGGGCCCTCCAAGAGGCCTTGGTAGTCCAGATCCTTGCGACAGACTCTAAAAAACCCCTGGATGTTCGTTACAGCTTCTTTATGCCACGCCGAACGACTCCACAGCAGCCACCGCGATTGCTTGTCCAAAGTCTGAATCTGGCCCGTTTGCAGGGCACGACAACTGACACCAAAACCACCACCACTAGCGCTACGACGTCCTCCCCCACTCCCACTATTCCCGTCTCTTCACCAACAATCGTTCCCAGTTTGTCTACACCACCGCCCGGACCCCAATGGGTGACAGGAGTATGGATGAGCTGCTCCAGGACTTGTGACACTGGTTGGCAGAGCAGGACAGTTCAGTGTAAGGACCAGGGCGGGAAGCTGTCCAAGGGATGTTTGCTAAATTCCCGCCCCTCCGCTTTTAAACACTGTCTTGTCAAAAAATGTTAAAATAGCAGGAGGATGGGAACAAGACTTTGTCGGACAAAAGAAGTGGTCGGATAAAAGTATCAAGTGCTGCATGTTGGAATATGGACCAATGGATTTAAGACATCATCGAGAACCTTAATCAGGACTGTGAATGTTGAAGCAAGTCTCACAGAGACTCGGCTTAAAGAATGTCTCAGAATTGCAGTTGCAGAGCACAAGTTAAGAGAGGACCCGTTTGTTTTCCAGTCAAGGACTTTTGTTGCATGTTGACGAGTCAACCTTGTTTCAGCATCCACGTGTACTTTGTCTTATTTTGTGTCTTTGTTTGTGTGTGTCAGTGTTGAAGTCCTGTATTCTCCTAATTAAGGGAGACACGTGTCTTTTGCCCTCCAGCTTACTGCATTGCTTTGACCATCCAACTATCCAGGGATGGGGGCAGACGATGACCAACAATGGATGGGGAAACCCGGACATTCGGTGTTTAAATGGTGCTTTACACTCTGTCCATTATGCACAATAATATATTACACAAAAGTAGGGGAAACATCTATACTGAGGTTGAGACTTGCTCAGGCTCTCAAAGTTCCTTGCTTCTGCAACAACTCGGGAAGAATGACACAAGTCTTCTCAAGAACAGAACAGTGTCCTTGCCAAGTCAGCTATCAGAGGGGTAAAATAACTATGACTCCATGATTGTCCTTAAACTGGAAGTCAACCCCAACATTTTCTTTGTGATAATATCTTCCATGCAGCCCAATTAGTCAAAACACGATGTTCCAATTCATGTTTCCTTCGTGGAAAATGAATTAAACAGGCAAAATCAATCTGTTTTCATCAGTCTGTGGGGGCGGCCATTTTGCCACTTGCTGTCAACTGAAAATGACTCGCACAGGTCTCAAGTCATAACCAATCAAAGCTCAGCTTCAGAAAACTGGTGAGCCCTGATTGGTTGTGACCTGAGACCTGGCGACCGTGATCTCATTTACTCTCGACAGCATGTGGCAAAATGGCCGCGCACCGAGATGGATAAAAATAGTCGGATTTTGCCTGTTTAACTCATATTCCACAAATGCAATATTTATCAGAACATTCTGTTTAGACGAGTGAGGCCACATGCAACATATTACGGTAAAGGAAATTTAGGGGTTTACTTCCTCTTCGAGATTGACGTTCTTGGAGGTTAAAGATGCATTGCTTATTTTGCTTCATTTTTGAAGTGTGTCTGTGTCTGTGTTTGTGCGTCTGCTGACTTGCATTGGGAGTGACATTAAAAATGCAAACAAAGACAATACACTGGGAAATTTCCATTGGTGTGCACTGCCTTTAAGCGAGGTACACACGTACTAAAAAAATTGGACCGAATATTTCCCACCACTTTTAATTAGTCAGTGAAATCCCAATTTTCAGATCTCACTGAAAGATTATCCTGACCAGTGAAGAAATGATTGTATGTGTGGTGTGCTGTCTTGGTTATCTCAAGTACGCCACACGACGCACGATGATTTCTCTCCTCATCGAGTAGGATCCCTCATACTTTAAAAATCGGTTGAGATTTTCAAAATCGGTACGTGTGTGTCCCGCTTTATACGTTAACAACTCAATGTAAACCATCTTGAACAGTGAATGATTTCAATGTATGTGTTAGTATTCCAAACAATTTACAAAGCCATATGCACATTGGTACACCTCATTGAAACACACAGCTTCTTCCTATGAGGAAAGCCCTCTCGCTGAACAGCAAAAACGGCACTGAGCTTGTAATTTATTGTTTGTACAACTGCTATGTGTGAATAACAACGCAACGAGATGAGGTTTATTTATTGTAGTAATTTTGTATCAGATTACTATTTAACTTAGGACTATGCAGAATCCTCAGTGTCAGGATATAGTGTTTCTTTTCCAGTCGTGGGATGTACATAAAATATCTATATTTAAAAAAAAAAATCTCACTGTGTGTGATGTTTTTTGTCAACTATCAATACAAACTTTTTTACAAATTATTCTCTATTGACTCGAAGAACAGAAAGTAAAATGTATTTGGTTGCTAAACAGCAAGCGCAACCAATCCATGTATGTCCCAAATGTACTGAATTTGATGAGGTATGGAGAAGGAAATGTTAAAGATAAATGTGCACAATAAACTACAATGTTGCATTACTTATTGTAGTCTCCATAATAGCAAACCGGGTTTGATCTTAAAACTGACCAACTCCAGCTGCCGGTTTGCGCTGAGTTCACAGATTCGGATCTCGGCTCAGGCTTCTCTGTTTGGTATTTAAATATGCTCCTCTGACTCGTATTTCGCCCTGCATACCAAAACAAATTCTAGGAAGACAAAATTCTCTATAGGTGTGAATGTGAGTTTGAAGGCTTGTCAATATCTGTCTTGTGACCTGCTGATGACCGGTCCAGGATGTATCTAACCTAAGAGTTATCTGGGACTGGCTCTAATGCAATCATAACATAGTCATCCTGTCATTGGGCGATAGGTTTGTGGTATACTCTGAACTGGTCACCATGACATTAACATATCCACCTGTTGCCCTATATACAAAAAAGCAGTCGTGTAAAAAGTACTTGGAAGCATTACTTGATCCAAAAAAAACAAAAAAAACTTGGGTAAAAGTTAAATTCCCTTTGTATAATATCACAGGCATTTGCTCTGCTTGGATATCAAATGGCATGTTCAAACATTAAATGTATTGGAGTAAAATTATTTTTTGAGACAGTGATTACAATTTTGACAATGTGCTTATTTTAATCGAATTTGATTTGTTTAGTTTACTTTATTGGTGGTTAAAAATCTGTGAGTTTGCACATGAGTTACCAAATGGACTTAATGAAATACAGGCGTCTGTTGGCCTCAAGCTGGAATGAGCGAGGCATAGAGACAGACACACATTAGCAGTGCACACATATGCAAGGGCCTCTTTGGAATGTCGAATCTCTTAACCTTTACACCACATTTCCTTAACCTTTGTGGAAAATGTCATTGGGTCAAGGAGAGATGAACTGCTACCTCCTTTCAAACACAGGAAAAGACAGCATTGTTTAAAATAAATTTGCCAGAACTTTTTCCAAGATAATCACATGATGGCGAGTAATACTGACACGGGTTTCCAGCACGAAATCACTATTTTTTGAAGATGGACGACACAAAGTTTTCTTCGGATCCATGCATGATTGTCATATTTATTTCGAGATTCCCCATAGTGTCAAAGGCAATGTGACATAAGGCAGCACCAACAGTGACTTGACTCAGTCTGAGAGAAACCAGGGAACTAAATAAAACAGAAGGAATTGGTCTGATGACAACAACTAGAGATGAAAACATAGCAACTACACAACGCATGAAAATGAGACACAGGTAAATGTGCATTGGGTCAATAAAGTAATAAATCTTGGCTCCAGCCTTCCTGTGTGAAATGTTCTCCCCGTGCTTGCGTGGTGTTTCTCCGGGGACTCCAGGGACAACATTCCCAAAACATATTTTAGCTTCATCGAAGACTACATTCGGATATATAAGCATGAAATTGAGTGTGAATGATTGTTTGTATGTGTCCTGCAATTGGCTGGCTACTTATCAATATGGGCGAGAGGAGGTGCAGGTCACCTGCCACGCCAGTAGGAAAAAACGCTGGAGAAAATTGATTGGTGGCGAGCCTGACTGACAGAAAAGTGTTAAGGTTTTGCGACCCTCCAATATAATACAATGCCTCCATCTTGTGGTTTAACATGGGATTGCATTAAAAACCCTTTGGACGATATTTAGGTCGTTTCTGACATCTGGTGGATATATGTTGAATTGCAGTCACTCTTTTTCTTTGCTCGTTTTTAAGGTGGACGAATCAATAAGGTAGTCGACACAGTTTTACAAAAGCTTTGCTATGACTTGAAAGAAATGGATGGGTGGGGGGGATGAACGGATGAATGGAGGATGTGGAATATATACCAACATTATTAGTTGCATTTGTAAGAATTGTGTTATTAATTTTAACCTTGCTTTTATCAAGACAAAGAAATTATTTCTAACAAACCAATGTGATTTCATATTTAAAGTTAGGTTTAAGTGATAAAGTTAAAGTGAGAAATTAGGTTTTTCTTCAGAGTGCTGAAGTAGTTATTTAGGTGAAATCCTAGGCTGCTCTATTCGCCGACCATGCAGAGGAGGACAAGTCTGGACGGGAGGGGGAAGAGATCCACGGACGGGGGCTGAATATGTTTGAGTTCCAATGCAGGAGCTGCACCGGTTTTAGAAGCGTTCCACCTTAAAAACTCCGCGGCCCCTCTTTGCTCCCTCTCCCCGAAAGTTGCACTCGGTCGCTGCCTGGCTGCGGCTCAACGCAGTTAACTTGGCCGGGAGAAACTGGGCAGTGAGTGTGAGCACGCCACTCGGAACCCTGCCGAGTGTGATATGGTTACAATTTTTTGTCCATTTGATTTTTTTCTGTTCCCTAGTCGCACACTGCACATGATTGAGAATGTACCTCGGAATTCTTACTTTAATGAATCTCAGTTGCTGGAAATGCAAACCATATATGTGGGGGGTGGGGTGGGGGGTAAAATGTGTTTATATTTTGCGTTAAAAGAAACGAAACTCGGGGCTCCGCTGATGGAATTTTCCTTTGCTGCCCTCAGCCCCTTTTTTTTGTTAACAGTGATTGATTATTATGACAACGTGAAACGTTTGGTTGCGCACATGACTTGGCCCTGACAGGACCCTCAAAAAAGGGGGTGGGGCACCGTACTGGGGCGTATTTAAGGTCGGACAATTCTGACTGCCAGTCAAAAAGCAGCAAATCCATCTGGGGGTCAGCAGAACCAAAAAGAACCGCTGCATCTTAAAGACAAAACCAGGCGCTGACATTTGCTCAGTTTGGGAGAAACAGGGAGAACGAAAGACCCGTTGGATTTACTACTGAGAGTCAGCCTTTATTTTCACTGACTCAAATAGGCTTTTTGTCAGTGTGACAGTTAACTTTAAACGGGATTTGCACTGGATTTCATTTCTTTTTTTTTTAGGTTCGTGTGCGTAGTGTGACAAGAGATTTTTGCAAGTTGTATGTATTAAGTTAGTAGGACTTTACTAACGTCATCACGCGAACGTTTCCATCGTTTCCATCTGCTTGTTGGATTCCACTTCTGTATGATGTGGCTTGTCTGTGTTTCTATTGGTTTCATGGCTGGTCTGTGCACCGGCTTGACGCAAAGCCCTTGGGAAGAAAGTACCGTAGTGCCTGTCAGGCTTGACCCAAAAGTCCGGCCGGCGAGTGACACCCAACCGAAGCGAACCTACTCGCCTGAAGAAAATCAGAAGGTGTCGGAGATGAGAGTATACAGGCTGGACGCGTTTGGTCAAACGATTATCTTGGAGCTGGAGCCGGATCAGACGTTCCTGTCCCCGGGATTCGTCTTCCACATTGTGGGGACTCCCGACTCCGAGCTGAGTCAGGAACCCAAGAGCGCAGACGAGCACGGTTGTTTCTTCTCCGGCACGGTGAACGGAGAAGAGCACTCCGCTGCTGCGTTAAACCTGTGCCAGGGACTGAGTGGTGGATTTTACTTTCGAGGGCAAGAGTACTTCATCAAACCTCTCAACGCAAGTGACTTTGTGAAAGACGAAGAAAAGGATGAGGAAGTCCATCTCATCCGCCGGAGGGCTCGGGCAGAGGCGGGTGAGAGCAACTCCAAGTGTGGGGTCAATGAGGACGAGGATCGAGTGCCAACAAATCTGGAGAAAGAGCCTGAACGTGAAGCCGTCAAGAAAGAACAAACAGGTAGCGTTTGCACACACGCGCGCGCGCACACACACACGCACACACACGTGTGTGTATATGAAATTTTATAAAATTTCCACGAGCATTAAAATCTGTATATAGCAATGAAATCTTTCTTTCTTTCTTTCTTTCTTTCTTTCTTTCTTTCTTTCTTTCTTTCTTTCTTTCTTTCTTTCTTTCTTTCTTTCTTTCTTTCTTTCTTTAAATGGGTGTGTAACTATATTCATACAACTATGTGTGTGAGGGATGAAATAATAGTTGTTCTATACAATAACCGTGCGTACGCGCAAGAGCAGATATTATTGATGACCCATCAACAATTTGACAGCACCGCACACGCTGGGCCAAGAGAGGCGGAGTATGGGTGGGAGGGGGTGGCACAAGTCCTTCATTCTCAAGGGGAACCATGAAGAAGGAGGGAGCAAGAGCAGGCAGGGGTTTAAGCAGAGCCAGTCGCAGCCCGGCAGTGCTGAGACGTGCGAACTCACCTCCTGGTACAGAAATGTGTCCCCCTACAGAGGATTTTCCCCCTACAAACTATGTCAGAATTTTCCAGCAGAAAAGGTCATTTTGAGAACAAGAAGTGGGAGGAGGAGTCATGACGCTAAGTCATGGCATCCTGCCTGCACCCCCCCCCCCCCCCCCCCACACACACACACACACGCACGCACATAAGTACACACACACATTCACACACATACAAACACACACGCACACAACCCTCTTTGGAACTTAATATCCATCCAGCCATCTGCTTTTCCCAACATTTTTGAATTTTTGCTGATGCAAATGTGCATGAACGGGGGAGGAAGTTGGAGTACTGTGCCCACAAAAAAAAAGGGAAAAAGGAAAACCCACACAAGCAGAGAGAGAACGTTCAAATTTCACACAGTCGGACCTCAGCCAGAGATTGAAACAAAGAACCTCTCTGCCATGATGTGCTTAACATTTGGCCACCGTGCTGCCTTTATTAACAGCAGATTGTTAAACACAAATCAAATGCAGAAAGGAAGAATGACCATTTTGATTTACTTGAGTGTTTTTCTGTCCCTGCTACTTTTCACATTTGTGCACAGCACAGAATTTGAATCATCAGGAACAACTGAACAAAAAAATGACAACAGAAAACATTGTAAACAATTTTTTTTTACCCTCATCCCATCCCGCAGGCCACCACAGGACCAAGCGTTTTGTTTCCACTCCTCGTTATCTGGAGATTATGCTGGTGGCTGACCAATCCATGGCCGAATTCCATGGTGCCGGACTCAAGGCCTACCTCCTCACCATCATGGCGGTGGCATCTCGTCTGTATCGCCACCCCAGCATCCACAACTCCATCAGCCTGGCTGTGGTAAAGCTGCTGGTGGTCTACGAAGAAGAGAGAGGCCCTCAAGTGTCGTCCAATGCTGCATTGACCCTCCGCAACTTCTGCCAGTGGCAGCGGCAGCACAACCCCCCCAGCGACCGCCACCCTGAGCACTATGACACAGCTATGCTCTTCACCAGAACGGTAGGTTGGAGGAGGATGAGAAGAATTGTGAGGAAGAAGGAAAGGAAAAAGAGATAAAGAGCATGTTTTGACTCCTTGGTCTGTTTCTTCAGGACCTGTGTGGTGCCCATTCATGTGACACTCTTGGAATGGCTGACGTCGGTACGGTGTGTGACCCAGACAGAAGCTGCTCAATTATTGAAGATGACGGACTCCAAGCTGCATTCACCGTGGCACATGAACTAGGTGAGTAGAAAAATGCTCAGCTCTGATGCGGGACAATCATACGTCGTGAGCACGACTAAGTGTGGTTTTGTTGTACTGTCCCGCAGGCCATGTCTTCAACATGCCTCACGATGATGCCCAGCTATGCTCTGGGGTGAACGGTCCCCACTGGGGCTCTCACATGATGGCCTCCACCCTGTCCAATCTTGACCAGCAGCAGCCGTGGTCCGCCTGTTCCGCACTCATGGTCACCACTTTTCTCGACAATGGCCACGGTCAATGTCTGCTTGATAAACCAGTCAAGCCTCAAGCTCTCCCTCAGCCCCTGCCCGGAACAGTTTACGATGCAGACCATCAGTGTCGGCTGACCTTCGGTGACGACTCCCAACATTGCCCTGACCTGAGCACTACTTGTGCGGCTCTGTGGTGCACCGTTACGACATCCAACGGTTTGCTGGTTTGCCAGACCAAGAACTCCCCATGGGCCGATGGAACGCCCTGTGGGCACGACAACTACTGCCTGGCAGGGCAGTGTCTCACAAAGTCTCAAGCTTCCAAACATCAGGTAGAAACGTAACTAATTTTATTACCATGCCTCGGGTATAAATCAGACTGTAACCAATGCCCTGTGTAACATTTCCAGATTCCTGTCAACGGTGGCTGGGGCGTGTGGGGTCCCTGGGGTGACTGCTCCCGGACATGCGGGGGAGGGGTGCAGTTCTCCTTCCGTTCATGTGATAACCCTTTGCCAAAGAATGGAGGCAAGTACTGTGAGGGCAAGAGGATCCAGTACCGCTCTTGTAACACAGATCTCTGCCCTGACACCAATGGTAAGTCAGCAAGCGACTCACTTGCTTTATCACTGTCACTTTATTATGACTCCCATAATAAATGGGAATTATTCAAAAGGTGCAAACTCGATCACTGAGAATTCTCTTTACTCTTCAGGCTTGTCATTTCGGGAGGAGCAGTGTCTGGCTCACAATGACATGTCAGCCCAAATGTCTCTTGGATCAGGCGATGGTGTTGAATGGGTGCCCAAATATGCCGGTGTTTCACCCAAAGACCGCTGCAAGCTTGTGTGCAGGGCCAAAGGAACAGGATACTTCTTTGTCCTCAAATCCAAGGCAAGAATTTTGAAAAATATGTTTTTTTTTAATATTTTGAATGTCTTGACAAATCCTAATTACCCTCGTGCTGACGTGTAAAATGAATGATCAGGTTTTGTCTTCCAGCACCCTGACTGCCAATGTCCTTTTTTTTTTAACACGCATGAAAATAAAAGTGTAGTAAAATACAGTTACTCATAGAAAAAAACTGTCGAATTAAACCATCAACAAATAAAACAAGAACATAGCTACAAATCTTAATCTCAAGATCTTTATCTATTGCTCCCAGGTAGCGGATGGAACACCCTGCAGCCCCGATTCCACCTCAGTTTGTGTTCAAGGCCAATGTGTCAAGGCTGGATGTGATCGTATTATTGGCTCCAACCAGCGCTACGATAAATGTGCAGTATGTGGAGGGGATGGCTCCACCTGCAAAAAAGTGTCAGGCTCACTGGAGCGTGCCAGGTAATAATCCAGGATACTTTTTGTTCTGAACATTAATAAAGATAGGCAGTTTATTTACTGCCAGGTCAAATCAAAGATCAAATCATCTTTATGTCAACTGTCTTAATATCAACTCTCCATCATTGTGATTGTAAGTGTGCATGGTTGTTTGGCTAGCAACTAGTCCAGGGTATAGTATAGTTGTGGCCTAAATTAATAATTTGTCTTTGTTACAGGCCTGGGTACCAAGACGTGGTGACAATCCCAGCAGGCGCCACCCATCTTGACATCAAACAGCGCGCCCCTGGTAACGGTCGTCATGACAACAGTTACTTGGCAATGCGCCGACAGGATGGTACCTACCTGTTGAATGGTGACTATAAGCTAATGACCATGGAAACGGACATCACTCTGCGAGGGGCGCTACTACGCTACAGTGGTTCTTCTGCCAGTCTTGAGCGGATCCGCAGCTTTTCCCCCCTCCCCGAGCCTCTGACGATTCAGGTGTTGTCTGTGGGAGAAGCCCCAAGGCCCAGAGTGAAGTACAGCTACTTTGCCCCCAGACCCAATAACGCTGCTTCTTCCAACAACGGAGGTCGTCGGCATTCCATCAACGCTATCCGAGAGTTGGGTGTGGCTGAGTGGGCTCTAATGGAATGGGGTCCCTGCTCCCAGACCTGTGGAGGTGGCATGCAACAGAGAGAGGTGGTGTGTCTGGATCCCCAGGGCCGTCCATCCAAGGATTGTCCAGAAGAATTGCGGCCATTGGCCTCACGATCTTGTGCCTCTCAGCCTTGCCCCTCTTGGCTTCTCGGAGAATGGTCCGCATGCTCAAAGACCTGTGGCAGAGGTTTCCGAAAACGCCAGCTTCGTTGCATTGGCTATGATGGCCTCACACTGACCCATGACAGCTGTGACTCCAAAAACCGCCCACGACCCCTCCTGGAGCTGTGTTATCAAGGTGCCTGCTAAGGACTGCTTTGACAATCTGACCTCCTTTTTTTGTTTTGTTCTTTAATTCCCCATGTCAGAGACTGCATCAATACATTACACATCCACACACAATGTCGGAAAGCACACTGACTGTGTCAAACACTTGGAGTAACAAAGTCTGCCACCTGTCTTTGGAGTGCAGCAGTGGCATCTCAGCAAGTATCATGGACATTAATGAGTTTGAGCACGCTGTTTACAATTGCAATAGTGTGCTTGCGTGTGAAAGTATGTAAAGATTTGAAACATATATGTTGTTTGTCCAAGCTGGGCTGGACAGATTTTAATGCTCGTGGAGATTTTATACAATTTTATATACAGCCACACACAAACATATGTGTGTGTGGGTGGATGGAGAAAAATTTGCTCATATTCTACTTAGTCACCCCATCAGGTATGGAAATTGAGATTTATTCTGAACTATCAGTCAACATTTATTTATCACAAACCTGTAGCACTTCACTTTTGTTTTTACCAGTGGCACATTGTTACACTCATTTTCTCTCTATGAATGCCTTTTGTTTTGTCATTTCGCCATATCTTGAAAACCAAAGAATTTGTGTGTGCTTGTAAGTGTGTGGGTATGAGCGTGCTTTTTGTGTATGTGGAGACTTAACGAGGGACTTGTCTCCTGCTACTACTTCATAAGTAAGTCTCTCCTGCCTTCTGCGAAGGCATCTTGTATATGCAGTTTTTCCTCTTTTGTACAAAATATCCAAACATTATTTATTTTTGTACAGCCTGTTAAATATAATCATGTGGCCATTTTGATATTATTTTTATTTGTTAATGAGATCACAGAAGGAAGTATAGACTATAAAGAGTATTTATGCAATGTTATATATATATATATATATATATATATATATATATATATATATATATATATATATATATATATATATATATATATATATATATATATATATATATATATATATATATATATATATATATATATATATATATATATATATATTTGTTTCTTGGTTCATGAATAAAATATTGACTCTGGAGAAGTTTGTCATTTCAAAGTTATAGCTCATGGGTATTTGACACACTTGTGAAAACACACACTTTCCACATCCCATATGGCAAGCCTCTCGTCTTTTTATGCCACGGCATCATTACTGCTGAAAGAAACATCTGGAAGACATTACGGGTTATTACCTGAGTTCTGCTGAGCATATTAAACTTGACCGTGGTGTTGAGGAAATTAATAATTTAATACAGAAAAGACTGCCCCCTGGTGGTCTCATTGTGGTGTTGTAAGTAACATGAGCAACCCACTTGAGCAGCCTGAAACGTTTCATGAGGATGTGGAGCATTGAATCATGATTTGTCGCATTTGGCCAAAAAGTATGACAATATCAACTAAAGAACAATTCAGAGACACTGCAAAGAGGAATATACCCGCAGCTACAGATATTTAGACCGAACAGGGATTGCATGCTGCAGCAATGTGGCTGCACTTTGTATCCTTTATCATTTATACTCAACTAATAAGAATTCGTTGAGGTATTATGTTTTAATTCGAAACAAAAAATAGTATAGCATAGTTGTTTTCATTAATGATGCACATGGAGTAAACGCACTCATTTTTTTTCAGATTTTTGTTGGCAACTGCTCACCTTTGCATATGTGAAACATTATTGTCATTGCCTTGTAGTCACGAAATCACTATTTTGTTGAAAATGGTTTGGATGAATTCAGTTAAAGCTACTTTCGTATAACCACCAGTGAATTTAAAAAAAAAAAAGTATTTTCTCAACCCACCTAATCTAACCCCTCATGACGAATATAAATCAACAGACGTGCTTCTTTATTGCATTGATTTTTTTTCCCCCCGAGCTATTCACCACAGCCCCAACGTAGCGGCGACACAAACAATGACGTTTGGAGCGTCAACAGACGTGCTTCTTTGTTGCATTGTGTTTCTTTACGAGCTCTTCACCACAGCCCCAACTTAGTGGCGACACGAACAGTATCTGTTTATATGTAGCCGGACACTTTCTCAGTTCGCGCCCCGCCGAGACTCCTTGAAATAAAACTTATCAACCGCCAGCCGAGCGTAAATATCTCCCTCACTTGTGGTTCTGCTGTAGCTCGGGGCTATCAATGAAATTCTTCAGGCTAAGCTTCAAGTGCTTCGTCGACGGCTTCTGAGTCTCCCCATCCAGCGGACGCACCTCACCTGGCCCGACACATTGGTGGCCTCCTGAGCTCTCGAGTAACATAATCAGATTGTCATCAAAAAATTGTGTTTAGAAAGCAAAGTTAAAGGTAAAGGTTTTTTTTTTTGGTTTTTTTTAAACAGTATCATTTGATTTTTACAAGTAAATGTACTGGCGAGAATATATGACAATTCAGTTAGTTAAAAGTAGTCTAACAAATAACTACTTGAGTAAAAGTAAAGGAGTATTTTAAAGTCAAAGTCTGCTTTATTGTCAATTTCTTCACGTTAAAACACACAAAGAGATCGAAATTACGTTTCCCACCATTCCACGGTGACTTGACACAAGTCCAAAACTTTCTTGAACATATGTTCTATGCACCCGACTAATCTATACACAACATTCTGATTAATAAAATGTTCTACACATTATTTCAAATATTCCTCAAAGGGCGGGCAACCATATTGCCACTTGCTGTTGACTTGGTCATGCCGATTTATGGACCAATAAAAGCGAAAATGGGATCTTTTTATAATGTCTTGAGTCCTATCTTTTCTCATCCAGGTAAAAATTGCCTCTGGATGGAAGCGGGAGACCTGTCTGAAGGAGGGTTTGGGGGATCGATTAATTCCCTTGTGCCCGTATCTGGAGTGAGCTCAGTATGCGGTGAAGGTAGAGATGCTGCTACACCCCTGAGCCAGGACAGCGGTTCCTCGGAACCAACAGTTGCAGAGAGAGAAACCTGGACCAGACAGATGGACTTCATCATGTCCTGCGTGGGTTTTGCTGTAGGCTTGGGCAACGTGTGGCGCTTTCCTTACCTTTGCTACAAGAACGGAGGAGGTACAAATTTAAGAAAAATCAATTGTGCAAAAACAAGTGCTATTAATACCCTCCACCTTGTGTTGAAGCACAAATTCTACTTGAAGAGCAATCCAAACTATGATGCTCACACCCAAATCATATATCTTATAGAGTTATGATCAAAAGGTTCAATCTGGTTTCATAGAAATCGGTTTTATCGTCACAAAACAAATTGCATTTGAAGATTTGTAGACTTTTTGTCCAATCTGCAAATGTGTTTTGTGTTACAGGTGTGTTTCTCATCCCCTACTTGCTAATGGTGTTCATCGGGGGCATCCCTGTCTTCTTCCTGGAAGTTGCTTTGGGCCAGTTCATGAAGCAGGGAGGGCTTTCCGCCTGGAACATTGTGCCTCTTTTCAAAGGTCAGTCAAGACAGGATGAGTACACGGTCGCCGTCACGTCATCCGTTCTCGTCCTGATCCCGCATCTTCTCCCGACCAGGTCTGGGCTTGGCGTCTATGGTGATTGTGTTCTTCTGCAACACCTACTACATCATGATTTTGGTGTGGGGCCTCTACTTTTTCTTCCACTCTTTCACCAACCCGCTGCCGTGGGCCACCTGCGGACACACTTGGAACACAGTCCACTGCACAGTCAACTTCAGCCACAATTGCCACAACATCAGCGTGAACTCATCTGCTGCTCAAAACGTGTCCTCGAACCAGTCACTCCTGAACAATAGCTGCGTGGAGACGGAAGGCATGCGCTCCCCAGTCATCGAGTTCTGGGAGTATGTTGTCTCTCATGATTCATTAACAGTTTCTTTGCTTTTGCAGAGTCCCTTTGAAAGAGTCACGGTCTTGTGTTCTTGCTCACAGGCATAAAGTTCTCCGTCTGTCTAGTGGGCTTCATGAGCCGGGGAGCATCAACTACGAGGTGGCGCTGTGCCTCCTTGCCACCTGGGTCATTGTTTACTTCTGCGTATGGAAAGGAGTTAAAAGCACAGGGAAGGTACAAATCATAAACCTGGGTGATGAGTTGTGCAGGATTTATTTTATGGTTATTTATACCGAACCTCTTTGTTGACCCTGAATCTTTGTCTTCCTGCAGGTCGTATATTTCACGGCTCTGTTCCCGTACGTGGTTTTGATTATTCTTTTGGGGCATGGTGCCACCCTACCTGGAGGCTTAGATGGGATTGTATACTACCTGAAACCAGATTGGTCCAAACTGGAAGAAGGACAGGTAGACTCATATTTGTATCAACATTTGTTTATATTTATAACATTGCTAGTCTTCTTTGGTAGGTGTGGATTGATGCTGTTACGCAGGTTTTCTTTTCGTATGCCATCGGACTGGGTGCCCTGACTGCTCTGGGCAGCTATAACCGCTTCTATTACAACTGTTACAAGTAAACAAACATCGTTAGCATAAAAATAATGGTTTTAGAGATCCGAGGGTCCGCCCTAACGATTTCTCATTTGAAATCCACACTTTCTCTATTCCCAGGGATGCATTTGTGCTGGCGCTCATTAACAGCGGAACCAGCTTCTTTGCAGGTTTTGTTGTTTTCACTGTGTTGGGCTTCATGGCGGCAGAGCAAGGGGTGCACATCAGTAAGGTAGCTGAGAGTGGTAAGTTATATGGAGTATACTTTTTATTGAATATATAGTTGAATATTAGTCAAGGTTGCTTTTGTCAAACTGTTTGTGTAGGACCCGGCCTGGCGTTTATTGCCTACCCAAAGGCTGTGACTTTGATGCCTCTGGCTCCATTCTGGGCAGCACTCTTTTTCTTTATGTTACTTATACTTGGCTTGGACAGTCAGGTGAGATGGAATAATTCATTTGGGGCACTTCTCATTCAAACATTGTGGAAGAGTGACAGTTGTGTTTGACCTAACTGTAAATGTGTGCTGCTAAGACAGTTACTGTGTTCATGATAAGAGTATTGCCAAAAGTCAAATGTTCAAGATTTGAAGACCCTGTATGAATTCTAACTGTATCAAAGACAAAGATTTATCAAGAGAATAAAATTCGGCAGCACAGTTTCTCCATCAATGTCATTTTCTTTTCTGGCAGAATGTTTTGTGTGTGTAGCCCATATATACGTGTCATTTTGCTCTTGCCTATTTCTCACCTCAAACTTTTTCATTTCAGTTTGTTGGGGTAGAAGGTTTCATAACCGGACTCATGGACATGCTTGGTCCCAAATCCTCCTTTGGCACGTTGCGGCGAGAGATGGTAACTGCCATTTGCTGTTGCATCTGCATCATCATTGACTTGTCCATGATCACAGAGGTACAGTTTTCCCTCAATTGCGACGACAATTACAGAACATTCATTATAAAGACCTGAGAATTAAGTTACAGATCAGAGTTAGCTTAAATAAAATGTTTTTGAAAGTCATCCTGTTTGTCAGATTTTATTATGTTTAAAAAGTCAAAATCGGTATTGTGTTAATAACGTGTGCTGCCACCTGTTCATTGCTTTGATAGCGCAGCGCGCTAAGCAGGCTGCGCTAAGCAGGCCACGCTAAAAACCTAGGATACTAGGTATCAATTAGCTGCCACTTAGCTTCTAGCTAGCGGTTCATTGTTAGCGTCTGGGAATTGCAAAACCCCATATTGCCTTAAGAGGGATATAACGGAATAGAATACCCCAAATCGTCATACTAATATTTCTCTATGGGTGCAGACGTTGGAATTTCAAGTTGGTTGCCAATGATTGTATTTACTCACAAATGTTAGTGTTCACTAACTGCTGTCTCTACCAGGGAGGGATGTATGTCTTCCAGTTGTTTGACTACTACTCTGCCAGTGGGATCACTCTGCTGTGGCAAGCTTTCTGGGAGTGTGTGGTGATTGCGTGGGTCTATGGTAAGACACGTTCACAGTCTCTTATTGTAGCCCTGTATCTTAAGACCTCTTGTCAGGCGCAGACCGTTTCATGGACGACGTGGCTCGGATGATCGGCTATCAGCCCTTTCCCTACCTGAAGTGGTGTTGGTCTTACATTACGCCCCTTGTCTGCATGGTAAGTACCAGGTAATTTATATGTTTTCACATTTTTATGTCTGCTGGTAGCAACATTAATTGAAATGAGCTTCTAGGGAGTGTTCCTGTTCCATGTGGTCAACTACAAGCCCCTAACCTACAACACGTTGTACGTATACCCGTGGTGGGGTGAATTGTTTGGCTGGTCATTGGCCCTTTCCTCCATGCTTTGTATCCCACTCACTGCTGTGTACAAACTGCTGCGTGCCAATGGATCATTTCGGGAGGTCAGTTTGTCTGCTTGTCTGTTTGTATTTTACATACCTCAAACGTTTGGAAATGCCTTGTATCTTTTAGTCTTTTCCGATTATTCCTTTTGAGTACTCATTTGAGAGCCGCCACTCATTATCCATTTGTGTTCGCAGCGATGGAAACGCCTCATAACCCCACGATGGGGCAGACATCACCTGGAGTATCTTACCGCGGAGAACGAAGGCATGCGGTTGCGGAAAGGATCCAATGTTCATATCTCAGAAATGTGATGCGATGAAGTAGAAACGAGAGGTGGGCAATCAACCAAATTCTCCCGCTCCGTCCATTTATTGCCCTGGGCACCCTTCCGCCCTTGTCCGTCCATCTTTATTCATGATGTAATCGTCCCTCCGTCCCTGTCCCCCTCCCATCATTTGAAGGGCTTCTATCACTGGTCCATCCCTCCATCCATCATTGGTCCAGTCCGAGAAAAAAAAAAGTCATAGTAAAATTAGCAGCATCCCGAGCAGACGTTTAAGGCAAATATGTATTTTTTTTTGTTAAAACTATTATTTTAAGAAAATATTTGGATGTCATGTTATACGGATCAACACAAACTGTTTTTGTAAATTAACTGCAAACAGACATGTGACCTTGATGATGGGGTGGACAAAAATGACATTTTGAGCGAATGTAAATCTTGTACATGGTGCATTTTGTGAACTGTTTAAGGAATACATTTTGAATTTCTGAAAGGTGTTTATGTGAGTTGAAATTTTAACTATGACAGAGTGGACACATTAAGATGGACAACACCCATCCTCCATTGAAAAAAGGACAAATCCGTAACTCTGCATTTGGCCGCGTCCTCCTCCAGCACCTTTCTTTTTTTTTATCCCTCTGCACCGCCTTTCCTCTTTTTACCACGTTCGAAGTCCATTATCCTCACTTGCTCCGCTCGCTAGCTACAGCAGCCGGCACTTGACATAGTAACACACCCCTTTCTCCACACGCGCAGGCCAGCAGGCCAATCCGCTTCGGGAATACTCCCGGTTCTCCCGATGGTCAGTCCGGGCGTGCCCGCCAGTCTCCACCTCTATTTCGCTACGGGTAAACGCACATCCTCAGGTCTCAGGTCATAACCAATCAAGGAATTCAGGAAAACTGGTGAGCCATGATTGGTTGTGGCGACCCCTGTCATTTACACTGTACAGCATGTGGCAAAATGGCCGCCCACTGAGATGGATAAAAACAGTCGGATTTTGCCAGTTTAACTCATATTCCACAAATGTAATATTTATCAGAACGTGTTTACACAAGACATGCAACATATTACTGTAAAGGAAATTTAGGGGTTTACTTCCTTTTCAAGATTGACGTTCTTGGAGGTTAAAGATGCATCGCTTATTTTGCTTCATTTTTGAAGTGTCTGTGTCTGTGTCTGTGTTTGTGCGTCTGCTGACTTGCATTGGGAGTGACATTAAAAATGCAGACAAAGACAATACACTGGGAAAATTCCATTGGTGTCCACTGCCTTTAAGCGGGGTACACACATACTAAAAAAAAATTGGACCGAATATTTCCCATCACTTTTAATCAGTCAGTGAAATCACAAATCTCACTGAAAGATTATCCTGACCAGTGAAGAAATGATTGTATGTGTGGTGTGCTGTCTTGGTTATCTCAAGTACGCCACACGACGCACGATGATTTCTTTCCTCATCGAGTAGGAACAACTCAGTATAAACCATCTTGAACAGTGAATGATTTCAATGTATGTGTTAGTAATCCAAACAATTTGCAGAGCCATATGCACATTAGTACACATTGTGTGTTTCAATGAGTGCTGAAATAACTGCTCGAACTACTTTTAGGGTTTTTAAGATTAGGGTTTCGAACTAGGCTTTCACACTGGGGTTAGGGTTTCCGACTAGGGTTTCCAACCAGTCTTGGGATGGCTAATTAGGGTTTCAAACTAGGGTTAGGGTTTCCGACTAGGGTTTTAAAGCGCGGTTAGGGTTCCGAACTAGGTTTTAAAACTAGGGTTAGGGTTTCCAACCAGGGTTTCAAGCTACTTTTAGGGTTTCCAAGATTAGGGTTTCCGACTGGGCTTTCAGGCTAGGGTTAGGGTTTCCGACTAGGGTTTCCAACCAGTCTTGGGATGGCTTATTAGGGTTTCAAACTAGGGTTAGGGTTTCCGACTAGGGTTTTAAAGCGCGGTTAGGATTTCGAACTAGGTTTTAAAACTAGGGTTAGGGTTTCCAACCAGGGTTTCAAGCTACTTTTAGGGTTTCCAAGATTAGGGTTTCCACACTGGGCTTTCAGGCTAGGGTTAGGGTTTCCGACTAGGGTTTCAAACCAGTCTTGGGATGGCTAATTAGGGTTTCAAACTAGGGTTAGGGTTTCCGACTAGGGTTTTAAAGCACGGTTAGGGTTCCGAACTAGGTTTTAAAACTAGGGTTAGGGTTTCCAACCAGGGTTTCAAGCTACTTTTAGGGTTTCCAAGATTAGGGTTTCCACACTGGGCTTTCAGGCTAGGGTTAGGGTTTCCGACTAGGGTTTCCAACCAGTCTTGGGATGGCTAATTAGGGTTTCAAACTAGGGTTAGGGTTTCCGACTAGGGTTTTAAAGCGCGGTTAGGGTTCCGAACTAGGTTTTAAAACTAGGGTTAGGGTTTCCAACCAGGGTTTCAAGCTACTTTTAGGGTTTCCAAGATTAGGGTTTCCGACTGGGCTTTCAGGCTAGGGTTAGGGTTTCCGACTAGGGTTTCCAACCAGTCTTGGGATGGCTAATTAGGGTTTCAAACTAGGGTTAGGGTTTCCGACTAGGGTTTTAAAGCGCGGTTAGGGTTCCGAACTAGGTTTTAAAACTAGGGTTAGGGTTTCCAACCAGGGTTTCAAGCTACTTTTAGGGTTTCCAAGATTAGGGTTTCCGACTGGGCTTTCAGGCTAGGGTTAGGGTTTCCGACTAGGGTTTCCAACCAGTCTTGGGATGGCTAATTAGGGTTTCAAACTAGGGTTAGTGTTTCCGACTAGGGTTTTAAAGCGCGGTTAGGGTTCCGAACTAGGTTTTAAAACTAGGGTTAGGGTTTCCAACCAGGGTTTCAAGCTACTTTTAGGGTTTCCAAGAGTAGGGTTTCCGACTGGGCTTTCAGGCTAGGGTTAGGGTTTCCGACTAGGGTTTCCAACCAGTCTTGGGATGGCTAATTAGGGTTTCAAACTAGGGTTAGGGTTTCCGACTAGGGTTTTAAAGCGCGGTTAGGATTTCAAACTAGGTTTTAAAACTAGGGTTAGGGTTTCCAACCAGGGTTTCAAACTACTTTCAGGGTTTCCAAGATTAGGGTTTGGGAACTAGGCTTTCACACTCGGGTTAGGGTTTCCGACTAGGGTTTCCAACCAGTTTTGGGATCGCTAATTAGGGTTTCAAACTAGGGTTAGGGTTTCCGACTAGGGTTTCAAAGCGCGGTTAGGGTTTCAAACTAGGTTTTAAAACTAGGGTTAGGGTTACTCGACTCGCCGACCATCCAGAAGAGGACAAGTCTGGGCGGGAGGGGTAAGAAAGAGATCAACGGACGGGGGCCAAATATATTTGAGTTCCAATGCAGAAACTACCCCGGTTTCAGAAGCATTCCACCTAAAAACAATTGGTCGCTGCCTGGCTGCGGCTAAACGCTCAGCAGTGAGTGTGAGCACGCCACTCGGAACCCTGCCGAGTGTGATATGGTTACCGTTTTATGTCCATTTGATTTTGTCTGTTCCCTAGTCGCACACTGGACATGATTGAAATGTACCTCGGAATTCTTACTGTAATGAATCTCAGTTGCTGGAAATGCAAACCATATATGGAAGGGGGGAAACTGTGTTATATTTTGGGTTAAAACAAACGAAACTAGGCGCGCCGCCGGTGGAATTTCCCTTTTTTGCCCTCAGCCCATTTTTCGTTAACAGTGATTGATGATTTTGACAACGTGAACCGTTTGGTTTGGCACATGACCCGACAGGACCCTCAAAAATGGGGGTGGGGCACCGTGCCGGGGTGTAAAATTCTGACTACCAGTCAAAAAGCAGCGAATCCATCTGGGGGTCAGCAGAACCAAAAAGAACCGCTGCATCTTAAAGGCAAAACCAGGCGCTGACATTTGCTCAGTTTGGGAGAAACAGGGAGAACGAAAGACCCGTTGGATTTACTACTGAGAGTCAGCCTTTATTTTCACTGACTCAAATAGGCTTTTTGTCAGTGTGACAGTTAACTTTAAACGGGATTTGCACTGGATTTCTTTTATTTTTTAGGTTCCCGTGCGTAGTGTGACAAGAGATTTTTGCAAGTTGAATGTATTAAGTTAGTAGGACTTTACTAATGTCATCACGCGAACGTTTCCATCGTTTCCATCTGCTTGTTGGATTCCACTTCTGTATGATGTGGATGGTCTGTGTTTCTATTGGTTTCATGGCTGGTCTGTGCACCGGCTTGACGCAAAGCCCTTGGGAAGAGAGTACCGTAGTGCCTGTCAGGCTTGACCCAAAGGTCCGGCCAGCAAGTGACACCCAACCGAAGCGAACCTACTCCCCTGAAGAAAATCAGAAGGTGTCGGAGATGAGAGTGTACAGGCTGGACGCGTTTGGTCAAATGATTATCTTGGACCTGGAGCCGGATCAGACGTTCCTGTCCCCGGGATTCGTCTTCCACATTGTGGGGACTCCCGACTCCGAGCTGAGTCAGGAACCCAAGAGCGCAGACGAGCACGGTTGTTTCTTCTCGGGCACGGTGAACGGAGAAGAGCACTCCGCTGCTGCGTTAAACCTGTGCCAGGGACTGAGTGGTGGATTTTACTTTCAAGGGCAAGAGTACTTCATCAAACTTCTCAACGCAAGTGACTTCGTGAAAGACGAGGAAAAGGATGAGGAAGTCCATCTCATCCGCCGGAGGGATCGGGCAGAGGCGGGTGAGAGCAGCTCCAAGTGTGGGGTCAAGGAGGACGAGGATCGAGTGCCATCAAATCTGGAGAAAGAACGTGAAGCCGTCAAGAAAGGCCAAACAGGTAGCGTTTGCAACACACACACGCGCGCGTATATGAAATTGTATAAAATCTCCATGAGCATTAAAATCTGTGTGTGTAACTATATTTATACAACTACGTGTGTGGGGGATGATATAATAGTTGTTCTATACAATAACCGTGTGGGTGGATGTACGCGCAAGAGCAGATATAATTGATGACCCATCAACAATTTGACAGCACCGCACACGCTGGGCCAACAGAGGCAGTGTATGGGCGGGAGGGGGTGGCACAGGTCCTTCATTCTCAAGGGGAACCATGAGGAAGGAGGGAGCAAGAGCAGGCAGGGGTTTAAGTAGAGCCAGTTGCAGCCCGGCAGCGCTCAGATGTGCTAACTCAGCTCCTGGTACAGAAATGTGTCCCCCTACAGAGGATTTTTCCCCTATAAACTATGTCAGAATTTTCCAACAGAAAAGGTCATTTTGAAGGTCTCTTTGGAACTTAATATCCATCCAGCCATCTGCTTTTCCCGGCATTTTTGATTTTTTGCTGATGCAAACGTGCAAGAACGAGGATGGAAGTTGGAGGACTGTACCCACACAAAAAAAAAAAGGGAAAAAGGAAAACCCACAAAAGCACAGAGAGAAAGCTCAAATCTCACACAGTTGGACCTCAGCCGGCGATTAAAACAAAGAACCTCTCTGCCATGATGTGCTTACTATTTGGCCACCATGCTGCCTTTTGTCATGGAGTGAATGGAGCTGGGCGACCAAAGGCAGCTTGTACCAAGGTTTATTGAGAAAGCTCAAAAGACGAGAATAACTGAACAGAAAGACAAGAAAGACAAAACCAGAAACAAGATGAGAACAGACTAGCGACTAGAAAAACAAGAGGAACAAGAACAACCTGACGGGGTGTGACAGGCAGAGAGGACTTAAATGCATGACAGGAAGGGAGAGGCAGGTGACGGCTATCACATAGATTGTGAGCAGACACAGGAGAGGAGGGGCGACGCGAACAGAAACCATGGCAACATTAAAACAAGGAAACGAACGGAGACGGATCGTGACAGTACCCACCCCTCAAGGGACGGCTCCCGAAACCCCAAAAAAGAAAAATCCAAAACTGTCCAAGCGGCGGGAGGGAATGGGGAGGTGGCCGCACGTCACATGCCGCTGAAGGCTGACTGAGGGACGGCCACCGGATCCGCATCGTCGGAACTGGGTCGGGGGGCGGCTGTGCGTCTTGCGCCGCTGAAAGCCGACTGGGTGATGGCCGCTGGATCCGCACTGCCAGAACTGGTGGTGGCCGTATCATCCGCGCCGTCGGAACTGGGCCTGGGGGCGGCCGTGCATCTTGCCTCGCCGAAGCCCAGTTCTGTGATGACCATGTTATAACTCCCGGAGTCGGTAACCGTTGGTCCAAGCGCTGGTCGCTGAATTGGTCGGATTGTTTTGTCAAGGATTGAATGGAGCTGGGCGACCAAATGCAGCTTGGACCAGGGTTTATTGAGGGAACTCAAAAGACAGACTATAGAGGCTCGACTAGGGACGAGAATAACTGAACAGAAAGACAAGAAAGACGAAATCAGAAACAAGACGAGAACAGACTAGCAACTAGAAAAACAAGAGAAACAAGAACAACCCGACGGGGTGTGACAGGCAGACAGGAATTAAATACATGCCAGGTGAGGAGAGGCAGGTGACGGCTATTACACAGATTTTGAGCAGAGGGGAGGGGCAACGCGAACAGAAACCATGTCAACATTAAAACAAGGAAACGAACGGACCGTGACAGTACCCCCCCCTCAAGGGACGGCTCCCAACGCCCCAAAAAAGAAAAATCCCAAACTGTCCAACAAGGGGCGGCAGGGAATGGGGAGGCGGCCGCACGTCACAAGCCGCCGAAGGCCGACTGGGTGATGGCCGCTGGATCCGCGCCGCCGGAACTGGTGGCGGCTGCAGTATCCGCGCCGTTGGAACTGAGTCAGGGGGCAGCCATGTATCTTGCCTCGCCGGAGCCCAGCTCTGTGGTGACCATGCCGCAACTGCGGGAGACGGTAACCATTGGTCCAAGCGCTGGTCGCTGAATTGGTCAGATTGTTCTGTCAAGGAGTGAATGGAGCTGGGCGACCAAATGCAGCTTAAACCAGGGTTTATTGAAGGAACTCAAAAGACAGACTGCAGAGGCTCGACTAGGGACGAGAATAACTGAACAGAAAGACAGAGACGAAACCAGAAACAAGATGAGAACAGACTTGCGACTAGAAAAACAAGAGAAACAAGAACCCGACAGGGTGTGAAAGGCTGACAGGATTTAAATACATACATGACAGGTAAGGAGAGGCAGGTAACGGCTATTACATAGATTGTGAGCAGACACAGGAGGGGAGGGGCGACGCGAACAGAAACCATGGCAACAATAAAACAAGGAAATGAACGGAGACGGATGGTGACACCTTTATTAACAGCAGATTGTTAAACACAAATCAATTGCAGAAAGCAAGTATGACCATTTTGATTTACTTGAGTGTTCTTCTGTCCCTGCTACTTTTCACATTTGTGCACTGAATTTGACCTCTTTGCAAAAAGTATCATTAGGAACAACTGCACATAAAATGACGACAGAAAACATTGTAATAAGTTTTCTTAACCCTCATCCCATCCCCCAGGCCACCATAGGACTAAGCGTTTTGTTGCCACTCCTCGTTATCTGGAGATTATGCTGGTGGCTGACCAGTCCATGGCCGAATTCCATGGTGCCGGGCTCAAGTCTTACCTCCTCACCATCATGGCGGTGGCATCTCGTCTGTATCGCCACCCCAGCATCCACAACTCCATCAGCCTGGCTGTGGTAAAGCTGCTGGTGGTCTACGAAGAAGAGAGAGGCCCTCTAGTGTCGCCCAATGCTGCAATGACCCTCCGCAACTTCTGCCAGTGGCAGCGGCAGTACAACCCCCCCAGCGACCGCCACCCTGAGCACTATGACACAGCTATGCTCTTCACCAGAATGGTAGGTTGGAGGAGGTTGAGAAGAATTGTGGGGAAGAAGGAAAGAAAATAGGGATAAAGAGCATGTTTTGACTCCTTGGTCTGTTTCTTCAGGACCTGTGTGGTGCCCATTCCTGTGACACTCTTGGAATAGCTGACGTCGGTACGGTGTGTGACCCAGACAGAAGCTGCTCAATTATTGAAGATGACGGACTCTACACTGCATTCACCGTGGCACATGAACTAGGTGAGTAGAAAAATGCTCAGCGCTGATGTGTGACAATGATATGTCATGAGCACGACTAAGTGTGGTTTTGTTGTACTGTCTTGTAGGCCATGTCCTCAACTTGCCTCACGATGATGCTCAGCAATGCTCTAGGGTGAACGGTCCCTACTCGGGCTCCCACATAATGAGCTCCACCCTGTCCAATATTGACCAGCGGCAGCCATGGTCCGCCTGTTCCGCACTCATCGTCACCACTTTTCTCGACAGTGGCCGCAGTCAATGTCTGCTTGATCAACCAGTCAAGCCTCAAGGGCTCCCTCAGCCCAACCCCGGGAAAGTCTACAATATAGACCATCAGTGTCGACTGACTTTCGGTGCCGGCTCCCAACATTGCCCTCACCCTGGTACTACTTGTGCGGCTCTGTGGTGCTTCGTTAGGGCATTCAACGGTTTGCTGGTTTGCCAGACCAAGAACTCCCCATGGGCCGATGGAACGCCCTGTGGGCACGACAGCTACTGCCTGGCAGGGCAGTGTCTCACAAATTCACACGTTTCCAAACATCAGGTAGAAACGTAACAATATTAGCCAATTTACACTGGCTCCCGGTCCATTTAAGATGTGACTTCATGGTTCTTCTATTAACTTATAAATCATTGCGTGGCTTAGCGCCTTCATATCTCGTCGACTCAGTTGTTCCTTATGTTCCGTCTCGTAACCTTCGTTCGCAAAACGCTAGTCTTTTAGTGACACCGAGGGCCAAGAAAATGTCTGCAGGGGCTAGAGCATTTTCTATTCGGGCTTCAGAGCTCTGGAATGCCCTACCAATGGATATTAGAACTGCTACCTCAGTAGAAACATTTAAGACACGTTTAAAGACGTATTTCTATGATATGGCCTTTGATTAGCCTGTAGTAGCCGATTCGGCTGGAGTTTGTTTTTGCTCCCTCTCCCCGACCCCACTCCCCCCACCCCTCCCCGGCTGGGGAGGTGGTTAGGTGACACCCAAGCTGACGGCAGCTATCTAGATTCTCGTGGACCAATTCAGCATGAGGGAACAGCAGCGGATTACCCTCCTAGAGGACACTGCCAGGACAATCGAAGGCATCTCCGACAGCTCTTCGCTTTGGCCTGGACATCCACTTTTTGATTTCCATATTATGTATTTTATGTGCCATCTTTGCATCCATTGCAGCCTGGTGATCCTGAAAGGGGGATCCTTCTATCTGTGGTCCCTTCTCAAGGTTTCTCATTTTTCCCCTAGTAGGGGTTTTTGAGTTTTTCCTTGCCCTTTTGGGAGCCCAAGATCAGGGGATGCTTTGAGAATAATTGTCAATTGATTGTCTATGTGAAGCCCTTTGAGACTGCTTGTGATTTAGGGCTATACAAATAAACTTGACTAACTTCTTTTATTCTCATGCCTCTGGTATAAATCAGACTGTAACCCTGTGTAACAGTTCCAGATTCCTGTCAAAAGTGGCTGGGGAGTGTGGGGTCCTTGGGGTGACTGCTCTCGGACATGCGGGGGAGGGGTGCAGTACTCCCTCCGTTCATGTGATAACCCTTTGCCAAGGAATGGAGGCAAGTACTGTGAGGGCAAGAGAATCCAGTACCGCTCTTGTAACACAGAGCTCTGCCGTAACACCAATGGTAAGTCAGCAAAAATTGTCACTTGAGTGGGAATTATTCAAAAGGTGCAAACTCGATTACTGAGAATTCTCTTTACTCTTCAGGCTTGTCATTTCGGGAGGAGCAGTGTCTGGCTCACAATGGCAGGTCATCCCTAACGTCTCTTGGTTCAGACAAGGGTGTTGAATGGGTGCCTAAATATGCCGGTGTTTCACCCAAAGACCGCTGCAAGCTTGTGTGCAGGGCCAAAGGAACAGGATACTTCTTTGTCCTCAAATCCAAGGCAAGAATTTTGAAAAATATGGGGTTTTTTTTGTTTTATTTGGAATGTTTTGACAAATCCTAATTAGCCTCGTGCTGACATGGAAGACAAATGATCAGGTTTTATCTTCCATCACCCTGAATGCCAATGTACTTTTTTTTTTGAACATGCATAAAAATAAAATCTTATTTTATAAAATACAGTTACTCGTAAAAAAAAAAAGTCAAATTAAACCATCAACAAATAAAACACGAACATCGCTAAAAATCTTAATCTCAAGATGTTTGTCTATTGTCCCCAGGTGGTGGATGGAACACCCTGCAGCCCCGATTCCACCTCAGTTTGTGTTCAAGGCCAATGTGTCAAGGCTGGATGTGATCGTGTTATTGGCTCATACCAGCGTTACGATAAATGTGGAGTATGTGGAGGGGATGGCTTCACCTGCAAAAAAGTGTCAGGCTCACTGGAGCGTGCCAGGTAATAAAATAGGCAGTTTATTTCCTGCCAGGTCAAATCAAAGATCAAATTACTGATGGAATATCTTTATATCAACTGTCTTAATATCAACTCTAAATTGTCCGTCATTGTGATTGTAAGTGTGCATGGTTGTTTGGCTAGCAGCTAGTCCAGGGTGTAGTATAATTGTGGCCTATATTAAACAATTGTCTTTTTACAGGCCTGGGTACCAAGACGTGGTGACAATCCCAGCAGGCGCTACCTATCTTAACATCAAACAGCGCGCCCGTGGTAACGGTCGTCATGACTACAGTTACTTGGCAATGCGCCGACAGGATGGTACCTACCTGTTGAATGGTGCTCATAAGCTAATGACCATGCCGACGGACATCACTCTGCGAGGGGCGCGACTGCAATACAGTGGCTCTTCTGCCAATATTGAGCGGCTCCGCAGCTTTTCCCCCCTCCCCGAGCCTCTCACGATTCAGGTGTTGTCTGTGGGACAAGCCTCAAGGCCCAGAGTGAAGTACAGCTACTTTGCCCCCAGACCCAATAACACTGCTTCTTCCAACAACGGAGGTCGTCGGCATTCCATCAACGCTATCAGAGAGTTGGGTGTGGCTGAGTGGGCTCTGATGGAATGGGGTCCCTGCTCCCAGACCTGTGGAGGTGGCATGCAGCAAAGAGAGGTGGTGTGTCTGGATCTCCAGGGCCGTCCGTCCAAGGATTGTCCAGAGCAATTGCGGCCTTTGGCCTCACGATCCTGTGCCTCTCAGCCTTGCCCCTTTTAGCTTCCCGGAGAATGGTCCGCATGCTCAAAGACCTGTGGCAGAGGTTTCCGAAAACGCCAGCTTCGCTGCATTGGCTATGATGGCCTCACACTGACCCATGACAGCTGTGACTCCAAAAACCGCCCGCGAACCCTCCTGGAGCTGTGTTATCAAGGTGCCTGCTAAGGACTGCTTTGATAATCTGACCTCCTTTTTTTGTTTTGTTCTTCACTTCCCCATGTCAGAGACTGCATCAGTACATTCTGTGTGTGGGGGTTTTGTGTGTGTGTGGGGGTGTGGGGGTATGTGTGTGTGGGGGTGTTTGTGGGTGGATTTGGGAGGGTAGTCGGTTTTGGCTGGGGTGGGTGGGTGGGTATTTGTTGGTTGGTTGGTCGGAGAACTGCTGAAAGAAACATCTGGAAGTCATTACGGGTTATTACTGCACTGTGTAGGTGTGCATGAAAAATGGACATGGCGCCAGGGTTGGTGTTCAACACATCATACATTGACAATTCACATGTGACACGTGGCTACCCAAATTTGTCCCCACTCAAATTACAAATGCCCTCTGTATAGGGGTCTATTGAATGGCTCCATAGATGCCATAGTCTCCACTTTGCTGCATCATTTATTGGTGTTCTTTTAAAAGAGTGATGAACTACAAAGCTGCTCTTTTAATATTCTAAAAATACCTCCCCCCTGGTACATGCATGTTTTGTGTTGGAGTGGTAAAAACAGCGGCAGTGTGAGCAAGTTCGCTTGCGGGAACATCATCTGCACGTTCATCATCATTTATTTCTTACCTTTCATTCTGTCTTCTCGCAAGACAATATTTGCTCTGCTATGCAGCTCATGTTTCTCACACAAACAATGATGTTGCAGTCTGGAATACTTCACGACCCCTCTTGTATTTTAAAACTAGAAGTGAAGATCATATTATGAGCAATCAGAGCCTATGACGTAGCCTTCAAGTTGGAGCTTTCTTCCTTTCTTCTCAGCGACTATGTTAAAGTGGAAAGGAAAGTAGCGTTTGCGGCGCTGCCATTTTACCACTAGAGGGCAGAAAAGGCTCATCAAACCCATTAAGTGGATGAGTATTTTAGAGGTTTATTCCACAATAATTGAAATTCATTGGACAAACGGCAAGTTCATTGTGGTGACGTCATAGCTAACATGCTTTTACTAAACCTATGAAACAAATGTTCCTTATGTCAGACATTTTCCGTATCAAGAATCAAATGAATTTATACTTAAAAAATATAAGACTTAAAAAAAATTATTGTGCATCCCTAAATTTCCTACAGGAGGACTCAATTCAGCTAATACTTTGCCTTAGCTCGAGATGCTGCAATATTATACCCCATTTTCTGCAACATTCCATTTTGTTAATATTGTAATATCCCCTCCCACTCCTTACCCGAAGTGCACCAGTAAATGATTGCATGGATCTTCCACTGGCAGCAGAAATGAAGCTCTCGTGGCCTGGTTATGTGGGCCAGAAAATAACCTTAGGTGTGTTAAGCAGGGCCCAGCGCAATAATGATTCAGCACTTAGATTACCTGAGCTGTGAAATGTTCTGCAGAGTAAATTGAAACTTGACCATGGTGTTGAGGAAATTAGTAATAATTTAATACAGTGTAGGACAGGACAATGAGGCGCTGCAATCGAGCCTGCAGCCATAACCAAAAGCTTGTCTGTCTCTGGCTGTGCACTTCAAAGGAACTGAGAAGCCTTTTTTTTTTTTTTTCCTATTTAGGACTACTTTTCTAAGCTTACGAGGGAATATCATTACACCAGCAAGAAAATCTTCACACTCTAAGTGGACTTGGTTTCTTTCATTCGTTTTTTAAAATTATTTAGTCAATGTCATTGTTTCTGGGATGTAACTGGATTCATATATTTCTGGAAAAAAAGCACGCCTGGCATGTCCAGGATGGGAAATGAAATGGCTTATCACACTATCTTGAAAATGTTAAAACACTGAGGTTGAATATGCTAAGTAATTCTGAAATGTCAATATTAATAATATTGTAATTTCAGTATTACTACATGAACTGCAGTTGTGTTGACTCAAATAACTTCAAAAAAATAATAAAAATGTGACTGCTTTGTGACTAAATGGTGAATCTGACTTTATTGTTTTTAGAGCAAAAGCGTCAGCATCTCCTGCTGTGTTTCTTATTGTGAGTTAAAGATGCAACTTTATGGACCGTATTTCTTCCTGTTCATTCATTGCAACAGAAATGTGTGCAGTTAAACGTCCTTTTATATTTTTGGATCAAATTGGCCCATTTTTAAGTTCAAAATTCAGGAAATGCTAAGATAGATAGATAGATAGATAGATGGATGGATGGATGGATGGATGGATGGATGGATGGATGGATGGATGGATGGATGGATGGATGGATGGATGGATGGATGGATGGATGGATGGATGGATGGATGGATGGATGGATGGATGGATGGATGGATGGATGGATGGATGGATGGATAGATGGATGGATGGAATCAACTTTTGGGATCAACATTTGGGATAAACGCGCGTAAATCTATGACAACAGCGGGAGCGTGCGAGCGTGTGTCACGCCTCCACGGTCACGTGATCCGGCACGGAGCAGCTGTGCGGTTTGGGTGTCGGGGGTAGTCAGACAACGGGAGTCGCAGGCGCTGAACATACGCAAGCTCTGACCCACAAAACGTGTAATTGCTCGGAGAGTCGTGTCCACGAAAAGACATGGGGGATCGAGTGGCCTTAATGTTACTGGCCATTGCGGCATCAACTCTGGCAGTCGAGGTAAGTTTGTGATTTTACACCGTTACAATGCACGACTCCGCTTCGATGCGGCTGTCATTGGAAGTAAGCTCGCGAACGTTAGCCGCTGCAAGACCGGATCTTAGGCGTCCAGGCCTTTCACAACGCTCTAATATTTATCACAAAAGAAGACATAATTAGGCTGCTAATAGCCACTGAATATCAAACGGATGAAATTATATTCATTTCAGTTTTAATCAAGTCCATATTATTTCCTGAAAGATTGGCCAACATACCATTTTGGACATTGCTTTTATTTTAACTGTGAAAGAACCGGAAGTGTCCCTTAAATAACATTTTATCTGACAACCATTGTTGAAATGCGATTTAATAACTAGTCCAAGCATATACCGCATTGCAAAATGTTGTCATGCAACAAACGTGGGAGATATGGCTGTCCAGTTTATTGCAAGCATGTTCCATTAACACTTGAGTTTGCAAGAGATTTTTTTTTTTTTTTTGTGGAAGCCTCAGGTCAAATCCATGGTAACTGTTTTTGTTCCCTTTAAACCATTCGAATGGATGGTGTCCGTTTTCATATGTTGTGGCTCACATTTGTCCCTAGTATAAGTTAATTCATAACCCGCCAGTCTCCACCTCTATTTCGTTACTAGTAAACGCGACGCGGTGGATTTTCTGTTGTTTACCTCCAACACACCGCTTAAGCGAAAAACGTTTTGTATCCTTGTTCAAGAGCCGAAG
The DNA here is from genome assembly GCF_054491065.1 of Syngnathus leptorhynchus. NCBI lineage: Eukaryota > Metazoa > Chordata > Actinopteri > Syngnathiformes > Syngnathidae > Syngnathus > Syngnathus leptorhynchus. The sequence goes on from NC_141195.1 coordinate 21,261,386, forward strand.
GCTAATTTTAGGCGAGTGGGCGTGTTTGAGAGTGAAATGAGGCGTCACGACATATGTATACGTATATAATATGAAAGATCCCCATGACTTTAAGACTCTAAGAAAAGTGACCGTGTAGGAAGCGACAAGATGAACATTGTGACCGAAGAAGTAACACATTTTAATCGTTTGATGGAGAAAAGCGAAGTAAGATGGCGACGGTGCACTGCAGCATAAGGGTCGAGAGAGCTCAAGAGCTGGGAAGCCACGGGCGCTATTGTTGCATTCCTGCCCCTTCCTCCTATTCTTTTTTTAGCCACAGCCTTATTGTGTTTATGTACTTAACCACCTTACTTGCAAAATGCAATTTTCATAAGCATGTAGAAGAAAATACAAGATAAATGTCCCAAGCATTCTTGACGCAATCGTGCCTAATGAAACGCATGCAACGTAAGTCGGAACGCGCAGTGGACCTGCAGTATAAAAGTCACAATTTGCGTGTAAATATTTGAAAGAAGAACAATTTTAGACCACAACAACATAAAACAACATCATCAGTAACTTGGTATGCCTTCTTTTGGGCTACGTGACAACGTCCTCAAAATGTACAGCGTATGTTTTCAGTGTATCCTGAACATATGTAGCCAACATTATTCACAGAGATGAGTGCATTAAAATTATAATGTCTCCCGTGATTGCTTCTGCATAGCAGGGGATAATTAAAAGACAAGTACACAGGATTCTGCAAAACTACCAACAAGTCTCCATATAATATCAGAGCAAGCCGAGGAAGGACACATTAAATGTTGGTGCATATCCTGTTAAAGATGTACATGGTGCAAACCTTAATTGACAAATACCAAGATTTCAAAATAAAGATTCATTGGTTGGTTATTATGAGGCTAAAACACACATTAATTTTCTGCTGAATCAACAAGTTTTTAGTTTTTATCCTAAATTACAAATGACATTACGTTAAATTAGGATTGACAGATTCCGGTAATATCGGAATGTTTGTCCTGGTCCTTGTCACGGCGTGGAATGGAGCAGGGCGACCAAGTGCAGCTTGGACCAGGGTTTACTGACAAAACTCAAAATCCAGACTCTTCAAACTGACATGACTTGACAAAACAATAACATGACTGACTAACCAACACAAGATGACAGGAACCAAAAGGACATGAAGACGACACGAAGACGACACAACAAACACCAGCAACCGCAACAAAACGACAATGATCCGACAAGGTGTGACACACAGACAGGGTTTAAATAAGCGACAGGTAACGAGAAGCAAGTGAGGGTGATCACATTGATTGTGTGGTAACACAGGAGGGGAGGGGCGACGTGAACAGAAACCATGGTAACATACACCTAGTGGAACGGCTGGGGACGAGACGTGACAGTTCTAGTCGATTCACGAGACTCAATGCCCAACATTAGCAATAGACTACATTACAGACCTACCAATAAAATAGCACACAGTGTCCCCCCCTTCATATGATTGCATTGTTTAATTCAACTTTTAATTTAATTCATTAGCAAACAAATGCCAATGAAAGCATAACTTTGTTGCTGGACATAATATCTATTGTCGTTTTAATTTCGGGGTTACATTTGTCCCTGATATGTTCATTGTGTGAAGAGCGAGAGGGCTTCACTGCGCAAGTCTGTTGCTTTTCTTGTTTCGAACATTTGCCCACTTTCCTATCTACTCCTACACGCCCCTTGTAATCAGTTCACGTGGAATGAATCATCTGGGCTGCACCTTAAGCAGGGCAGTCAGTATCTTTGTTCCTAATCCTTTGCTTACATGACTCATGACTTTACTCATGAGTTTAGAGGGTAACTCAGAACCCAGAAAATCTCATGGATTAAAATCACGAGAGGATCACGATGAAACCCAACTTGGAAAGACGTGGCTTTCTTCAAAAGCTTGATTACCCTTGTTTGTGCACTGACAAAAATAAACCCGCGCACGTGCCAGGATGGACGGCGCTTTCCGCGGTGGGCCCATCAAATACATTGTGGCCATGAACATCTTCGGAGTTGAATTATGTTATGGAAAATTTCAAATTAAATTGTTTTCCTTCAATAGTGACGTGCGACCGCCCATCCTCTTGCAACCGCTTTCTCTGTACAAGGCTAAATATTTTTTTTCTGTTGCCATTGTCCCAGTAACTGGGGATGATGATAATCTTTTTTTTCCCCCTCCTCAGCGTATTGTAACAACGCCACAATATTTTCCCATTGGTGTAGTTCAGAACAGTCCAATCCTGCCTGGCTAAATAATGATAGCTGTGCCACTTGTACCTTGTATATGAAACATCCTAGAAATAGAACAGAACATTACTCACTAATAAATGTAGCAGAAAAGAAACAACACAGACGCCTTTCTTCAAACAAAAGACAAATCCGCCCATCTGTATAGCGACGCGAATATCCGTTTAACTCTTTCATGTTTTTGCCTCATCCATTTGCTTTTTGTTTTCATTTAGTTGGGTGGTTGCTTTTAACCACTACCAAAATTGGACTCAAAGGGTTTATTGTAGAAAGTTGCGTTCAGGGCAACTCCCAGTTTTTATTGTTGTTGATGTGCTTATTTATATCGTGAGCCTGTAGCCTCGATAATGGGCTTTAGTGGGCCCAAAATGTACATTACGTCCTATTTCTTCTCCACAACTAGCGCCATTCATCACCGTCGGGGTGTGACACCCGTCTGTAAATGTCAGCAATGTGCTGCTAGAGCATGCCCTTCATTTCACAGCTGGTGAGTAGGCATCTGTTAGTGGTGGATTTGATTAATAATTGTGAAGTGACTTGGGCTGATCTGCATCCTTACTCGGCGTAGGCATGTAGCTGTGTGCACACTCAAGCGTGTATCTGCCATTTCACGTCCAGATGACTGGGCCGACCGGCATGCTTTTAGAGTGACGACGCTTTGCTCACATCAAGGCTGTGGTGTGTGTCAGACCATCCTTTTGAAAGGCCATGAAATCAAATCGGACCATCTCTTGGACCACATATACCATCACTGTAAATAACTGAGGAGGGTTTTTCCTAGCCCAAACTAAGGCACCATTCTGATTACTATTTGCACCTTTTCTATGAAATCGAGTTGTGTAATTACAAGACCAATATCCAACAACATCACTAACATGGCTCCCACACATACAATATAGAAATTTAGGAAAACTGTTTTGTATCAAGCCATTAAGGCCTAAGCGCTTGGCAAAAAAAAAAAGCCTCCTAAATCTAAGGGTGACTTTAAAAGCACTCCCGAAAACCTGAAGTGTTACTGGAAATTCAACCCCATTGTCAACGCCAACTAAATAATTGATATCTCAGCCTCTGTAGTCGATAAAAACATAATTCCAAAAACATTTGAGACCTTGCAATTGTGGCTTTCGCTGATGTAAAGCCGAGTTTATTTATATAAACGTTGTCCTCAAGCATGCCGTTACCTTGACATTCCTACAAATTGACCATGCTTCAAAAAGAATCCCGGGAATTCTATGAGCCAACGGCGCAGTCACGTGTTAGTGCTGATGCATTTAATTGGCTACGAGATTGAGAATTAGTCACGGAAAACAAAAACACCGCAATTTAGAAATGCGTAACAGCGCAGTAATACAAACCTGGTTTAAATGGATAAAATGAATAAATTGATCAAATATTCTCATATCCTCCCTGTCTGACCCATCAATGACAACTTTGCAGCTTAAGTCCAAGTTCTTTGCTTTGAGTCTGGGGCACAAGGGTGTCTTGAAATGAGAAAAAGCTTAACAATTCATGTATTAATGCATAATTTATATCGAGATACTCCTGTGAATATTCTTGTATGTTTGTGTGGCTGTTTTTTTCCTCTAAATGTAGAACAGCCATGAAGATTTTGGTTATTAGCTTGTCTATTACGTTCCACACTGTATCTTGGTTTCAAGCTAACAAACTCTTGTCAGCTCAGGTTGTGTGGTTTGGCCTTAGTTCCAATTTAAACAGGGTGAGTCAAACAGCCGTAAGCAAGCACGCTTTGCCTCTTATTTGGAGAACTGTTAGCTGTATTGTGTACAGGTTCAGGTAGAGCATGGCTAGGCAAGTCCGAAAAAACCCTGGTGGATATTGATGACAAATTTAGTAAGATATTGCTTGTTTATATCATCACAAATTATAACTGTACCTATGGCGAGATAGTTTCACAATTTCAGTCGGGCTTTCAATTACAACATTCCAACAGCTCCGCCTTTTTCTTTATTTTGGCACAGACAGCTGGCATTTACATGCGCTACACCAATAATCACCACTGCTGGAGCTTTTAAAGTTCCTAAATTAGAGTTTCAGTTCCTGAAATGTTGCCTGATTGTTCCTCCGGCAACACAGATGAATCTGTATTTTATTTTAGAATAACTGAACTGATTGTTATCATGTTATAAAATGGCCTATATTGTGCTAGACACACACACACACACTCCCATATCGGCCAGCTCGATCTTAAACCAAGCTTGAAGATGAGAAATCTGATATTTGACTGGGAAGTCCTGAATGCAACACCCAACCGAGAAGCCTTGCAGCTTACACGTGAAGAAAACACATAATGATGAAATTCACGCTCTCAGGTGACGTGAGTAAAGGTGTTGCCTCGGTTGCTACAGTGATGATTGCAGGGAGAAGAGGGAGCTCTCAGTTTCTCACTGCTAGGGAGGGTGGATGAGTGCAGCCTATAAGGCAATTATCATTTAGAGAACATGGAGTACCTCCATCATATGGACACAGATGGTTGGAAATGTTTTTCATTCACGTGCGGAATGAATTTCACAATGTGATCGTCTGTCTGTCTGTCTTTCTGTCATTCCTTCATTCATTCATTAGTGGCTACTTCGGGTGTGCATCGCTCCACAAAAGACGATTCTCGACTCATTTTAAAATGTAACGATTTGATTCGGCTGGAGTGAGATTTGCTTTTATATGTGACAGCTGCAGCTTTTGTTATTGTTATCATTTTGTGAGGCTGGATATGGCTGAAAATAGGGATGTTCTGATCGTGGCTTTTACGACGACAAATTTTTCTTTAATCTGTTTCAGTTCTATTTTTCAGATAAAAAAATCAAACAATTGCTAAATGTCTAACCGATATTTTTCGAGAACAGGCTTAGAAAATTAGCTGTAATCTGCTCAATTCTCAAATAATTTCCATAAAGTTGACTTTTTAGTCCATGCCCAAACTTGTGTTATCGATACAAAACAAACTTTCTGGATTTTTTTGTTTTTGTTTCGTTTTATGTGACGTCGGTTTAACAGAACTAAGCTACACTGCAAAACAACACTGCATGGCCGTGTCATACGATCAAGCCACTTTGTTCAATGTCAATGCAATGTCAAACCAATTTATATCTGGTGCATATCTCTCACAAAAGACGATTCGATATTTATCTCGATACGAGAGGTGGAATACGATTCGAGGATACGATTCGCTTGGTCAAATCAAAATCAATTCCAATTGTTTTTTGTCACATTCCAAGTGGCTACCACTCACGTCTGTATTTGTCAATGCTGTGATGCAGCATCTCCAAATAATTATAACTTGTCATGTTTGGTGTAATCAAAAAAAAAAAGAAATGCTACAGATTGTCCGCATGCAGTTCTGGGAGTCTTCCTTTTGGGATAAGAACAAAGCACTAACAACCTCCCTCCCACCACACTCACCCTGCTCCCCACGGCAAGCATGGACCACACTGATAAGGCTGCATAATTAATAGCGCAGAAAGGGGAGGTCATGACGGGGGACACTTTATAGAATGTGTGCTAACTAAGGGTGTCGTTATCGTGCCTACAAATACAATCAACCCTTTCAAGGCCTGTGTGTGAGGAAGAAGATGTATCACGTGTGTACCTCTTCCTCTTGTTAGTTGCCGTGGAACCATATCTAGATGTGCCACACCCTTAAAAAAAATGCTCCTAAATGAAAGGAAAGCTTTACATCGTCTTCCTTCCCTTATGGATATATCTTAGGGGAGCTTGTTGCTTTATCTGAAGCACGACTTGCATCACACAAGCACACACACACACAAAAAAAAAAAAAAGCTGGGAATGTTGTGCTGTGAATTGTCTGGACTCTTAAATTTTGTCTGTAATAACATCCCACACCAACTGTGAAAATCTGTTAGAGCAGGGCTCACCACGTGACTAGCCCAGGGCTAAAAACAGTTAATCAACGTGCGCCCTGTCCGTGTGAACACGGCATTTAGCACTCACTCTTTGAGATCTTAGTACATCAGGCCCCAGTTGTTGCATGCAAGGCTTAAGCCACTTGAGTATCGGCAGTGCAGTATAATTCCCTGTTCCCGTTTGACCCAGCAGCCTCCGCCTGTACTTTCTGTTTTCAAATTTTAAGGGGTCAGCTAAAACTGCTAATTGCATAGCAGTCTATCTTATCTCATAAAAGAACTCAGAAAAATATTTGAACAGCAATTTCAATTCTGTTGACTCAAAACAGTTACACCTTTAGTATCTACATAAGCAAACATTTTATTTGTTACCCTTTCACTTGACAGACATTGGGCACTTTTTGTTTGAATAATCAAAGCACAGTAAGAAGCTGTTAGTGAAATGTCCCAATATTTTTGCTGGAAAAGGAAAAATGGGAAGGTTCAAATGAATTGTGTAGCATAAGCAGATGTACAGTAAATACTTTGGGGAAAAAAATCTAAAATTGACTTGCATTCATCTTTTTGAAGTCATTGTCTTTATTTTCAGGTGCTGCGTCATATTTCATCAGATAATCTCGCAATAGTTTTGAAAGCATTTTGATCTGGCTCCTTTTGTAGCATCATGTATAATTTCTACTGCAGGAGAATTTGCACGCCTTGCAGTTGTGCCTGGAGTTTCTGCTGACTTAAACGGAACCATTTTCCCCAGGTCAAGCTCATATAACAACAGCCCCAGTTCGTCTGGTTTATTCCCTGCAGATATGGCAAAATATATCATGGCAGATTGAGACAAAAGGGAGATATTTTCTCTGGCTGGGCTGCTGTCCTAATCCTTAAGGCCCAGATTACCACACCCCCCTCTTTACTGTCCTGCACAATGACACGACTGAGACGCAAAGCTAGAATGGATAAAGACAGAAAAACACATCCTCCATCAGTAGAATCAGTGAAGCACTAACAAGGATTCGGGAGCAGGAAGGAGATGACTGGCATAGACATGATTAATGGGTTCAAATAGAATGAAATAGCCCAATTTTCATGTCACTTGGCAAAGGGCTGCCTACCTGCTCTCCAAGCAGAGAGCAAGTGACTCACTGTGTTGGATAAGGGCAGAGTCTCAACTCTTTGCCCTAAGTCTGAATTTGTGCCTCTGGGCGTCTTAGTCTCAAGAATCAGAAACGTTGAACCCTTAAATGACCTGGTGGTGTGCAGATGGCATCACCTAAAACCCGCCCAAGTCTTTGTGTCAAAACTGACGGTGGTGTTAGGTAGCCGCTAGTGCAGTGATGCACTTGGGACACTTTTGCTATTGTGTACCTCCGGAGCTCCGTCATTGACATGGCTAAAGGGAAACAATGTTGTAAAGTTTGATACATTTCTAGTGTTTCAATCCACACCACCCTCCGATGGGAAAACAGCACCTAGGGGGATCACTAACATTAAATGGCATTGAGTCTGATTATTTTTCCGCATAGAAAAAAATCTTTCATTAGATAATAAAGAGTTCATTTCTTTAGGTATGTTTTGACCATCGCAGTTTGGAATATTCTGCTACATGCTTATCACGTTTTTTCATTCAGCTCGGAAGGGTCAAAGTCATCAGCATATTTCATTTGTGTGAATAGCTAGAAAGCAAAAAGATCAATACAACCGTTCGATCGCCACAAGCAAACTGGTAAAAACCTTTCGCAGGGGAAAATGTGTTTTTTTTTTCCTCAAAATCTCATATACTTGATTGATAGAAGACGTGCAAGGAAAGTCAATTTCACAAAAATCTGTTTGGAAAAGGGCAGGTTGTGACTTGCGACATAAGGTGCGCTCTGGTTCAACCCAAACCTTTAGAAAACCGGAGCATTGTTCAAATGTGCCATTCGGTAATTCTAAACCAACACCGATATGCCAGCACACGCTCTTGGCGCACCAACTGGAAACACAGTGCACCAGTTCGTCAGGCAGTGCAGATGGAAAATAGTTCAAGCACAAGTATCTGATTGGTTTAGAGAATGATTTACGTTTCAAAATTGATACGTGGGGAGTGCTCTCTGGCAGTGAATTTCCAAACGCAGCATTCATTTCTCTTAATGTCTCTGCATTGCCTTTTATGGGAATGTTAACCTCCCCAACATGGCCGCCAATTGGGCACACCGGTTACCCAGCTTCTAAAGTCATCTATTCACATCTAGGAGAATCTGAACATGTGTGCCATGACAAGTACATTGTAACTTGCATGAATCACCAGTTTAAAGACTGTGTTTAATGACAATTTATCAACAAAAGCACACAAAGCATTTTTTTTTTTTAGCACCAATAGTGGTCAGGGTACTTTCACAACACTGGGAACTTCTGAACATACTGGGCTGTTCTGCACATTAATCTTTTTTTTTCCTCGATTATGTTTTAAACAAACCAAAATGAAAATCACAATTGAAATTTTGATCCATCGTCCAGCCTTAATATCTTGGAACGATGGATGGATAGATTTGTTTTTATCTTCACACTCACTAGGGGGGAAATGGAATCTTCACCTCATAAAACAACATTTGTTTGCCTGCCAGGGCCTTCAAAACCATTAACAAGATTAGGTAGAGCACAATGCCACTGGCCCCTCTCCACTCTCACACTTCCCCCACCCCTCAGCATTCCCACAAATTTTGTAAAAGCTGATTTGGAAGTACAATGCCAACAGTGTTTTTCTGCAGTGCCTCTTAAAATGTGCACACAAGCCTCAAAAAAGATGAAAAATTATTAAAATCAGGCAGTCTTCTGTTGCAGCTCACACACGCCACCATATTGCTCTTGCAATAACAGAGAAATGTTCCAGATTCGACTCCATATATTATCTGTCTAGATACATCAATATCTACATAAGGATTGAATTATTTTTTCCACCAATCATGTGATTGTCAAAAAATGCCATGAACTTGAGAAATAGAGGGATCAATAGCACTGACATTTTGGCAGCCTGGTTTCAGTGCTGAAGAGAATTTTTTTATTCTTTTTTTTTTTTCCAAGCAAGGTGAGTAATGAGGGCCTTTCCGTATCATTTACTATTCATGTTTCTGAGCAGCTTTCACTTCCTCCTCCAATCCCAAGCAACTTTGTGTTTTCATCCACCCACGTCTGGCCCAATCCTGGATTTGTCAAACAAATCGAATTTGATTGCAGGCATGTGTTCAAAATGTCTCTTGGAGAGGAAACCAAACTGTCACCCTGTCTTACAGGTGCCCGCAGATGGTTTGACGGGACTGCTGGCTGAGCCCCAGGTGGCCATGTTCTGTGGAAAACTCAACATGCATGTCAATGTACAGAGTGGCAAGTGGGAATCAGACCCTTCAGGCACCAAGAGCTGTGTTGGTACCAAGGAGGGCATCCTGCAGTACTGCCAGGAGGTAAGAAGATCTAAATCTATTTTTCTATTTTCTACTGCTACTCTTGGGGGTTGGGGTGGGGGTGGTATGGAGAGGAAAAAAATAGGCAAGCTGAGAAGCAGCCAGAGAAGTAATTTCCTCCCAGGGCATATTCATCATCTCCACCTTTTGATGCATTCAGTACATGATCTGCATTTAGCCTATTGTTAGCTATAATAGCATAGTTGTTTTCCTCACACCCCACAATAAAAAAAAAAAAAAAAAAAAATAGAAAAGATCCTGGATCATGATTTTCCACTAAGTTGGCTGCAATAAGGGACATTTTGCCACACATTGTGTTTCCAGCAGATTTACTGCAGATGCTCATTGTTTAGGAAAAGTGTGTACAGAAGTGTGTCAATTTATTGTTGTGCATGTAAATTAATTGTTTCAATTAGCTGTTTTCACTGTCTTTGTGCTTGTCTCATTATTATATGTGAAGAGCTTTGTTACAGCTTCAGCTGCTGTAAAATGCGCCATATACAAAGTATTGCATTGTGTTGTACTCAGTAAACCAACCCATTACAGTAGCACAGTCAACAGCGCTTTACTTTTCAGAGCGGATAAGGAAAAATGCGTTAATAGGTCAACAGTGTGATAAAGTAACCTCTGATAAATTCCCCATTTGTGCAGGTTTATCCAGAGCTCCAAATTACCAATGTGGTGGAGGCCAACCAGCCAGTCAGCATCCAGAACTGGTGCAAGAAGGGTCGCAAGCAGTGTCGCAGTCACATGCACATCGTAGTGCCCTACCGCTGTTTGGGTGAGTTTTACACCCTGGAGGGTGGTTTCAGATTTCAAGCCCCCCAACAATACTTTGTTACTGCCTAAACAAAAGGCACTTCTGATAGAATACCATTTCTGGAGTTCTTACCCGCAAGAGTCCTCATGGGTCCTTATATCGTGCTTTAGCTACACCATGTGTACAAATTTGTTGTCATGACAGAGATAAAAATACTTTATTTTGTTAACTTTTATCAGGGCTGGGCAATAATTCAACATCAATATATATTGCAATTGATACCTGATCAATAATATAATACCTGATCAATACTTGATATTATGTATACCTAATCAATAATATAATAGCTGATCAATGATATAGTTTTGGTGGCCAGAAGTCTCTCGAACTGTTTGAAACCTGCTGCAAAAGCCACTTTGAGAAAGTGCAAATGAAGCAGAGTTATTCAAACATAGGACAATAGGCATCGTCGTTTCCATAGTTACACAATTAATTATATGGGAAAAGTGTTGCTATGAGACCAAGCTGAAGCCGGCTCTTTACTATGTGTAAAATATGGATGAATAGAGATGTTATCTTTGCTGCAGTCGGAGAATTTGTGAGCGACGCCTTGCTGGTTCCGGATAAGTGCAAGTTCTTGCATCAGGAGCGCATGGACCAATGTGAGAGCCACCTGCACTGGCATACTGTGGCCAAAGAAGTGAGGACCGACACACATGCACACACACACATTCCTACTGCGTCAACCTGACCTTTCCTTTCCCACTATCCTTCTAATTTTGAGCTCTCTCTCTCTGTCTAGTCCTGCACAGACAGAACTATGAATCTCCATGACTACGGAATGCTTCTTCCATGTGGTATCGACCGTTTCCGTGGGGTGGAATTTGTTTGCTGTCCAGCCGAGGCTGAGCGCGACGCCGACAGTGCTGAGCAGGATGCCGACGATTCTGATGTTTGGTGGGGTGGAGCAGAGACCGACTATTCCGACAACAGGTAGCTAACTTGAGGCAGAAATTGAGAAAGCCGGGGAAATCTTTTTGACGAAAGATAATAATGTAGTCAACACCAAGGCTGGTGTAAAGGTTGGAGGGTTGGTCTTTCCAGCTCATCATGGAAAAGTGCTTGTTGACAACTTAAATGTATGGGCCAACCCGATCCTTTTCCTCATGAGTTGATTCACCCAAACACAAAAATGACAGGAATGCACACAAAAATAATCAAAGGTCTAAGTTTTGAGTTTATATGTATAGGAGTTGTTACTACATGTGAGATGCCTTTCAAAGGCTATTATCATGCAACCATGATCTCCATAACCTTAGTGCTTGAGTTCTCATGTATGCATCTTTGTGTTAGTTTTAGGAAAATGGTGTGAGTTGATTAAAAAAAAAAAAAATCACTAATACTCAGAACATCAAGGGAATCCCTAAGAACATGTAATAAGAGCTGAAGAATTTAGACAGTGAGGTTTTAGATCACCATAGCTTGAGAGTGTGCTAACCAAGAAGGAAGCCTGTTCCATTCTTGAAAATATGCTGCATGGACGAGCCAAATGTGTTCTGGACAAAAGTTATTTGGTCAGACAAGACAAAGATTTGGCAGCAAGACTGAGTTTGTTGGAAGGTGCACTGCACTGGGTGGAGTCATGAAGGGGGACTCCCCCTCCCTTAATATTCACTGCATATTACAGCTACAGTTATTCCTGCCCCTTGACGAGTGCCTGCAAACTTTAGACCTCAACTCATTACCTAATTGGGACACGTATAATCAGACTACTGGCATCATCCTCTGTTTCATTTTTGTTGCCTTTTACCTTCCCCATCTTCTCTTCCGTGCCTTCTCATTCCATTTCGTCTCCTAGTATGGTGCGGGAGCCCGAGCCAACAGAGCAGCAAGAGGAAACCAAGCAATCTGTGTTGGAGGAGGAGGAGGCAACTGAGGAAGATGATGAAGACGAGGACGTGCTGGACAATGACCAAGATGGAGATGGGGAGGAGGACGAGGAGGATGAAGAAGAGGAGGAAGAAATTGCTGACACGCTTGATGCCGACAACGACGACGATGATGAGCCAGCCGCCAATGTTGCCATGACAACCACGACTACCACCACCACCGAGTCCATAGAGGAGGTCGTCAGAGGTGAGTTAGCCCTTCTGCTGCTGTATACGTGTGTGTGTGTGTGTGTGTGTGTGTGTGTGTGTGTGTGTGTGTGTGTGTGTGTGTCTGTCTGTCTGTCTGTCTGTCTGTCTGTCTGTCTGTCTGTCTGTCTGTCTGTCTGTCTGTCTGTCTGTCTGTCTGTCTGTCTGTCTGTCTGTCTGTGTGTGTGTGTGTGTGTGTGTGTGTGTGTGTGTGTGTGTGTGTGTGTGTGTGTGTGTGTGTGTGTGTGTGTGTGTGTGTGTGTGTGTGTGTGTGTGTGTGTGTGTTGCAAAAAGTACAACCCCTTTCCGAATTCAAGTGACTATGTTTGCCGATGTACTATATCACATTGTTACTGATTAGGTGCTGCAGCAAATGTGGATGATGAGAGGGTTGTGTGTGTATTTTCCAAGATGTGTGTTGGGCCAGTGCAGAGACTGGTCCATGCCGGGCCATGCTGCCTCGCTGGTACTTTGACCGCCAGGAGGGCCGCTGTACTCAATTTATCTACGGCGGCTGCGGAGGCAACAGGAATAACTTTGAGTCGGAGGAATACTGCCGGTCTGTCTGCAGAAGCGTCAGTAAGTTCTGCCAGGAGCAGACGAGCCAGATCAGCTCTTGAACGAGTGCCACTTGTTTGACTCTAACCTCCTGCGAGATGCTAACTGCTCCTTCTGAAATTTCTCTATCATCTGCTTCCATTGCTGGCTAATACCTCATCTCTACCTTGTGTGTTTTTAATATATTATCTCCAGTTAACTTGATAAGAGATGCCACACAAAGGTTGTGTAAAGGTTTAACATTAAAATTATATTCACGTCATAAAACTTCAGAGCTGTTTGTTCAAATTTCCATTGAACGTCATAAGTGGTGCTGTTAAACCTTGGAATTCCCTGCACTTTTTGTTTTTGAACTTTAGCACCTTTCGTTCCAATTTTCAAAACAATACAATACAATACAATACAATACAATACAATACAATACAATAGTTATCGTCTTAAAATATCGGTTATTGGCCTCCTTAACCGCTAATAATCCATATTGGTATCTGCCCTGAAAAAAATCATCTCTGTCTATCACCAGTTTGCCTGATCTGTCCCACTGCCTCCGTCTGCCTCTAACTTTATTTTCATGACAGTAAATGAATGTGTCTTTTCTTCAAGGTTGTGAGTTTAGACAAAGTGAGTTTACTGCCGCAACCTATTAATACTAATATTCACACGGATGCACCTCTGCTCTTCGCCAAGAGTCTAAACGTGTCCCAAATTGTTGCGGCTTGCCATGAATGTGCCAGTGAAATGTTTTTCATAGAGGTTTTTATTTTTTTATTTTTACTGGCGATTACGTGTTCTTCAATGTGACTAACATTTTATAATTGTTTTTCTTGTGCCTTGCCTTGCACTTTCACCTGACTTTCATAATCCATCGCAATAAATGTCTGTCTGACCTTCATGCCTACACACACACACACAGCATCCAACTTTTGATTGGTCTTACCAAAGATAATCAACCCTGCTGATTACCAGTAATTCAGGTTTCACACTGACCGTGTGTCTTGGCAAGAAGTTAACGGTCAAGGCCGTGGGATTAATTAGAGCTCAGTGCATTCGGATGAGAAAAGTTCCACCCTGCTATCTAAAGCTTTGTAATTTGGCTTTTTACATTTGTCATACAAAGGATGATGGCTGACGTGAGGTGCTTATTTCCTTTTGAACTATTCAGGTTCCCACTTTGCTGGCTTGTTTTCTTCCTCTCCTGACCTATTTTTAGCCAAATGTAACAATACATGAATGCTTTACTTGTAATCCCATCCTCCCCCTCATCTCCTCTTGTCTTTCCTCTCGTTGACATAGTCCCCACAGCCACACCCGGTTCCCCTGACGCTGTGGACCACTACCTGGAGACACCTGCTGATGAAAATGAGCACACCCATTTCCAGAAGGCTAAAGAGAGCTTGGAAGCCAAACACCGTGAAAGGATGTCCCAGGTAGACATAAAATATGGGTGATGGCTTTTTTCCATAATTTAATATTTATTCGCTACTTCTGTTAGAAGACTCAAGGAAGTATATTAATAAATGTGATTTCAAATGAACAGTGGTTTATTTTTTAATAGGAAATTGAGGGCGGAAAAGTTGTAGCAAAAACGGATAGTGCCTCTGTTAATCCTCCCCCCGGTGGAATGCCCCAACAGATTATTTATTTGACTTTATTATTTTAATTGGATTCCTTAATGAAGTGATTTGCAGCAGATGGTGCACACTGCACAGTAGCAGCTTCAAAGCTGCGGATGAGAACACCTTAAGCTGAGCTTTGAATGACATTACCTTGTGTTGGAGTTTATTCGGAGCGTTTGTTTTTGCTTGGCTGCCTTCGGGTACCGCATCATCAGGTTTTGCACAGTTGAGTTCCCCTTTACAGACAATGCTGTGTGCCGGGTAGAGAGGCCTAAGCGAGTCAGAGAGGATGCAACAGAAAAAAAAAATAATATCATCTCTGTAGTCACAACAAGAAGTGGAACATTTGTGTAATTTTGTGACTCCTGAGAGATTCCTACTAATGCTTTTTTTGAGTACAATATTATTCTGCTTTGTTTTGTTTTCCACTTTTCTTTAATGCCCTATAATTGCAGCACAGTTTTTCTGTAACTTTTCCCACAAAACATTTTGGTTCCAAAAGATGAGATCATGGACAGAAAAGCAGTGGTGCAGCAACAACGTCATGCTCATAGACGATGGGGGGGGTGCATATGTGCGTGACATATTGGAATGGATGTAATGTGTTAATCACTGTTTTTCTTTTTTTTTTTTTTTTTTGCTTAGTGGCAGCATCTTTCAGCCAACACACAATTAATTGCAAATTCCACTTTGTAACATGATGTACATGATGTCGCTTTCAACTTGTGCTCAGGTGATGAGAGAGTGGGAAGAGGCTGAGAGGGAAGCAAAGAATCTTCCACGCGCAGACAAGAAGGCAGTCATCCAGGTAACATCTTGCACATTTGGAACATTTAAAAACCCTGGCTCGGGCTATTCTTGACCTAAAGGTGTCCACCATGCATTTTAGCGTTTCCAAGAGAAGGTCGAGACATTGGAGCAGGAAGCAGCCAGTGAACGGCAGCAGCTAGTGGAGACTCACATGGCCCGAGTGGAAGCTCTTCACAACGACCGTCGCCGCCTGGCTCTTGAGAGCTACCTGACGGCTCTGCAGCAGGACCCCCCAAGGGTACACAGCAAACACGCACGCACACACACAGACTCACACACACATAGACGCATAAATGGGCAATACGAAGTGCCACGTTTCGCTTTTGTTTCTGTTCTCCTAACCTGTGTCACTTTTTTTTTTTCTTTTAACAGTCTCAAACACTCTTGACTTATAAATGAAAATCATGTGCAGCCATGTCTGCTGTGTGTCTTGTCCTCAATTGCTGTTTTCCCTTCTATCTTCTGAAGCGCTGAGACCACCTTAAGGCTAAAGCGCTAATGGAAAAGCTTTGTAACTGATTTAGAAGCCTCAATTTCAATTTCACACTTCATAAATTCTAGTTTCAGCCAATGAGTTTCCAATCATGCGGTCTGTCCTGAGCCTAGCTGTCGACTTTTGCCTGTCGCAGCCTCGTCATGTCTTCAGCCTGTTGAAGAAGTACGTGCGTGCCGAGCAAAAGGACAGACAACACACCCTTAAACACTTTGAGCATGTTCGTATGGTGGACCCAAAGAAGGCGGCGCAAATCAGGCCTCAGGTATCACACACAAAATCCACAAGATTATTACACTGAATTAAATGAGATGAGGTCATCATTATTTCAATATTTAAACATTTGGTGACACTTAAGGGTCGTGGCTCAATAAAGGTTAGGAAACACTGTATTTAATGTACTTGAAATGTGTGTGTGTGATGCTGTAGGTTCTGACCCACCTGCGTGTCATTGAAGAGCGCATGAACCAGTCATTGGGACTTCTCTACAAGGTGCCTGGTGTGGCTGATGACATCCAGGACCAAGTTGGTACGTTTTACACTGAGTTTCGCTCCCTATAGTGTTTTGATGAAAATGTGACATTTAAGTGGTTGTGCAATCATCTGGATTGTTTTGCTGTCGTTTTCCTGACCAATTCCAAACCTTGTGAGACAGATGTGAGATGTGATGTTGATTGTGTTACATGGAACGGTGGGATTGAAAGCACTAAATTCCATGCAACCCCTCCTTTTTTTTTTTTCTTTTGATAAGGACATTGCAGCTATTTGACCCAGTTCTTCAGTACATCCAAATTAAATTGTTTGTTGGGAAGATAAATCTGCCTTCCATCCCTTACGCCCCCACCAACCTTATTGGAGTTACATGCGTCACACAACCATCTGTCTCTAAGACTGTGACAGTCCGTACTCAACTGTGGATAATGTACTCAAACATTAGCAAGATGATTAAGCAATAAATCTCACAAAAATATATTCTTGGGATCATTTGACTGGAACAGAATCACTCGTGTACATCGATTATATTTATTTTGTGAGATAATATTCCAGAAGACTCTCAACCTTGACCCATCCGCTTGTTATTTTTCCTCCCATCAGAACTTTTGCAGAGGGAACAGGCCGAGATGGCCCAACAACTGGCCAATCTGCAGACTGACGTGAGGGTGAGCTACGGTAACGATGCTCTGATGCCCGACCAGGAGCTGGGAGATGGCCAAACCGAGCTGCTGACTCAGGAGGACACACTAGGCTTGGGAGGAGTCGGCTTTATCCATCCCGAGAGCTTCAACCAGCCCAACACTGACAACCAAGGTGATTTAGTACAACATGTGGTCATCTGTGATAGTCATGGTAATGTAACGCAAGTGTTGTCTTCTTCCTTCCAGTTGAACCTGTGGACTCCCGCCCCAGTCTTGAAAGAGGAGTCCCCACACGGCCAGGTGGGCCTGAGAATTAGCAGTGGGCTCGCTTTTATTTATAAAAAAAAAAATTGACAAACATTAAAAACAGTAAATGACGTCATATAGCAGTATTGCTGTTAGTGTGTTTATGATGCTCTCATCATTGCATGTTCAGCTAGTACAGTGAAAGTCTTAAACTCTTTTCCAGTGCTAGGTTTTTGATTAGTAGTTAAAATAAAAAAAAAGGTTTTCTGAAGCTGAGCCATGATTGGTTGACCTGAGACCTGACAACTGTGATCTCATTTGCAGTGAACAGTGGCAAAATGGCCACCCCCTGGGATGGATAGAACCGATTGAATCTCGCTGCTTAGCTCATATTCCACAAATGTGATATTGATCACAATGCCGTGTCTAGACTAGTAGGGCACGTACAATAAAGAAGAAAGAAAATGTTGGAGTTGATTTCTCCCTGTACTGAATCAAGTTTTGTAATGTATCTTGGTATCTATTGCCAGTGACCGGGATGAAGATGGAGGCTATTCCTGAGCTCCGAATGGAGAAGGGAGACAGGCAGAGTACTGAATATGAAGTTCACCACCAGAAACTGGTAAACAAACATGCGTCCTCTGACACACACTCATGATGCACCTCTGCAAATCTCATTTGAAAGGCACCCATATGCTTGTACATGTAAATAAGTTGATGGAAACAAAGGGACAGAAGTGAAAAGATGTATTCACTGGCACATGCAAGATTGGCCTTTGCCTCTCTCAGCAAACCCTCACCCACCTGACTCAGCTGTGTTCTGGTAAATGTCAATGGTAGTTGCCATGGAAATGGGTATCCTTAGATACAATTGTGTGGAAAACCCTCAGTCCTCACATTAGAATTTTGTTTTTTCTACAGTAAATGGAAATATTACACTGGACTAAACACCATGAGGCTGTGAAATTCATTCTGTCCATCATCTCTTTAATTTGATATCCGTAAATATCGTTCATATAAATGAAAAAAGGGTTACCATGTTAAGATGCTAAACAAGTCCAGCTGGTAAATGCATCACATGACAAGTTTCTCTCCGTCAGGTCTTCTTTGCCGAGGATGTAGGCTCCAACAAGGGTGCCATCATTGGCCTCATGGTTGGCGGCGTTGTCATAGCAACAGTGATCGTCATCACTTTGGTCATGCTCCGGAAGAAGCAGTACACCTCCATCCACCACGGAGTCATCGAGGTCAGAAGCAGCTGACGCATATATTGGGGCGGGTGATGGGCAAGCTGTTATGGTCCCTACATGTATATTGCGCATGTGTGTGCGTGCGTGTAACCCGGCATCTCTGCTTCAGGTGGACGCTGCTGTGACGCCTGAGGAGCGCCACCTGTCGAAAATGCAGCAGAATGGCTATGAGAACCCAACCTACAAGTTCTTTGAACAGATGCAGAACTGAGGGGGATGTCACACACAGACACATACACACACACACACACTGACATCTCATTCCACACCTTAAGCCCCCTTCCCCCCTCCTTCCCAGAATAGAGTGATGTCAGCAGTGTGGCATGAACCAACCAGTGACTGAGTATATGTATATGGAGCTTTTGAAGCCCAGGTTTCTTCCGCTACTGCCTTGGCGGATATTGCGGCCGAGCCAATTTGCACCATGTTTGTTCACTTTATTGGAGCGACACGCCTTTTACTTAGAGAGTTTTTATGTTGCTCGATTTGGGCCTGCTGATGTAAGTAGTGCAAGCAAACCCACCGTTGATGGAAGAAGCCTGATCTCTCTATACTGATCTGGGGCCAATGTGGTGTTTTTTGTTTTGCTTGAAGCAAATTTAGGTGTGAGCATCCAAATCTGGCCTCTGATCAGCAGGATTGGGGTTGCATAGCTCCATGGGCCTCATGTACGCCAAATCTTTAAAGAGAATTCAAATCAAATTAGTTTGAAATTAATTGGCATTTTTCCAGAAATGTTCAGTCTATTTTTTTCCCCTCTTTCATGCACCACTGCTGCACTCTACTCTCGACACTGGAGAATAACTACTGTAATCTACAACACCCCCAAACCCAACCAACTACCCCTCACCCCCAAATCTCCCTCGTTCCTCTTTTGTGTATTCTTATGACAGCTGGGCTGTGTTAGGTCACACAAGGCTCTAAAGGTTAAATATATGGAGTTGATCATGAACATGTTGATGATGATGATGCTAGTTATTATATGTATTCTGAATGAGCTGTTTTTACTTTAGTTTTCTCTATGGGTTCTTTTTTTTTTTTTTTTTTTTTTCAAAAAAAAGAAAGAAAACAGAGTAAAAAAAAAAGATGTAAAGTCATTTTTTTAAAACTTGTGTGTGATGTACTGAAGTAATGCTGACGTTGTAGTCGTTCCTATGTAGTGCATGACAAAAAAATGACAACAGAATTTTGAAAGAAAAAAAGAGATCTTAACACTGCTCTCTCGGACGTCTCTCACTTATAGATTATGCTAGCAAGATTGTACATTTCGTATCCTCTCGTGATCACGTGACTTCAAACTATGATGAAAAACATATATGTCTAGATCAACAGGCTCTGCTTTGAAATCTAATACACACTTCTAACTGATCTGTGACTTTTGGATTTTGAGTGTGTTTCTTTGTTGGTTTCATTTTTTTCTTCAACATTCTCAGTTTTCCTGAAGGAAAAGGAGGAGCTGGCTTCATCTGCATATTATTTTCATTTACTTCAAGTATATATTGTATCGTCCAAAATTCCAATGTTTTCATTTTTTGCTTTGAAGTTTGACTGGATGTTTTTTACTGCAAGGTATCTTAAATGGGTGATGGTTGACAGGAATCTAGCAAAAGATGGTTTAGAACTTCATGTGTGCGTTTAGTCATTTTTAGTCTGGTGTTTTAGCTGTCTTTGAACTGGCATTTTATCCAATTGTGCTTGAGCAATGATTTTTTTTCTCTGTCTACTGATAGGACAGGTGTAGCGCGTATGGCAAGGAGGGGAAACATGAGTGAGTGAGGTAGAAAGGAAATGACTTGCAGTTCTGGATGGATAGCCAGGCTGGCAGGCAGTCTGTATTTATAATGGGTTTTACATTCTTTGCTACCCCCCACCACCTCACAATCCCCTCGCCTCGCTCCTTTGCTTTTGTTTCTCTTCAGGCATGCTGCTCATCTCTCTATACCATCCATGCACATTTTGAGTTATCTGCTGTCTGTTTGTTGATCATTGTGCTGGAGCTGGGAGAGACGTTATGAAGACATAGCTCCAACATTCATTTGTTTCTCACGATAAGCAACGGTCACAAAAACAGACAGCACTTTCCAAAGGCTTATAGCATCCTATTATCACATTGAGGTTAAAGTGGGACCTCTAGCTCTGTTAAACATTTCAAATACATATGAATGGTCATTGAATTTATCTTTGGCAACAAATTTGTTGGCATGCTTTCACACAAGTGCTCAGAAGAAGCATGACGGAGGGTTGTAGAGAAGAAGATGCAGGATTGTGTTGTTGATTGCATTTGTTCACTCTGTAATATTCTGCAGTCCATTTGCATTGACTGGGGAAAACGCTTTCTACACCGTATTCCATAATAAAGTTTTGAATGTACCTACAGATGGTGTGTGTGTGTGCTTTCCTCTAGCAGCATGTCCTAAATGGTTTTTAATGAGTTTGATGTTTGTAATGAAGTGCGGTGACTAAATCTGTGGAACTTCTGCTGCTCAGGTAGGTTTGTGTTTCACTGTTTCTGGTTTGAGTTTGCATTCAATGTTTTCTACCTGTCCAAATTTTGGATATTGGGTATAATACTCCTCATTCCTCCTCTAGTACAAAAATATCAATGCGTGGTTTACTGGAAATTCTAAAATGACCTTAGTGGTGTCTGTGTGAATAATTATCATCGTACCGTATGAGTACTAGGTTAAGCTGTATATCTGTAAAATACTGGCACATAAAATAAAATGACATTGTCCGTCTAAAAGAGACCTGGACAAATGGCAAATTATATTAACTAATTCTTACATTAACTACTAACTCGCATTCGCCGAATTTAGTCAAGACTCAGAAATATCTAGTTAAGTGGGGAGTGTATTTTTGACAGTAAGGTATGATGACATATATATATATATATATATATATATATATATATATATATATATATATATATATATATATATATATATATATAATACATATACATAATAAATAAATATATATATATATATATATATATATATATATATATATATATATATATATATATATATATATATATATATATATATATATATATAAGAAAATAAGAAAAGAAAATGTATCTAATAATAATATAGGTATATATATATATACATATATATATATATATATATATATATATATATATATATATATATATATATATATATATATATATATATGTTATTTTTTTATTATTTTGTATGTCTAGCTATAATTTCCACAATAACTGTAACTGTGCTATGTGCACGTATTATTTGAAAGCTGAATAAACGGGTCCAGCCCACTAGCAGTGTCCCACAATCCACCGCGCGCGGTCTTCCACATTTCGCCTGCTGGATCGCTAGTGTCAAATCCAAGGTGAGTGTTTTTGTTCATTAATGGCATTAAATGTTTAACGTGACTCCTAGTGCTGGATATGAGGTCAATCGGAGTTTTTATGTTTTTAGAAAGCCCGGCTTTAGTGTGACTCGCAAAAAAAATCATTGAAATGCGTGAGTTTAAGCCAAGCTAAAGCTAACTAGCCTTTAGCCACACTCAAACGACCTTGTATTGTCGAATGGCTATTATTGTAAATTTAAAGAATAAACTGTGACGGTAACCAGTCTTGACGCTGATGGACCAACATGATACCGTAGTTTTTATTCCCTGGATTAGGATTGTGCATTGTTGTCTATGTTATGTACATTACTGTACATTCTAATGCTTTGCAAATGCATTCCGTTTGCTCCTCCGTGATTGAACCTGTGCTCTTAAAAATTGAGCGTAGTTTGAACCCAGCTCCTGGATTCATGTATAAATATTGGAATTAATATCTATCACCAATTGAGGTTTTGTGCTTCGTAACGCTGCCTTCAGATGGCGCTCCATGGCTTGCTCCAGCTGTCCTCCCTGCTGCGTTCTGCTGTCAGTCAGACCCTGCGCAGGAACATTGGCCTCTCCGCTGTTGTGATGAACCGGGCCAAAGAGCTGGACCCCGTGCAAAAACTGTTCCTGGACAAGATTCGTGACTACAACACCAAGAGCAAGTTAGTCATTGATAGGCGAAAGACAACCTGCTTTTCAAATGATGTTACGCTGCAAGTCTAAGTGCACAATTCCACGTTTTTTCCCAATTTTTCACAAATATATCTTAATTGTGTCACTTGAACCTTGCAGCGTAATTCATAAGTCACGCTTAAATGGATTGATGGAAGCTACCGATTGAAGTAGTTGTAGCCCGATCTCAAATTTTGTATTCAAGAAATTTCATTCCCCTTATTATTCTCTGCTCATCTCTTTCCAACTTTTGATGCTGTGGCTCCTCCAGGGCTGCTGGTGGAATTGTGGATGGAGGACCTGCTTATCAAAAGATCATGGGTGAAGAGGTTTCCAAACTGGAGAGGCTATATGGTGGAGGAGACCTCACTAAGTTCCCTGACTTCAAATTCCAAGGTGAAATTTTGCCTCTCTCTGTTTTCACTCTTGTCCTTTGACCATGACATGAACCTCCTCTCAGGGAACACACTTTGTCTTATGCTAATGATAGAATTAATATTATGACAGTTTTTTTTTCAATGATGTTTTCAACCATTCTTTGTTTGTGCTCTGATTTAGCTCCATCCAAAAATACTCAAGAGTTGTGATGCAATTCAAGCAAGATATCTTTAGACTTTTTTTTTTTTTTTAAGTGGCTTCAAGTGGTTTTGGAAGCATTTTATCTATGCACTTCAGTGCTCCATCCTTTTCCTCTTCGTACCACATTTCTTTTGTCATACAGGTCCATCCTCCTTGTCTACTTTGCACTAATGTTTTTTTTCTGCTTGTTTTCCCCCATAGACCCCAAGCTTGATCAAGTGGCCAAGTGAATGCTATTCATCTTGTAAATCAGCAGTGTATTATATTTAATAATAAAATGATCTAAGATGATTGAATCTGTCAGTTTTCATGGAGTTGTTTGTAATGACACAAACTGTATTAAATGTGTGGTAATAATGCATTGCTACATCTCTCTCCAAATATCGTATGCATGGACAAATTATACAGTGTCATATCGAATTATTTAAGAATACACCGATAATTTTATTACAATAGAACTGAAACTTCATTTGTTAATAGGCTAAAATGTCTTTCCCTTCCTGTACTTAATCAGTGGGACCTGCTGCTCTTAAACTGGAAAATAATTGAATTAAACCCACTATATCTTTATCTGAATATTTTTATAGATTACGGAATAAAGTAATAGCTTGTTGTAAATACTATTTGTGGAAACTCGCTGATAACTGCGAGCAAGCCAAATGTCAACTGACCTAGTTGAGCGTCTGCTGTCACATTGAATCGTTCTGAAATGACATCACTTTAGGGTAAAGAACTGAAATGCATTTTGTCCTCTCCAGGATGAATAATTGCAGCTCAGACTTGTGTCACATGGGGCACATTTCCATCTGACCTGTTACCTTTCTGTGCAGCTTTAATGTCAAGCCCTGGAGACGCACCAAACAAAAGGTTGCTGTGATCTGTGGAAAGTGTGATCCACAAAATAATTAAAATAAAAGGGATAATGACATTTTTCAGTGGAATGTAGGCTTTAACTTAATCTGTGGTGCATGAAGCTAGTCAGCATTTTAATGTATTCTTTATCATCCTGTGTTGGGATCCTAATAAACAAACAGGATTACACAGTTTGTCGCTCACAGTGTTAAAAAACACAATTTAAATAGAAAACCTTTTTTTTTTTTATTACTGTAACAACATTCAAATAAAACAACAATCCATTCACACTGTCCAAAAACAGACACAGCTTTTGATTAACAGTGGCACAAAAAAATATAAAGACAGAAAAGTAAGGCAAGTTTTTTCTTACAAAAAATTATCCATTGATAAAGACAAATAAAAAAGGCACAAGGTATATATATTGTATATACTGTATATTAAAAGACCATGCAGGCACATCAGGATGGAATGGGATTGGTCTTTATGAATGACTGGAGTGACTTATTTTCCTGGGCTGTTTTATTTTTATTTTTTATGTGTTGTAACTATTAACACGGTAGACATGAGGCCTAATGTTACAGAATGGCGTGCGGAGCAATACTGAGGTAAATGGTCTATATTTTTTTGTTTGTTTCAAAAGATTGACATTGCAGTAGAGTATTATCTTCAGAAGAATGTTGCAACAGAATTCCTCAAGGGAAGCCAGTCTTTGGTAAACGAAAACATAGGCAGTTAAAACGATTGGTAGAAACCGAATCTCGGGAGGACGATGGGGGGGGGAGGTCCAGTTCTAATATTGGCCACCAGGGGGTAGCAGAGCGACATCAAAAGTACATTATATGTACGTACTGGAAGTCCACATTAGGCGGAACCGAACAGGCCATGCACACAACAAAGCAAGAGTAAAGCCCTGCAAATGTCAAATTGGCCCATCAGCGCCCCACCAAAACAATAGTTACTATTAAAAAAAGAGCATATAATTGGAAGATGAAAAGCCCATTCGGAGTCTGCAAGGCTGAGAATGAATTCAATGTTGGCACCTTATCAACAGGGTAATTGATGTCTTGTCAAGAGGAAGGCCAGCTTCTCAGAGCATGAATGACTGCGTGTGTTTGAAATCCTGCGGCTGACACAGACAGAAAAGAGGATTTGAAACAGAACAATAGCTCCGACATTTATTTGTCCGTTTGTGCGTGCATGCTGTTAAATAATGGGACCTGCTATGAGTTGTTTTATCTTATTTTTTTTATTCTCCTCACTACATTAACGGCATAAATAAAACTCGTTTAGCTCTGGAGTTACTGTTTCGAAAATGTTTTCTGGTCTCCTTTGAAGTGAATAAAATGGAATCCACAAATCTCTATAATGAGGACGGATTGGAGCTTTTCTTTGATTAAATTCAGAAAACACATTCATGTTGGTGAAATAATATCATACTCTAGTGTAAGGTGTGTTAAGAGAGACATATACTGTAAAACAATGGATTGTATTTTCCTGCCGAGTAAAGTCGCGGGCATGCTGGAGCTTAATCCAGCTGTCTTCGAGCAGCAGGTGGAGTGGACCATGAACTGGTCATCAAAAAAACAAACAAAAAAAAAAAAAAAACAGTGTTTAAATCCCCTGGCAAAAAATAATGTCTCAGACGATGTTCATTCAGTTCTTTAAATTGGTAGGTGAGAGAAAAGCAGAACACAGACATGACACAAAACTAAAGTCTAACTAAATGTTACGTTTGGAGGGGAAACTTTATTTCCATAATTGTTTCCTCAGAATTAAGTGATTCCATATTTTTTCTCTCTTTTTTTTTTATATCAAGAAAAAAAAACTTACTTCTTGTGGTGGAGGGATATAGTTCACATTGGACCTGAAAGATAAAGTGATGATTACGATTACTTTGGAGCATTTAACAAGAGAAGAACCTTGATATCAGTCTGCCTTATCCTAACTCATAACTTGTCCTGCACATTAATGCATATCTATCGGTTTCAATTTCGATCACGCCCCTCAGCGTTACACTCACGTGTCCTCAGTTCTGTTCAGGTTTTGGCTGCTGATGTGAGCGGCACCGTGACACTCGGAGATCCAAAATGACCTGTTGGGTTCAGGGTGATGATTTGAGGGCCTGATTTGGGACTGGCACCGCACACCATGCGTTTATGGATTTGAGATCATTAGCCGCACGTGCAGCCCATGCAGCCACTCATGATGCGGCAGCGCCAATGGGGATGCAAAGGTGAAGTGGTCGAGTGATGAGCCATTCACATGCAGCAATCCAACCTATGAATGCTTTTTAGTTGGACTGTCTCTTTTTTTTTTTTTTTCCAAATCTTGCTTTGGTGTTACCCAAGGCTCTAGTTTAGAGCTACTAGCATTGTCTGTCTTTGTTTCTCAAAACATTGCTGTGTGAGGGGACTTTGTTTTGTTTAAAAACATCCTTTATGATGTGGGCTAATGATGAATTCATTCCACTCAGCATTCATTTGAAAAGTCAAAACGCCATAATCGAGCCGCTTCTCTGCCCTGTTCAATTGTGCATCGGAAATTATGTTGCATTGTCTCGGAGTCTTTGTGAAGAAGTCGGTCTATAAATAGGAAGTTGACACTGACAGCTCCAGTTAGCTCAGTGGGGTAAGCATCAGACTCTAACCAAGACAAAGAGCTCTCGCATCAGCGCTGCCTCTCTCCGTCAAATGCTGGGCAGTAACAAGCGACTAATCGAATAAAGTCAAGCGAGATGGGCCAGTCACACCAGGGCGTGCATTTCTGCTTCTATGGTCAGCCAAGCTTTTACTGTATAAGAGCATCCTTTCATTGTGTGTTGTGATAGCAACGTCTTAAATAATCCATTTCAAGTCCAATCAGATAAAAAGGCTGCAATGATCTTCGATCTTTTTTTTTTTGCTGATAAAGAGTCGCTAATTATTGCGCGATGAAGTCGTGCCGTTCGTTGCTCTCGGGTCAGCTTGTCTGCCGAGCAAAAGTTTTGACGGTTTCACGAGACGAATTGCAGATATTTACATCTGTCTGCGCCATTGGGCCAGCAGAAAGCAAGCGGCTCATAAATACACACATATAGACACACGCACAGGCACAGCTGTCACTCTACTCAGGCCTGACTCAGCACGCAGACGCGCGTCTAAGTGCGACAACAAGCTAAAGTCACCCCCCCCCCCCCCCACCCCACCCTTACTTCCCTTCAATCCTCTGTTTATGATCGTAGGCCGTATTTGCTCACGTCAATGTTAATGCAATCACAGAGCTCTTACCTTCCTCTGTGTCCTGCTGGCGGATGATCCGACACAATCGTGGAATGGAAAACAAGAGTGAACATCACTTATTATCCAGAAGAAAAAAAGCCGCCCCCTCCCCAAATAATAAGTGCACCGGCCGAACGAGCAAAAAGAGAGGCTGGAATAAATGACGGCACTAAACGGGACAAACTCACGGGTGAAGAAGCCGTTGCGGTGCATCAGGAAGCCCCCGCATCCGCAGACCAGCAACGCCAGACAGACCACAACCACTGCCACCACCACCGTTGTGATGTTGACATCCTCTGGGAGGAAAACACAAACAATTTTCAGTTTTTAAAGTTGAAACATGGTTGAGTCTGTTGCATAAAATTGGACCTCATTCTATTCAGTGTTTCACACGACTAGCTAGTTGATAAAGGTGAGCGCTTTTTAATATTTTAGAAGCATGGCCAACAATGTTAGCGGGCTTTTCCTCTCCACTGCCCTTCTGATTTTGTCCTGTGTTGAAAGGTGTGGGTGCAAACACACAGCTAGACACACACACATACACACACACCTATCGTCATGTGCCTGCCCTCACACTTGGTGGGCTTTCCCACCCCGTTGGAAGCCCGGCAGCTGTACCGGCCGCTGTCCTCTTTAGCTACAGCTTTGAACTCCTGCACACCAGACAGAGAGAAGACTGAAGACTGATAAATGAACATCTGACGTGTCCTAGAGCATCACTGTGGTCCTGCTATCAAACAACAATGGTTATCTATTATGGTGTTCAATAGTAGTTGTTATATTTCCAAGGACACAATCAAATGTTCTCACGCACCAGCACTCCAGTGTGTGTGTTGATAAGATAGGTGGCATTGGCGTGGCGAGGGGCGATCATCAGCTGATTGTCCTTGTACCAGGCATACGTAGCGGGCGGGATGCTCTGGAGGTCTTTACAGTGCAGCTGCACAGCAGAGCCCGTCACGGCTGAACTTGGGATTGTACAGGTCGGGGTGTTGGGGGGCACTGGGGGAAGTGGCGTGAGCACAATGTACGAGCCATTCCCATCCACATTTCAATGCTAACTTTTAAATGCTTCATACCTAAGACTTTGAGTGTGATGTTGGTCTCGCCCAAATTCACAGAATCAAAAGGAGCGCTGATCTCACAACGGTACTCGCCGGCATCGTCCTGGGTCACCCTGCGCAACGTCACTGTGGCACCCTCGATGCTCGCCCGTCCCTCGAATGGACCTGAGTACACGTAGAGTTAGAGTTACAGTACATGTACAGTGGAGTGGGCAAACCCTTGTGCTCATGGGCCACATGGAATATATCTACATCTGTCTGTCTGTCTGTCTGTCTGTCTGTCTGCCTGCCTGCCTGCCTGCCTGTCTGTCTGTCTATCTATCTATCTATCTATCTATCTATCTATCTATCTATCTATCTATCTATCTATCTATCTATCTATCTATCTATCTATCTATCTATCTATCTATCTATCTATCTATCTATCTATCTATCTATCTATCTATCTATCTATCTATCTATCTATCTATCTATCTATCTATCTATCTATCTATCTATCTATCTATCTATCTATCTATCATTTATTTAGTTATCTATCATTTATTTAGTTATTTATTTGTCTATCCATTTATTTATTTGTCTATTTATTTATTTATTTATTTATTTATTTATTTATTTATTTATACATAAACATATTCTGTGGGCCAGATGAATGAATATAGAGCCCACGAGCCATACTTTGCCCACCACTGGTGTTACTGGAGAAGAATAAATGACAAGCAACTTTGACTCCTTAAATCAGTGGATTAACATGTGAGATGAAACCAGAGGCTAAAATTAATGGACAATGGAAGAAGCATAACTCTCTCTCAGATTAACTGCATTAGAATTATGCCAGGTGATGGCCATGATTTATTATTGTCGCGCTCCCCCACACCACCCCCCCTCCTTAAATCTGCTTTTCTATCCTTAATGAGGATGGAGCAAGGGTAGGACACGCATGCCTCGGCACAGGTGAGAACTCGGACAGGGCTTGAAACATCACTTCCATTACCAGGGTAGTGAACTCCTCCCAGCAGGGTCACCAAGCTGATTAAAGCAAATATTAATTTACCACCGAGCCGTAAAAAGCAACGGGTGCATTCTCACCTCGAAAGTGTCCGTCAAAGTATACAAAAGAAACATCTTTGCCCTTCTTCTTCCACTCAATTCGTGGGTTCTGATCCCGCTCTGTGCGGAACATGCAGGACAGCACCGCATCTGAAATAGGCAGGTGATGAGATATTTATGGCACCAGTCACAGTAAAAAAAAAAAAAAAAAATCTATTTAAAGCTGTATCCTGTCAAGGAAGCATCAAGACGAGAGGGGCTAGAGATGGGCAGCCTCACCTGAGAACTCGTGCACCTCCACCTTTTGTTTGTTGGTTGATACGGTAACAGGAAGGGAGGGGCAACCTGGAGGTGTCAGAGAGAAGAACAAGGAGAGTTAACAAGGAGACAAACAGAGAGTGTCTGCACAATGCAATATTGCTCGTCATCCATTAGGGGGCAAGGTGAATTGGGTAATGTGCGCCACCTTGCTCGGCAACTGCACGAGGAGAATACTTAATGCCGCTGTCGGCCAGTGTTGCTTTAGAGAGATGTGAAGGCGGGATTACTGTATTCCCTTGTCCACTTTAATCCGGCTGGGTTAAGGAGCAGCCGCCGGCCATATGTCTACTTAAGCGCAGGTTAGGATAAGGGCGCCCAACACCTCGCAAAGCTCACTGCAGCATCTTGTCCAGATTAACTTGTTCAAAGGAAGCTGTTAGCATGACATTGGCCCTGAAGATGTTTGCTTTCTCCGCCACTTGCGTATCACTGATACCGCTCATCCAAATAGGGATGGGAAGGAAGCAGCTGCAGGCTCTCCTGCGTGATGATTGATTAAGTCCGATTATGGTCAATTTCACAGGTTGAATATGGGTGAAGGTCACCTGAAGGGGAAGCTGGTTAGAAGAAGACATTAAAGTGCTGCTGCATGAAAGCTGCTGTCCCGTAGGTCAGCAAATTAAGGATGAGCCATGTGGTTTTTTTTTTTGAAAGTACATAAATATGAGATGAGCCTCAAGAGAACTTGCTTCGCATTAAGGCTTCTAAAAAAGTGCTGAAAGACTTGTCCATTTTTTACACAACCTTGGATCTCATTGGTTCTCGACATGACTCATGCAGAAAACTCTCCCCTGTTCTAATTTTGACATGTCTCAATTTCCTGAGCTACTTCCCGTGCACAGGCCCATTGTTCGGCATTTACCAAGTTTCGCTGTGATTGGAAAGTCCGCATCCACAAAGGGAAGTAAGTATGCATGCAAAGCAACAGCAAGGCAGCCATGTTGGATTGGCTTTGTTTTCCTTTTAGTATTGCGTGCACGTAATAACACGCACTCCAAATGCAGTCGGATGCGTGGGCTTGGACGCTTTGCCGTTGGACTCGATTTGCGCCACCCTCGCTTGTCAAACTTTCAATTAAGCGAATTAAAACTGCTCTCAGTGACTTCCTCTCCCCCCCTCCCCTCACCGTGCAACGTGTCTACTCGCGGAAGTGTTAAAGGATTAGGATTGTAGCCACGACTCACGCACCCCGATGGCCTCGGAGAAGCATTGTCTCACCGAAGGAACAATCGAGGCGGGAGGGTGATACAATGAGATTAAACGGGGACGGGAATGAATGACAAAGAATAGCCGATTGGCCCTGAGAAGAGATGACACGATTTAAGGAGGGGTGGGGAACTGGAGGAGCATGAATAAAAAGCGGGATTGAAGGCGAGGGAGATCCACTCAGACAAGGGGACAATGAATGGGAGAATCTCATGTCACAAAGCGAGGCACGGTCCTCTGCCACCTTGAAGAGCGTCTCTTTGAGCACCGGCGGCCGAGCTGACAACATGCCCGACCGTGTCGCACGCACGCAAGCAAGAAAATGAGCAAAGCGTTTGTGCCTGCGTGAGAGGTCTCACTTGCTTTGCACTCCGACAAACGCTGTCAGCTTCGATGGCCTCAATTAGCCACAATGGTGTTGAGGCGGACAACGAACACATTGCCTCCTTAAGCTTGGCTTATGCTTGACACTTGTGTGTTCCGCGCGGCCCGCAACACTTTCGTAGCCTTTCGTAGTCTGCGCGGCTTGCGGCAAAGTATAGTCGATACAATAGTTACAACAGTTCTCGCTTTTTCGGATATCCGCACGGGAGTTTCCGCGTGGAAGAAATCTCGGAAGGTACGTGAGTTGCGGAAATGATGTCATTTTTTTTTTGGGCCGCCGAGCCATGCAGTCCTGCGGATGCGTCAGGCTTCAGTCACCAGTGTAATTGCTAACATGGTAATCCTTTATTAGAAAACCAACACGGCTAGCTTTGATGTAAACAACCCAGAGCCTGGAATTTGGGTTTTCTGAAGAGTTTTCCTTTCTCGAAGTTCTTCCTCACTTCAGAACAAACGGCACTCTAGTGGGCACCAGGTAAGACGCCCGTGGGCCGATAGGCCCGTTGTGCCTTTGAAGGCATCAACCGAGCACTGCGACAGCTCCGACTCGCTGAGGGACAACCTCCCTGCCTGCCTGAGCAAAAAATAGAAAGATGGCACGCTCGCTGCTTGGCACACAGCTTTAGCCTCATTACCGGAGTGTTAGAGACGGGCCAGGGTGTTGCCAGTACTGTGGCGGGGTCAAAAGCATGGCACAGTAATAATTAAGGCACTTATTCAAATGAGCAGGGAACATGTGGAAACGGAGGGAGGAGGTGGATCCACAGGAAACGTCCTGCCTGGCTGTGTGATAAAGATAACAAACAGTGCACGGAGGTCAGGGGGGAAACAGGGACAGGAGAGCGTGCCTTGAACAAAGCCCCTCTGTAACCAAGTGAGCAACAGCTGGCACAGTATGTGTGTGCGTGTGTGTGGGGGGGGGGGGGGTTGCTATAAAGACCCACCTAACACTTCCTGCTTGACTCCAGCTACAATGCAACCTGCGTCAGCGTGAGTGGACTCTCAACAGAGAGCGAGATGATGAGTGAGTTCTGCCGGGTTGCAAACACACGAATACTCATTCACTCCCACCCCTGAACTCCTGACCCTGACAGGTGGCAAAATAAGGACCTTAAAAAAAAATGTGCATCACTCATAGCACTGTCTCATCACATCCATGTCAATGCCACATTGCCACTTCCCTCACGCTTGTGTGTCAGATTTCTTGTTGACATGCTCATGTTTTGTCCTCTAACACGCACGCAGCCAGACGCCACACGTTTATCTTCCAATATCAGCTTGAAGCCACTGACCTCCTCCAACAAGGCAGGTGGGGCATCCACCACCGCCAAACTACCCACGCACTCGGGGTGCCAAAGTGTAAGTTGAAGGAAAGCTGCCCTTGGCTGCAGCCTCCACAACTTGAGCGCAGAATGTGACTAGCCTGTGGAATCAAACATTTCTCGTGTGCAATTTTTTTTTTTTTTTTTTTTTTTTGGACAGAACACACCAAGCGCAGATCGAAATAGTTGTGAGGAAAAAAAGAATACTTTCAGTGGCCCACTTACATTGCATGATTAAAATAATAATCGCCACACATAGGGACGTCCCCTCCATGGTCGTCCACAACTGTGGCTGAGTCCTTTCTTCTCGCGACGAGGCGGATCCGGAGCCTCAGTTTTCTTCTCGCACTTATTCACAACTCTCCGATAATTCATCCAGCTTCCAGGGGCGACACACCTCTCTGCCTGTCAAGGTGCGGGGGACAACGACCGGACCCGCCGTCCAGCGTCACGCGGCGCGGTAGTTCGATAGACGAGCGCGGCGCGCCTACGCGGAGCCGCTGGTGACGCGATGCCGGCGTCCTGGTCAGCGCAGATCGGCGTGACGCGGGGGAGAGCAAAGACGCGGGTCAATGTATGTCCTCTCTCGTCTATCGTTTAAGGTGGAGATGAGGATGGAGGTGGCGGGGATGGGGTGGGGCGGGGTGGGGTGGCGCTTACTGAACGCGAGCAGAGGCGAGAGCGCAACGCCGTGTCCAAGACGCGCACTGCAATGCCAAGTGGACAAAGCATAAACTGGGCATGGCCACATTAATATGAATCAGGCATTCTTGTTAAATCGAACCAATGATTTAAACAACATCAAAAATCATTTCTCTCGGAGTCTTATGCCGATATGGTGCAAATTATTTGGATATTAACTCAGTTTCGAATGATCCCGTCCTATGGGGGTTACAAACAGCAAGCAAGTCCGCAACAGTAGCCTATTATATTGTATTTTATTCTAATTTATTCTATTTATTTTTTTAATTATTTATTTTATTTATTATTTATTTTATTTTACTATTAATAAAAAAAAAAAATAACAGTAGCCCTGTTATTTATAGGCCAGGTGGCTGACATGTTTTTCCCATTTATTTTTGTGTATAGTTTAAAATGGGGAAAAAAGGCATCATGTTCTATTCAGTGCCATAATGATGAACGAAAACGAGGCAGATGTTGGTGTTGAGACAGTTGAATAGAAGCAGGTTGAGAGCACCAAAGCAAACCATGAGGACTCGGGAGCCACCGGTTTTCCAAAATTTCACGGAGCAGAAAAGATCACTACTTGAGGATCCTGAGGCTTAAAGCAAGTCTGAGCCAAAGTCAATGCGTGGGGAGAGATTTGTGTCAAAATTATTCCCATAAATACATTTGCAATCTTCATGTTTTTCCAGATCTACAAGAAAGAAGTAAAGGTGCTGGCTAGTACCATTTTTGAGCCTTTGGCTTGCCCTCATAATTCTTGACAATCATGCAAACCGTTTTTAATGATTATTATTTAAAAAGTATACAAACAATGATGAATAAGGACGACAAACTCCCTGAGGAAAATCCAACAGAGTACGAGAGGTCATGTGCACGGTACATCAAGTGGGAGAACAGGACAGGAGTGAGCATAGGACCAGTGGAATCGGCAACATGAGTAACGGGCATAAACAAGCCAGACACACCAGATTGTCCTCAGCATGTGGATTCAATCATCTCCAGCAATGGTGACAAAAAAGGGCAGGACAAACAAAGACAGTTAACTTGCACCAATACAATATTACATCATCTTTAAACAATAAAGTTTGCATGCAAGCGCAGTCAGAGCATAGGCACGTAGTAATGGTGACAGTAGAACACACTGAATAAGTGTGTGTGTGTGTGTGTGTGTGTGTGTGTTGCATTGTACATATTTTAATGGCATTAAAGTTTACATTAGTATATTGCATACTTATGAGAAGCAATATAAAAATGAGAACATAATCATGAAGCTCTAGAAAGGAGCGATTTAGCTATATAGATGGTGCATCTCTTATTTGGGACCCTAGAGAAAAAGAAATTGGGATGAATACACAACATTTCTGCAACCAAGGATAAAAATAACATTTATTATAGTAGTCTAGTGTTGCAGACTTGTTGTTGTTTTGCTAAGGTGAAGAAATAGCTGAAAGCAATCAAGTGAAGCTCACATTAAATGACACCTTCTTGCTATCTTGGAGTCTGACTACGTTTTGTTTTTAAAAGCAGGTTTGAGACCCACATTTTTGAATTGTGCATTCAACTATTTCTTTATTTGTTTATCTATTCATTCATTTATTTGTTTTTTATCTTTCTTTTTATGGTGTATTTATAGTGTATTTCATCTTTATGCTGCTTTTTTTTGTAGTTTTAGGTATTATATTTAAATCATTGTAGTCTTCCCAGATTTTCTTTTCTGTGGTTTTACAATTTTTAAAGAGGATTTTATTGTTGTTGAGTGGTCATGGTCCTGCCCTTTGGCTCGGTATCGGTGTCCTGGGGCTGCGGTCTGTTTGCTCCTTATGTTGGTGTTTCCTCACTTGGATCACTGATTCATTCTTTTTAACCTGTGCATGTTTTCAGTTGGGGGGGGGGGATTTTGTATACAGAGCAGTTTGAGTTACATATTTGTATGAGAATTGGCGCTTTTTTTTTTTTTTTTTACATTTTATACAATGTCCTAACTTCTTTGGAATTGTGGTTTGTCTTTGAGACACTTGTGTGTTTATCTGTGGAGGTGTTGTTGGATATTTTTTGGATTCATGTTATCATTCTTTTATTAGTTACAGTTGTCACTGCAGTATTTGCATTTATTTCTCTCTCTCTCTTTCTGCCTCTGTGCAATATTCTCTTTATTACCCTTGCCCACTCCTGATGTGGTGTCATTCTATCACAAATCATCTTAGGCCTGGCAGATAAATTGAACTACATCAAGGTTGACTGGATGAGTGGGTTACAGTAACATGGCGACTACTTCCCATCTGACCAACTGGCTGGATTGGCCTCGCAATAGAGAACAGGACAAAGGAGCAAGTGCATAAGAGAAAACATTAGTGAGTCATGTATGAGCTGCAGTGTGGCACGTGCATGTGTTGGACTGATTGAGTTGGTGAATGAGGGTTTGAAACAGCTGCAAAGTGGACATTTCATGCCCAACCCCCTCCCTGATAATTTTGTGCTGATAAGATTGTGAAAAAGATGATGCAGGAGTTGAAAATGTTGTGGCAACCTGAGCAAAGACTTCCAGCTGTCTGCTGCTTTCGATGAAGCTCAAATATCAAAAGGGGATTTGGGAAGTGATGAAAAGTTTGGAATCATACATGAAGCCAGAAGATTTTCTTCACTTGCCAGTTGTCCACTAGCACCTGCACTCTCACACATGGCTGACCTCAGAGAAATTAACTCCACAACTCGTGTCTCAATTATGAGTAAGCAGCCGTATTTGTCATAACGACAGCAAATATAGTGTATGTAAGGAAAAATGTCTCGTGCATAAAAAAACGAGAAACGTTTTGTTGTGTGATGACGTATGCTTGTGCAATTGCACAAACTAGTAAATTTGTAATCTCAAAGTGCACTTTCATATCGTGAACTGAGAACTATAGTTTTTTTTGTTCTTTTGGCTTGAACCTTCTTTTAAAACAACAAATCACACAGTCATGAGCTGTAGGATCAGCGTTGGCAAAAATATAATCTTGTGTGGACTCCTTCATATTCAGCGTATTAAGTTATGAAATGTGTTTTGTGAGGTCACGACAACCTTGACTACCAATCTAATCACTTTTTCTGCGGACACGCACGGATGCCAGATATAATAAAACTGCCTGAGATGTTGCTTTTACAAGAACGTTGGGGGTGTGCGTGTGTGTGTGTGTGTGTGGGGGGGGATTGACGACGGGATAAAAATTAAAAATAGATACAAGTTGGTTTTTTTTCTGATGAAACTCTTGGCAGAAAAGCTAATGAGTTGATCCTCCATACTGCCACTCGACATATACATTATTAAAACGTGAAAGTGTACAAAGCTGACAGAAAGCAGGAGTGTTGTGCGTCATGTGTCAGCGGCGACAGCCGCCTGTCTGACAAGTGACGTACGCGACAGCTGCCGACAAGACAATCTCGCTGCAAACACTCTGCGTTTGTTGCCGCAAATTACTCAAGCACACGTGCGGAACACACACTCCCAATAGTTCCAACGCCATCAGATCAACAACAAGCCCATTGATTTGATTTCATTGAAAACAAGTGGAGCTTATTCAGCACTTTGTTTTATCAATTTTTATTGTTCAGACAATACATGGCGAGTGTGTGCGCATAGAATTCAGATGTTACTGGTCGCTTGATTGCGGAGCGGGAGCAACAACAGGGGGCGGAGTTGCTTCCGGAGGCGGCTGCACCTCCACCTGTAGACCGAAAACAGGTTGCTTCAAACAGTTGTATACGATAAATATATACTGTCAATTGCAATTATCAAAAGGTGACGTAATGGACTTTCCATTGTATGACATCGGGTTTACGTGGAACTCAAACAAAATGACAATGTTCCGTATCAACAATTCAACTGGAATGAACAAGTGTTATGCAAATGAAATTGATATCTGACATTGACATTCATCTGTGCGGCCCGATCCCAAGTTAGCGGCATGCTAGCTAGCTGGTAACAAAAGATGTACTCTCAGTTTGCATGAAATAGAACCATCCCTCCCCTCCAGAGTGAATGATTTGAACCAGTGTGAAGAGTTGATGTCAAGTATGACTCAATTCTTTTTTTATTTGTGTATTTGGACAGACAAAATGATTATTAAGACACTCTCATCCCCATCTTGGAAAAAGAAATGACATCTATCGCATAGCATCTTTCAGCAAGGCGGCTTCAGTTTATAGCTCCACTAGTGATTGTGAGAGTGATGCTCTGGGACAAAAGGGACGCGCTAACATTGCAAGCCGGGTGGAATGACGTCCTCCGAAGCCATAAAACAGAGCGGCGCTTCTCCATGCTAATCCCGTCGCGTGTCAGAACTCCACCAAGAACTGATCCACATATCATTTACTTTTGACGTTCATCCAACTCCATACGCGTGTCTTTAACAAAGCGCGGTTTCAATTCCCCAAATAACAGTGGCCCCCGTGAAAAGGAAATGTAGGCCGCCGAGCATAGTATGTCATCGGCTGCCAAATCAAGTGTGCCTATTAATGAGTAGTCTTTTTCCTGCACTGCACACTCAGTCAGTGAAGCACAGGGAATGCCAGAAAGGCTGCAGCAGCAGCAGAATATATTCTGCCTAGATGGCTCCATCCAAAATTAACTCAGCCTAATTTAAATAGCAAAGATTTATGCATCTTCAGTCAGAATTGACTCGTGTCGCGATGCACTTCGTGGAGTGTCTGGAGAGATTTAAAAATACTTTTTTTTTTTTACTGGCTCCTTCGTTGGTGTGTTTGATGTTAACTTCAGAAACAGGCGGTTTGTCCTTCATGCAAAGGATGAGAGTCCTTTCCCAGCTCTTGCCAGAAACATAAATGAAAAGCCATAAAAAAAAAAAAAAGACGTTAAATCCTAACCTCTGGCTACAGTGTGAAATCTGGAGGGATGAGGGGCATCCAGGGTAAAGGGCCTGGCTGGATTTAGAATAAGCGCTAATTTGGACAAGCATCAAGCATGGAGACCCGAGCGCTGCCTCGCAAGTAACGTCCCTGCCTTGAGTTGGCAGCTTTGCTTTTGCTTTGATGTTTTCTCTGTTGGATGTGCGTGTGAAACGGGGAATGTTTGTTCTCACCAGTTTCTTTGCCCGCTGCCTCAGTTTCCTCCAGACTGTGTGGTGGGCCTGCGCGAACGAGACAACGTGACGAGCGCTCACGTGGACACGCAATTCTTGGCAATCGCATTTGACAGTTAACATATCTGAGTAGAGCAACATCTCATTCATAGCCATCTGCTCAACTCCAAATTTTCCCTTGTGTTCTTTACATTTTCAAAATAATAAAAGTAGCATCCATCCTACCTCCAGCTGCATAGGCAGTGAGAGGCCCTGTGCTCGCCGATGGAGGCCCCAGCGCCCTGCTCCCAGGCTGTGGAGCGCAGTCACCTCGTACTGGAAGCACAGGCCTGTTCGGGCCACTAGGGGGCCTCCGCTCAAAAGGACATGGTCCCCACATCTAGAGGGGAGACAGACCGAGTCACCTTGAGCTTGTCATTTTTCATTGACACATTTAGGACCGGCCCTTCATTTGAATAACATTTTGTTCTGCATTTTGAGTAAACATTGTCTGCGGCAGAAAATAGTGCAGTTTTATGATATTGACTGATATTTCCATTCATATTTTATTTATTTTTCTATTTATTTTCATTTCCACTTTTGTTTTAAATTTCTAAGTCTTTTATTTTTATGTTTCGCACTTTTAGTTGTTTTAATTTCCACACACGCAACATGTAACATTGATTGTTTTATGGACTTTACTTAGCGTAGTATGATTTTGTGTTGTTGTTGTTCAGTCTTCAATATTTGTTTCATGTGCTGAGTGTAAACACAGTTGTGATTTTATTTTTTTTTAGTCGTGCTAACACGACTGGCTAGTTATACAGTATACGTCCAATGTTCCTGTCTGTAGATGTAGTTTCATACAAATCTGCACGAAGAAAATTTGGTCTGGAAATTCAACCATGCTCTGATGCATATGCAATGTCACCTGTAAAGCGTCACTGTCCCTTTGGGATTCTGGGCTGCCCTCTGCTCTACCTCTTCCTGTTGACACCTGAAATGGAGATAAACGTCAAACTGTGTAATTGACCTCAGAAGTAACAAGAGTCAGCTACATCATCGTGTGATCCATTTACCTGCTGTGTGAAAAGACTTCGAATGCCAGAGAGGGGGCCACCTCCAGAGGCTCCCAGGGAAGGTCCTGCAAGATGAGCTGCTGAGCACCTCTTGTTAGAGAGCGAAATGACTCCTAGAGCACAAACACAGACAAGTGAGATCCCGAGAGTTCCAAAAGTGCAGCGGCGAATACAGCAAAGGCATCAAACCTCATTGGGAGCCCAAGAGTCCAGCTGAGGGTCCAGGACAAAGTCACAAAGAAAAGCCCCTGAAGTAACTGTGGGGAATTTATGAGTGAAACAAGTTTCAGGACAAATCCAGATGAGCTCAAATATTAACAACCACTGAGCGGCCAATGTTCACAGTTGCAAATGTTCGCCAATGGTTTTTTCTTGTTTTGAGCCACTTAAAAAATAACAGTCGTGACCTTTCAAACACTTCGCCCCGCAGTGGGTTTAAAGCAGCATACCTGGAACCTCTGGTGTGCAGAGCAACTCCACAGACAATTGGTCCTTGAACGCCGTCTCCAGCACCTGACCGAGAAGGGCCGCGCAGGAACGCCAATATGCCTGTCGATGGGGGGAAAAGGGCTTAGGGTGGCTAATTTTTAAGAGCAGTGAAGAGTTCTAATGGCATATACACATGCAAATAGACTCAATTTGGGCAAGATAATGTCTCCTTGAAATAAAAATAACTTCCACAGTTCACCTGGTTGACCAACGTGGGGTCGCTGTCTTTGAATGTGAGCAATGTAAGGGTGCAGGAGTGAGCGAGCGGCTGGTGGAGAGGCCAAGGTTCCCCGTCCACAAGGGCCAAAGCAGAGTTGGTCACGTGATGCTCTGTCAGGTCTGCATGACATACCGGAGTTTTTTTTTTCAGTCTAGTAGATGAGGAACGCATGCAAAAGAGAACAACAGTCCTTTTAACTCACGCCTGGCACAGCTCAGCGGCGTGGACATTCCTCTGTTCATGACGAGCAGAGTACCATCCACCCCCGGACCCTGCATGGAAACCTCGATCTTCTCCACACGGGGGTAGAGAGCCCGCTGCCGGGCCTGTTCTCTGGAGAAGACTGCATTGCGGTGGCTGAGAGCCTCGACACGCACTGCTGCTGCGGCAGTCGACCTGAAACCTGCGAAGATGCAAAAAATGACAGGTGCTGGAATAAACAGATCATTATTTTACTTCAATTAGAAGACATCTCACCAATTTTAATATACTATTGAAATTGGGACGGAACAAAGACGTAAACTGAGAACCTTTAATTACTCATACCTGATATAGAAAAATATTTTTTTAATAATTGCTGTTTATGGTAAGAATACCCTTGATGAAGGTTGGATTTACTTGGGGTGCATTGGTATGCTTTTACGTCTTTCTGTCAAGTACTGATTAATTTAGATGAGAGCGACTTGTCATTGCTCGCAGTTTGCAACTTACGGCGTTGGATTCGCTGGCATGCAGTCTTGATCAGCATCGTGAAGTAGTTTTCGATGACTATTCGTCTATTCCGTCAGCCTCAAATTGAAGGACGCCATGCCAGGTTCTTGTGCACCAACATTGAGTCCTGCAAGAAACTAGATCCCGAAGCTTATGTTCCGTTTGTCTCACAAGACCGCAGTTACAATTATGTCCACTAAGCGTCGCTGTGCCCTGTGACTTC
Organism: Syngnathus leptorhynchus; assembly: GCF_054491065.1. Classification (NCBI taxonomy): domain Eukaryota; kingdom Metazoa; phylum Chordata; class Actinopteri; order Syngnathiformes; family Syngnathidae; genus Syngnathus; species Syngnathus leptorhynchus. The sequence goes on from NC_141195.1 coordinate 21,302,497, forward strand.
TATGCTTACGTAAACGACCGCTACCTCCACGTCCAGATGGAAAATCAGGATGCGTCAATGTCACATCATACATGTGGAATAGCAAGCCACGTCATGTTTTTTTTTTAAAACTGACTTTTACCCCGGTGTTACCCCAAAAGACACGAATGAGTTGTTGTTCCTTTACCAAATGGATTGCATCAAAATGTATGATCTTTGCTGTGGTGTCTCGTGTCCTCCAGCTTCATTAATGACAATTGAATGGAATTTGACGAATGCTGGAGTTTGAGGTCCAAAATCAGCAGGAAAGAACTGGAACTAATCACAGCAGCAAATCAGGGACATCATCTGCAGGAACAAAATGTAAATCAACCACATCACAAAGCCTCTCGGCAGAAGAAGGTCTGTTTTCACTATGAGACTAGAAGACATCTTGAGTTTGGATGGAGCTGAGTGGTTCCAAGTAAATAATAGCCAGATGGAAAAATATGCGGATATTTTCTGCTCCATATTAATTTCAACCAGTCTTTGTTTTGTTTTAAAAAATGAATCTAAAAGTCAACATGTTTTGTTGTGATGTGAGATAATCTTGAATTAATTAAGAACATAGATCAAACAGTTCTCACTCCTTTCTTCGTTGTTGCCTTGACAGGATCTCTATTGGAAAAAGTTTGAGGATAGTGCAAATAAAGAAAGATTTGTCCCATATCTCCATCAACAATCACAAATTCCTACCCTCAAACCACCACATCATGGTCCATGTGAGAAAGCAGCACGGTCCAGAAGTGCATATAGAACAAAGAGTAGTTGCAGAAGAACCAGAGCAAAGTGTCAGATGATCAATTTGCGATTCCTTTCGCTTCAGATCTTCTCTCTCGCTTCAGATCGCTTGCTTATTGACTATTTCATTTATTGCTGACCATAAGCATTTGTTATTGAATCGGTTGAACATTAATGACTGTCAACGACTGACTGAAATTGCTCTCACCAGGATTATCACGAATGAAAATATTTCACTGACGTGTTAATGTGGCCTTTTTTTTTTTTTTTTTTAACTTTAAGGTCGATTCGGGCTGCACTTCAACCAGATTATCAGTGTGTGTGGTGCCCAGATTAACATGCATGTTGTTGCCCTGGGATGAAAGTGCACAAAGAAAAGGAACACAAAACAACATGATACAGTGGTGCATAAAGATGTAGGTATTTATTTGTTTGAGTTGAAAATAAGTGTTGATGAGATCCACTAACTAATGCAATTCAAGACACACTGTCACTGCCATGTTAGGCATACAAGGCATTTGTATCATCTGTAAGGTGTCAAGTGTCTGCACATTTCAATAATGATTGATTGACATTGTCTCTTTGGGTGAGATTGTACTCGAGGTCAGCGTGAGAGTATGACTTCATGCACACATCATCCATGTTTGGGATATCTCCTCAAGAGGTGCAGCTTTTTATTCTCGGGACATTCATTCATCTATTCATTCATTCGTTGTTAGGCGGGCCGACTGCTGGGCCGACCTCTGGGGTGACACCTTCACAGTGGTGCTGTTTGACATCGGTGTAGAAATCTGCCGTTTGATCTTTACACCCTCGAGAAAGGAAACAAGACAGATGTTGTATATTTGCCGCTGTCTTTTTCTTGGCTTCCCAAAATGATTTAGGGCACCGATCCTCTTTGTTGATGGCTTTTAAGGTGTTTTTTTGGCACTGCGCCGCCTTTGGGAAAGCCCCTGAAATTGGCTGTTTACCAGGAGGGGGCTGATGGATGTGGAAGTTCAAAAAAAAATCCACCCTGTGTCCAAGGGATTAGATTTCATCTCAATTGTCTGCTTCACCGGGTGCTTTCCTACATTTCCCAGCATGCCTCTCAGCCAAAGCGCGTGACTGACACGGAAATAAGAAATGGCAACAGCGACATTTTTTCTTGAGTCCTCTCCAACTTCACTCTCTCATCATGATTTTATTTGTCCACGTCTAGGGATCCGCTACTGTACGCTGCAGGCGGGGCAGCACGCCTCTCTGCGGTCTGGCAGTGGGCAAAAATCCATCTGCCGCACGATCTCGGTGAAAAGCTCGTCCACCATCGTCTTGCTCTTGGCAGAGGTCTCCATGAAGGGACAGCCCCAGTCTTCTGCTAGCGCCTGGCCCTCGCCGGGCGACACCTCCCTCTCGTCTTCCAGGTCCACCTTATTCCCCACCAGCACAACCGGCACCTGCTGGTACCTGGAAAGAAAAGACAAAGCCATCTGTAATCTTTTGGTACAAACACTCCGACAGGAACTTCCTTCCCGATGCCTCCGAGAAAAACCCGTTGATGCGGCGAGTGTCGGCCTACATACTGTCAGTTGCTGAAACCACAAGAACCAAGCACAGTGGAGCAAGAGGAAAGCCACAAAAGCAGTTTCCCAGGAGGATGCCAGTCCTCCGTGGGTGTCTAATATCTGTGGGCGGTCCCATTAGAGAACTGTCACGACGAACGAAAACCTCTCTGTAACAATGCCTTTGCTTGGCATGCAAGCGACGCATCTAAAGGCATCTGCCAACGATTGCTCTTGCACAATACACGTGTCTCTCTTCCCCCCTGGGCCATCGATAGATGGAGCCCTAGCCTGGAGCAAGTCATGGATAACGGGAATACTAACTGAAGTAAAAACTGTTTCTTAATTCATTCCCTGCCATTGACGGCTATAGACGTCAAAGATCCATTTTTATTGGGTTGATAAAGGCTGACATTCGGCAAAATACCGATGGGATGAAGTATGACAACACACTTAAAATCCACTTGTCACACTTTGTGACTGGTGCTGGTCAGTCAATGGCAGGGAACACAAAGTAACCAGCCAAACCATTCATGCTCACTTTCCAACCATGAACACACAATGCCCTGCATGGAAAGTGCTTCACTACACCTCACTGATTCTTTTTAGAAACCACGTTTACCAATTCTTTGTCTTTTTTTTTTTTTTTTTCTTCTGGTGGTTGACTGACACTCTTCTCCAGGTGGTGTCCACCAATAGGATGCTGATTTGTGGCTTCCTGCATTTGCTTTTGTGAGATGCCAGAGGGATGGCAGCCGCATCCCTTACAAAGGAAAGAAGAGCGGCCATGCTCGTCATCCGACCTGTGTGTGCATTGAGGGTGTGAACAAGGACAAGAGCCACGTGGGCAAATGCAAGCTGACAGTCTCGCAGGAGAAACTCTAAATATATCGACAAAGACACGGGGAGTGATGTAGCGGCTGAAGAGCTTGCTTGTTGCCATGCCGGGCTGCACGCTGTCACTGCTCTGCCTCGCAGGGATTCGTCGTCTACTGTGTGGCGTTTCATTGGAATGCTCGTGGTGCCCCCAGTAGGAATACACAGACGGTCAATTGGTCCGCTTACACAATTATACAGAAGGTGCCACTTTGATGCAGTTAGTGGTTTTTTTTGGTTGAAAAACATCATGTGAAGGCGATCTCTGATTATTTCAACTACCGGAATTGTAAGACTCACGGAACGGAACCTCTGTAAGACGTGGCATTTGATGTTTAATGGCTGGAGGTGGAATCAAACCTGCACCCTCCTAACTGTGAGCCGCCCTTTTGTTGTAAAATGCACTACATAATTAAAATTGTTTTGTATTGTATTGTATCGTCAATGATTTTGATAATCGGTTATTTAACGATTGATATTTCTAAATGTTGTCATATATTTAACTTCCCATGTTCTTGCCCTATCTGAACGGCGGTTATTGATATGTCTCAGTCCAGCTATCATACATTTTATTTGGTACTGTTTTAGCTTTGCATGTTAAAAGCGCATTTTTTCACTGTAACTAAAAAAAAACAATTAAATGTAAAGTGTGTTTAACATTTGACAATTTCTACTTGAGATGTAACTTTCTCTGTGCCTTAGAGGGAGCATGTAGCCCACCAACCTTCATGTTTGTCGTTAAAATGGCTATAAAGCTGCAAACATGCTTCATTGTCATTAAAATACTGAGTCACATTTTTGTTGGAGCTAATTACCGCTGAGAGTTGCTGTGCCGGGAACATAACACAAAGAACAGCAATGTTTACTTCAAAAAAAAAAAAAAAATTGGGATCTTTCACTTGTATCTTCAGGGCAGATGTAGCCTTATTAAAGCTACCTGCTGTGCAAAATTGTGATTTCACAAGCAGCAGCAAGCAAATCAGCATGAAGGGCTTGAATGCAGAATTCTGCATCTGCTGCTGATTAGCTGCAGCTAATCTGTGTGTGCCACACAACAAATACACAAACAAAACACACGACATCACAAGTTGTGTGTGAGTTCTAGAAGAAGTGCTCGATGAATCTTCTGGCTCTCTGTGCTACTTAGCAATAAAGAGAGAGAGAGATTGGACCAGTGCAGCAGACCTGGATGTATTATTTATTTATTTATTTATTATTGGTGGTCAACAGATAATATGAGAAGCATGTTTAGTGGGCTGCATGCACTTGACTGATGTCCCTTCATTGCTTGCTTTCCAAAAGGCTGATCACTCTAATGACTTGCTTTTTTGCTGTTGGCCAATGCTAAAAGCCTGAGATCCAAATGCTTCTTTGAGGCCACACCGGGGATCCCCCTGAGATGCGTTGTTTTGGTCTCCGCCCTGTTCCCACTCCCCTCCTGCTATTAGACACAGCATCAGTGCAGCGTGAAAAGGCAACTTTGAAGCGGCTTCACCCCCCCCCAACCGATTCGGCACAAGCTGAACGAGATGATCCGATTGTGTGTCGGGAAAAAAGTATGACGCTAGAAGTCATAGAGTGTCAGAATTCTATTTTGCAACCTGCGCCATGGAATAGCATGCAAGCTCGTGTGAGAGCAGATGTGTGCAGCACACATTCTTTCCCCACATAAGAGCCCTGCATTCCAGTTTACACGACTCCCTAATGGACGCCTGATGTCTTTTTGGCTTCAAACCCAACTCAATTCCATTAAGTTCTGGTGAGTGGGTTCATGCAACTTCACCGCATGTTGTTGGCTGGCTCAGCACAAAATTGGATCAGCAGGATGATCTCCTAAAGGGTCCATAACGTGATGTCGATGCCCCGCGAACACAACTCGCACAGGGTGCCTTATTAACTCTTTGCGACGGGGCCAATTGAGCCCCTCGTCTGCTGTAAAATTCATCTGGTGCTTGTTGGATGGTCTGCACCAACGGAAAAGCATTGTTGTTGTTTTTTTTTCCTCCAGTAAAATCAGACTCCACCAGAGAGTCATCATCATCATGGGACCTTGTGAGGCCCCGCACATGACAAGGAAGAAATCCGCCTGCAGTTTAATCTTAACAGTCCTAAAATGCACTGAAAAAACGTTTTGTTGAATTTACTCACACGCGCATTTTTAAAGTCGATGTATACTCGACTTAAATAAATGTATCTGAATACGACGACGACAAAAATAAAATTGAATAAACAGAAAAATATATATATTAATGTGACACATCTCTCTGCTGACCTGGGAAAACCTCGTGATCCCTCCGGACTAGCAGGAAGAAGTAGATGGGGAGATGGAATGTTGAGCTTCCCTGCTGAAGCTGCAGTATCCGGGACCTGACCCCGCCCGGATAAGCAGTAGATGGATGGCTGGATGGACGGATCCTATTTTGGAACCCATTCATCCATTTTCTGAACTGCTTATAGGGTTGTGGGTGTGCTGGAGCCTAACCCAGATTTGAAATAAAATGCTGGTGGGGCTTAACTGGCACTTTTGCACACCCTGGCCCCCGGTGTAACACTGTCTCTGTTGCTAACTGACTGACAGTATCATATACAAACACAAATCAATAAACACTCATTTATCCATTATCTGAACCGGTTATGGTTCTTCATGAGGGTCACGGGTATGCTGGAGCCTATCCCAGCAGTCTTTGGGCAGTAGGCGGGGGGGCACACACTCACACCTAGGGGCAATTGGCCTACCAAGCATGTTTTTGGGATGTGGGAGGAAACCAGAGTACCTGGAGGATACCAACACGAGCATACACAGGAAGGCCGGAGCCGGAATTGAACCCTGTACCTCTGAACCAACACTACCGATATAAATTTCCCTCTGTGTCAAAAACTTTCAGTTTTCTCTCCATTTGTCCAGTTGTCTTCAAAAGGTGACTCCATGTGCTTTATTTGACACTTTACCTTTACTGTTTACTTGCACTATGTACTTGAATGACATGTTAATTGAGCATAAAATGGATTTGGGGCATAAAAAACAAATACATTTACTTGATATTGTTTTTACTGTAAATCATGTCTTAAATGAGAATAAACTGGCAATTCATCATAAAGTGTGTGTATGACTTTCCAAGGCATTGCTAAGATAATTATGTCGACTAAATATCAAAATGACATGATTGTAATTTTTAAGTTCACATAGCATTTGTACTGAATCTCAGTCCGAGTGTGCAGGGCCACCTTGTTTTGTTGAACCCTCCATTCTTCTCATTTTAAATGGACTTTTACAAGCTGCAGTGCATTTTGAAAGAAAAAAACCTCCAACAAGCATAGACTAATCAGACAGATGTTATGATTATATAAGAATGCGTCTCCTACAGCGTAAAAAGCCACTTGAGAAGCAGAGTTGTGGGAAATTAGGGTATGTACTATTCATATGCCACATGCACACTTGGTGGGCTTGGATAAACATATCATAATTTGTTCATTTGTTCGATTAGACATGGCATAATCGATTATCGATTTATAATTTTGCGGATTCCGATAAGACTTGCCGTTACCGGAACTGCTATTTTATTTATACGGATGCAGCCAGCGCTCTGGTTAACTTCCTGCCAACTACCAAAAAAACAATACGAGCAGATGGCTCTAAAATTGGACCAAAACAATAACCAGTAACAATAACCACTCTGAATATATTATTATCTGAGTCACTGATGGTATCAGGGTACACTTAGTCCGAAACTGTCAGACTAGCGCTAACAACAAAACAGCAGTTGCTGTGATGTCACACCATTTCATCCGAGTGAGCAAAATTATAAATCGATATTCATTATCCCATGCCCAATCGAATGAGTGGTCGAATTACGACTCATTTGTGCACAGCACGCACACACACACACACACACGTGCACACACACACACACACGCACGCACGCACGCACGCACGCACGCACACACACACACACACACACACACACACACACACACACACACACACACATATTGCACATTCCCGGTTATTTTGATTCTCAGCAAAATGAGTTGCAAATATGGTGCAAAAATATCTTTAGTTGAGCTACTCATCACAACACAGCTGGACATATACTGCTTTGTATTGATGTAAAAAACACTCATCTTAAAATGCTCTCCAAGGCTAAATTGACCACATGTGAGAATTTGCTATCTAAGGAATTGAACAAATTCTTGGCTCAACTGTTTTCCGAGCCCATTGGGGAGGCTTTATAACACTACACAATTTACAGCACCTTAGGATGATCTTTCAGAGGCATCTGATAACGTGGCCTTTTATTACTTTGACTTGACTTGATAGGAACGTTGCTAGTCTAGCTCAGGGCACATATTAACAGACAACCATTAACATGCAGTGACACTAAAAGTACCAAAAATTGTATTTTCTTGAATTGCTCATCAAACATTCCTCATCCCAAACTGTTTATAATAGATCAGTGAGTGTTGAGCATAACAAGGCCAAGTCAGTCACATGATGTCTCAAAGGGACTTTTTACAGTCTTGTCATCTTCTGAAAGCCATCCAAGATAAGGCCCAACTGTGCTGTGTGCTTGTGGGATGAGCTCAGTGGATTTGTTGAGTAACGGTCTGAACTAAGTGATCAGAAGAACATCCCGAGCTAGTCATGTGTGTGAGTGCATAACCGCAGGGCTCAGCAGCTGCTTTTTTAACACAAAATGTCATTGTGTATTTATGAATTTATCTTCTTCCCATTTTTTTTTCTCTTTTCAAGCTTCCCATCCAAGTACAGCACTGAGCTAGCCTGATGCTGCTTAGTTTACAGTAGAATATTACCTATCTGTCTGTCTGTCTCTCTCTTTGTCTCTCCGTCCATCCATCCACACCCTGCAAATTGCAAACTCACCTCTTGACCCTGATAATCTGGTCCCTCATGGGTTTGATGTCCTGGAAGCTCTGCTGGTTGACCAGACTGTAGACCAGGATGAAGCCTTGGCCGTTCCTGATGTAAAGGTCCCGCATGGAGGCGAACTGCTCGGTGCCGGCCGTGTCGAGGATCTCCAGCACCGACGGGGACGAGTCCACCTCGATCTCCTTCCGGTAGAAGTCTTCGATGGTCGGGTCATATTTTTCGATGAACGTTCCGGTGACGAACTGCACGGTCAGGGCCGACTTGCCTACCCCGCCGCTGCCGAGGACCACCACTTTGTACTCCCGCATCGCGCCCCGCTTTCACATCCGCCACATCCCGACCTCGCGTTGTGCGCTCACGCCGCGGCCACGACGCGCCGAATGCAGTGCAAGGCAGAGGGGATGTTGCATTCAGCCTCTACGGAGACGTTCCCACGCTATCTGGACGGAACCCCCTTCCACGGGCATCCATAATGCAATAGGCAGAAATAAGACTGGCTATAATTAGAAACGAGCCGGCTGCACATCTTGCAAATGTGCTAAAACGACATTTTCCCCCGTTCAGTGTGCAGCGACGATCAGTGGAAGGGAAGGCGAATGTCTTTTTGTCCCCGAGAAGACAAAAAAAAAAAAAAAAGTGCAGGGAATCCACGCCTTTGGATTCCGTGCATCAGGCAGACGTTTCCGGCATGTCACGTATAATAGAAGGGAGGTAACTCATAGCGGACACTTTATTAGGTACACCCACGAGCTGCACTTTCACAACGGCTTTCGCTGTAACGAAAATATAAACATAAGAAAAGAATACAACGGAAAATATCACATAAACATTGCCAATAACAGACTTGTCCACAGTTGTACTTGACCCTCAGTAAAGTACATTATTGATCAATAGAACATAATCAAACCGAGGGTGATCTTAGTAATGATGGTTCTCTTATTTGGAGTAAAACAATCTGAATAATCTCTCAGTCTAATTAACAAAAACGATTCTTGTTATGACCTAGAAGTATTTTCCATCCAGTGTTTTTCATTTGCAGTAATCATAAATTTACTACTGCGTTAGCCGATAATCAAGAACGATTAGATTGTTGCATATTGTTATGACCGAGAAGTCTTTTCCATTTTCAGTAATCATGAATTTATGTTTGGGTAATGTTGTCATCAGGGATGGCGCTACTGTACACCGGGGCTCGGGGTCATTGTCCCCTCAGAACTCCGTTTAGCTTCTCCGGCATTTTATTTATCATTCTAAATTATTATAATAATAATTAGATTTTTTTTTATCCCCCCCCCCCCCCCACTATTTCCAAGTCTATAGAGAAAAAAGTCCTAAAGCCGTCCTTGCTCAGGACCATTCCGATAAATTTTTAAAATATTACTATTTGGTGGAGTATTATGGTAAATGTTTCTCGTTATGGGTCATATTTTTACGTAGCATTTCAACTGGCCCAGCTTTCCCATGGAGGGCAAGTGATGAGAGACAACCACAAAGGTGACATTGACTTTTATTTCTTTCTTTCGATAGAATTTACACTACCTCGCTGGAACCAAAGCACATTTGACTATAAGGAACATAATACAAAGAATACATTTCTCCCAAAAAGATTACAGCAAAACTATTGGATGGTTGGTTGGGCGCACAGAAGCAAGGATGGCAGTCTCCAACCGTCTCGCGTGTAGCCCCCTCTGTCGGCCAAAACTGCGAATGACACTTTCTCACGTAGGGGTCAACAAGTTCCTTATCCTCGACTGGTAACTCCGTTGCCATTTTGGCTTCCACTCAAAAAAAACATGGCTTCACATAGCAATAATTATTTCTTTATTTGAAATGAAAGTACGAAAGGGTCGAGTAAAGAACGTCTCTACAAATAGTTTACAACAACAAAAACCAACAATATACACGCAACGGACTTCAGATAAGGCAATGAATTTGGATACCCAGAGTCTGCTCAGAGAACCAACAGTTCAAAGTTCTTCCGTTGGCCTTCTCTTACCATCCACTGTCTATGCTTAAAATACACGTCAAGGACTTTGTGGGTAAAACAAGGACGTCTCAAGTGCACCGCCCCGCCAACTACATTCACTTGAAAACACATGGTTGACTGCTGCAAATCTCCAGTGTGAAAAGTGCTATCCATAACTCTCGCATCAAGTCAGTGAAGAGCCTGAAGGTCCTTATCAACATTGCTAGATTTTGTTATTGTGTATACATATTTATATACTTATATGGTGATTCATTCTAGTGAGTGTCACAGCTCTACAGCGGCTGTTGTTTTCTAGTGAAAATATTAGTTTGTGGTTACAATCTCAGTGAAGAATAAGAAATGTTAATATCTTGACTACAATCTACCTTGTGTACGTAATTCGGTGGGGGGGTAAGTCAAACAATGTCTTTTACAAAAATACCAAACTTTAGCAACTGCAACATTTGGTTGCCACAGCAACAACTTAATATTGTTATGAAATACTAGCATACCAGAGTGAAAAGTACACCCTTTTTAAAAGTTTTCCTTCGCTTTTTTTTCTCCGGCTAAAATGTCATCTATACAATAAACATGTTTTTGTTCTCCAACAACACAAGCAACTCTATTCCTACACTCTCACTTCTGAAAGATCATTCTCCCCCCCCCACCCTCTTTCCAGCAAGAAGGCCATCTAGGTCTAGCAGCTTCCAGCAGTCTATAGGTGGACTTGGAAGCTTCCACCTCCACACCGCTGACAAAGCACGGTGTGACACAGCTCAATAAGTTACATTCATTTCAAATATTTTTTACAACATAGTAATTAACATGAGGGCAAAGATCAATAAAGAGTAAAGATAAATTAAGAGAAAAGTAAACCTTTTGAGCCCCAATCACAAATAAAACACACAATGCGATGCATGAAGACAATCAAGGAGAATGAAACCCAAGTTTGTGGATTGTCAATGGTCATCAAGCACCATGAAATTACATTTGTTTTGGGCAAGAACAAACACAAATAAAAATCTTTTTTTCTAAATGATCTTTAAAACATATTACACTATGAAATATGCCGATTGATTTAAAAAAAACAACAACACAAGAACATTTCATGTCCTCGACTTGCTTGAAGTGCAGGTGGAGCCAAGTCCAAACATACTTTGAAAGCACACATAGCACAAACTTTAAACACAATTCTATAACCAGAAACTAAATTACATATATACATTACACGCACGTTTTTTTAACCTTCTCACTTATATATTCTTCTTGTAAATTACCAGTAATAAATGATGGTACATTGTGAGAGCTAGTTGGTGATCCAGAAAGACACTTGTGATCTCAATGGACAGTTGGTAGAAAAAAATATAATTTTTTCCCCCCCCACGCTAAACGTGACACCAGCTTGTCTGCAACTGGCTATCATCCAGGTGAGCATGTTTAGGCACTTCTACAGTTTTCTAGGGTGAAAGAGAATTGCGGGTGATTGTGGAGCCAGGTAGCCCTCGAGTTCAAGTCTTCAGCATTTGGTTAAGCACCAAAACATGCCGTCACCGAGTCCGCCATGCTCCCATGTCTGCCGGCAGACTATCCGTTCTCATGCGCACGCACATACACACATGGCTTGGGATGTCTAGGGACGAAGCCCCATCAAGTCCTTGGCACTGACTCCAGCACCAAGCCGACCACCCCAGCTGGATGCAGTTTAAAAAGGCGGCACCTCCACAAATCATCGTTGTGTTGTTGTTGGTGTTCCAAGCAGCTTTGGGACATGATTAAAAAAAAAAAAAAAAACATCTTCTCCAGGTCGGGCTTTGGCAAAATGCTTCCAGGGTTGATACGATACAGGTCATCGAGGGCAGATGCAGTATGTGCGGGGGACCCCTTTGAGCTGCCACATTCCATTCTGAGGAGAGCCACTCTCACACCACTGGACAAAAACACTTGAGGCCATCAAAGCGTGTCAGTGTGGTTACAGGTTTTCCCGTGACTGTCTAACTACAATAGAGTGCACCATAACGTCAAAGTGCAAATCCAGCATATTGTTTACTAAACAAGGACAGAAATTGTGTGGAAATTCCTCAAATAAATAGTCAAGAAAGGGTTTCAATGACCACTGCGGTGTGCCTATTCTGTGTGAACCACACACAATACGTACATTACCAATATATTTGACTTTTAGAGTCAGTAAAAAAAAAAAGAAAAGAAAAATAATACACACTATATGGTGCCTGTGTGTTTGTGTGTTACACTGACACTGCCATAAGTGCAATTACGTGTGAGACTCTTAGCATGCAGGTTGCTGCACCTCTATGGGAGAGGTAAAATAGTATTTACACGTGAGCAGATTGGGGTTTTGAAGTGCACCTCCTTCACAATCCAGCGCTTTTGTGACGTTTACTTTAGAATGATCTGCAGGGGAGACACACAAAGACAGAGAGAAACATTGATTGAGATATTTTACCCAGCACACAATTGCATTTTCCTCAGAATCAGCACTAATCACATTTTTTTTTCTGTTGCCCTTTGGACCTATATCCAATTACTCATAGGAGTGAGACAAATCTCCACTCTGCAGGTTAGTGTTTCAATGCACAGTTCAGTTGACATGTATTCCATATGGAAAAAATGAAAACCTGCATGCACAGACGCCCAAATTGCCCATCAGAAATGAAATTGTGGAAATGATGGCCCAGTTACTACTATGTATAAAAAAAAAAAAAAACCTGAAATAGAAATTACAATTGGTGCAAACAAACATTGTAATCTTTTCTCAAAGCTTTAGCAGCCCAAACAGAGTGCCTGAGATAAAATATATGCAGCAAAAATTCACGGTGTGTCCAAATTCACAAACTGCGATCTCTGAAAGTCCGTTTTTCAGCCGCAGTATGTCACTTTCAGTGCAACCCGATCGCAATTGGTGTCTAAATACAGATTACCGTATTGGCCCGAATATAAGACGGTGTTTTTTGCATTGGAATAAGACTGAAAAAGTGGGGGGTCGTCTTACATTCGGGGTCTAGACATTATATCCATTCACAACGCTAAATGGCGCTAAATATCTTAAAAGCGAATGCTGAACTTAACTCCCCAGGCCAAAGCGAACCCCTGTCACAAAGAATCAAAATAGCAGTAGCCGTTTGCATTATTTTATTGCCATGTTTTTCCTTCTTCAGATTTGTTTTAAGACTACAGTTACAGTTAGACTTTACTTTGATGGTTAATGCAGTTATTGCAGTTTCGTTGTTTTATCAAAGTAGATTGGTTTATTTACATTTCCAAAACCAGAAGCCATTCATTTACAAATGTGATTGCACTTTAGTTTACAAATTTAAATGTTCAGATATTAAGAGGTGATAGACAGTTTTTTGCATGATGTGAATGAGGCAAAATAACGTTTTTTTTCTCTCGACTATTTTGTTATAATCATTTGTTTCAGATGTACTGTAATTATTTTCTGTATAAAAATTAAATTTGGTGTTCAAAAAGTCTTTTTTCAAACTTGAGTCTTGAAAAAGATAATCAGGGTCATTTTATATTTGGGCCAATACGATAATCTCTTTCCCAATCTCCCAATTTCTTTTCCTCCATGAAATCTCAAATAATACATGCACAAAATACAAATACATACATAATGTGCAAAATATGGGTGCCCTGAGAGAAAATGTAACTGGAGCTGTGGTGAAAGTGATACCTAAATATTCATTAAAATTCCAAATAAGGCTTAAGCACCATTATGAATGGCTTTTTGATTCTGCCACAACCAGCTAATATATTAAATAGAAATAGAAAAATAATTTTGACAATAGCGTTCCATTTTTTTTCTTTGGTAAGGAGTCGTCTCACTTGGGGAGTGTGTCATGGGATGAAAATCCATTTTACGACAGAAGGGGCCGCTGTCGTATAATTTGTAACCTACAACCAATGCTAGTTAAAGTAAAAAGGTTAGATGTGTGCCAACTCACTCTAACTCATTGATTAGCATTTTAAATGTTGTCCGTCTTTATGTGAAAACGTATATATACTTTGTCCATTCATGTTAAACGCACATGTGATAAGAGCAGGTGTCTTTAACATGTATATGTTCCTAAAGTTGTGGCCAGTGTATGTTAGCAGTATCTAAAAATAATTGTTTATTCAATGTTGCCAGGGAAACGATCTCTCGTGAGAGGGGAGGGGCCAGCCTCGAGGTCACACGGTGGCAGACAGCAAGAGAATGACATCACTGTTTTTACTTATCCCACATGCACGTTTAAACTGTGGCACCACTTCCTGCAGACAATTACTGGAAATGTCCCCACAGAGCTCACATGTGACAGGAAATGACAAACATTGCCAGATCGTCACTAATGATTGCACAAAAAAAATAAAAATCCCTGAACCAGGTTGGGTGAGTGAGGAAGCTATCTCCAGCGTGGTGATGTTCTTCTCAGCTAAGAACGATCAGATGTTCAGGATATTTCTAAGCAGGTGTGTTGATATGGTAAAGCAGCCTGGCACAACTCTCATGCCATCATGTGCACTGAACAAAGCGAACATTACTGGATCTCTTGGGAAATGCTCTAAATGATCAAATGGCCCACATTGGAAGGGGCAACGTGTTGTTTGCAGGGCTTCACACTGCCCCTGAATGCATTTTGTGAAATGTGGAGATAGTGCCAGTCCATTACTCTCACATGTGCGACCAGTTAATTTTCTAAGCATGAATGAATGAAAGAAAGTACACAAATAATTTCTGTTGTTTTTGTTAAGTGGTATACCGTGATGTTTTTTTCCAATGTGAAATATGCGCCTTGGTACAATAAAGGTTTGGAAAGAGTAGTTTACGTCACGCAACAACACTGACCGATGAGGTCAAGCTTGCATTGCTGGTTTGTATCCGGTCTGTGTTAATGCTCCACTGGCGCTTGGACTGGCAGATATCTGAGTGGTTAGCAGATTTATATCCTCATATGAAGGCGGCCTGATTCTGAAATGAGGACATCTTTGATTCCATGTATTTTCTTTTCCTCTTTGCGCTGACACGACGTATGGATATCCCAATTGAGCAAAAAATTGGGACCGTCACTCACTTCAACCATGCAATATAAATCCATCCTCGGGCTTAAGTTTTAAGCAAAATGATCAACAAAGTGTTCTGGATAACATTCTGACAGCTTTGTTGTTTTAATAGCAAGACAGTCTGTGGTGACTGAGGACTGTCATTGTATTACAATTAATGTCACAATTAAACGTAACAATGGAAGAAGAAGAAGAAAGGAAAAAGCAACATTTAAAATGACTGTGGATTCTGACCGCAAAAGGAATTTATGCGGTTTGTGTTGCTTGCCAGTACATAATGTCAGCACTTGGCAAGTGATGTCACACTATTTATAGCGCAGAACAAGTATGAAACCAGTATGTCCCGAATGTATGTATGTGAATGTGCTAACTGTGTGTGGTTGCGTAGCACATAAGCAATAACAAATGATTCCCCTGCTGCAAGATGGAGGGGAGTAAAGTATTGGACAATCAGAGACGTGAAAACTACAAATAAAAAATAAATAAAAAAAACATGCAGAACAGAACTAGGAAGTGGTGCTACATAGCGCAACTACTACATTGCAAATGTGGGAGCTCTGAAGAAGTACTTGACCAAAGCGCCTCAAGGGGATAAGCATTTCTCTGGAAATTTGATAGGCCGTGCGGGAGGCTCCTTTGCTCCCTGGGAGACTCCCACTTGCTTGAGTTGGCACCAAAATGGTGGAAGAAAAAGGGAAGGGCTGGGCGTGGCATTATGACCACTTTGTATTTGAGGGCAAGACTTCTTCAGAGCTCCTGGGGACTGATGAAAGAAAGCTTTAAAAAGAGCAAACCTGATTGGCTTGGGCTGTTGCTGCGTAGGGGACACTTGTGGCTGAAGTTGTTGCTGCAGAGACAGTAGCAGGCGTAGCACTGTACATCATTGGGACTTTGTTTTTGAGGATGAGAAAGGGCAGGGCGAGAGCAGAGCGCAGGGTTTGGTGCAGTATGACAGTCATGGGAACAGGCGTGTCACGTGCGTGTCAATGTTGTTGTTTGTTTGTTGGTTGGTGTCGCAGATGGTGGTGGTAACGGCGGCGGATGTTACAGTGAGACAGCGAGCCGTCGTTAGGGTTACACCAGCAGATGGCATGCAACCATTCACAAGGCAAAGCGAGGAAGAGGAAAGAAAAGAAAACAAGAGAAAAAAAAACATGAGGATAAAAGAGGAGACAAGCAGATTACAATCACAAGTTAGGATCGAGGACTGAGTCAGTTGCCGTGATGAGTGACTCAAGAGTTTCACTTACTAGCTCTCTTCTTGGAACTAGCAACCCTGATTTCAGGCTTATCATCCTCAGAGAACCTGCTTTCTGAAATACCCCCAGCTCATCTTTCCAAGAATTCTGCTTTACTATGATTTGTTAGCGTGGACATTTTTTTTTAATTCCATCCTGCTCCAACAAAGCTAAGTGGATAAGTCCCTCTGAGTATCTAATTGAAGTTCTCTGATCAACAACTTAACAAGGCACGCCTCTGTGTTTAAAACAAAACAATACGACCCCTCGGAGTTTGGTTTATACTGAAATTAAATAGTCCAACAACATGCAATTATCATCCGCAGTTGTTCCATGTAGCGAATGTGTGTTTGTGTGGGTGCCTGCGTGTGTGCTAAAAGGAGAAACAAAACGTAAGTGAAGGCCAGAACCTACCAAGACTGCTAGCGGGCGTCATGCACAGGACTGACCCTGGTGTTTTCATGCAAAGAGAAAAGAGGGAGTGGGGAAGGCGTATGAATTAATTGACACAGAGGAGAGCCACACATTAGACAAAGTTACAGTGTTGATGGAATGCAAGCAGAGGGGTTCCCGCTGACCACGTCCATTAGCAACAAAATGTGCAGCCAAACATCAGCAAGGCCAAGCCTCATCATTTAGCTAAGGTGACTTAAAAAGCTCCTTTACTTATATATCTGTACTAGATCTCTGCTGGATTGTTTGAATATTATCTTTCAAATCCAATCTGCAGCCATACTTGAAAATGAAGATGGTTGTTTTCCTCTTCTACATAATATCACAGGGAACCTGATATTAGTCCACCAAAAGCTCACCCATCACCCATCTGGTATGAAAACACAAACCTGATTGCAGATGGGCGTGGTTACAAGCTCATGTTTTAGCCACAGTTCAGCACAGCTGACTCAGCCGGACCATCAAGGTGAGACTTCCTCGAAGGGCGTAACTGAGCTCATAGTATTGAAATAAAAACTCACAATGGTCCTGGAAATACTTGACTTGATAACTTAATATCTATCAGTAGCTTCTTACTCACAGAGACACAACATTCAAGCCCTAATTTACTCATTCACCGCCATTGGCGGATATAGACGTCAAAGATCCATTTTAACTGGGCTGTCAGTGAATGTGTTAATTGACTCTCCCAAAATGGCCCATTAGTAACTCATCTACCCTGTCTGCACTTACCTGTGGGAAAGAAAGCATGCTGCTGGAGCTGTGCGTTGGCCAGAGCCTGCTGATAGTGCAAGACGCTGGGGTTAAATACGGAGTTTGCACCATTGCTCTTCTCCATTGCCGCTCTCTTTGGTAGTGGCTGAAGGACGCTGTGGGGAAACGCCTGGCCACCGGAAAAACAAACACGAGCACACCATTTATACTACGAAAAATCAACAAGGAAATTGAAACTCTAAAGTCTGATTATGCTCAACGTATAAAGGCAAAAAAATGGACAAGAAACTACATCCTAGCAAGAATATTCAGAAACTTTTACAGGTAGAATTATTTTTATCATTAAACTCTTTTCATTCATATAAAGCTGCAATTGCCACTGGGGTATGTTAATAGACTATGAAAGTTCCAACTGCATTACAGCGTTTCACAAAAGCAAAAGAGCCAACTTAAACTTTGTGAGTGGCTACAGTACAATTAAAGAAGCTACATGCAAAGCAAAAGGTGAAAGGTCAAAGTACCAGGTCTACAGTTGCCTCGAGGGGTCGCTTCATTGCTTTGGCAGTCGACTGAGTCTTTAATTAGCAGGCAGCGAGCACATGATGGCAGTGGGCCAATGGGATCAAGCGTATTAACATACAGGTAACAGCAAGCAGAGGTGCATCATGGGGGACGGCATTGCATTGTGGATAGGTGAGAAGGAAAAAAACAAAAAAGAATCTGAATGCAAGTATACCGCATACAAAACAATAGGCATGCACATCAACAAAAAAACTCTTTGGTCTAAACATTTGCTATTTTTTTGAATTAGTTCAAACATTTAGAGTGACAAAAGCGAGGCTGTTGTCGGTCATTACTACCGGACAAAGAATTTAGTGGCGATTAGGACTAACGAAAACTTTTGACAGCAACAAAATGCATCAGGATGAATACAAAACTGAACTAAATTGTTTTGGGGATGATGTGAGGTAGTTGTTTGTTCAAGCCATCCCGCAGCATGTACTTGATTGTGATTTAATTCAATCATTTCATGTGGAGCGCTGTTTATTCTCCAAGATACTGGAAATATTTGGGCGGCAGTATCGAAGTTCTATCGAGTAGCAAGACAAAGTTGGCCGTGCAATGATGACCCATCTAAAAGAGATGGAATTCAAAAGGGGGTCCGTGCGGACGCCTTGGTGTGTTGTGTGCAAATTGCATCACAATATGGTACTGATATGCTGTGGCATGAATAAACAGTGAGATTAGTTCATAATGGAGGATGGAGCTCGGCCATGAAATGAGAAGCAAAGGCGGGCAGCACACCACTGCGTATGAGCGAACTCTTGGCAAGCGACAAAGACTGTGGCACACTCAAACAACACCCAAAACAGAAAAAAAATCCATTTTAGTTTTCCTGTTTTAGATTACTAACGTGATCTATGGATAGTGATCTTGACAACGGCAAAGTAATAATGGTTTCATGGCTCTGTGCTTTAGCTTGGACTATGGGCTCAAAGACAATTGGATGAAAGGTGCTGACTAAACAACTCAAGCCAAGGTTAACCTCACTCACCTCCAGCACCGCATCTAACTGCGGCTGGCTGAATATACAATTCAAGTTGATAAGATGGGGCACATGAGGATCACGTTGTAAAGTGAAAAGGATGAACAGAAATGGGGAGACTTAATGAGCAAAGGGAACTGTGCAAATAGATTGCACCGAGGGGTCGTCGCTTTGTCCCAAGCGGCCCGATGTACTGTAGCTTTTGGATTCCGTGTTCCAGACGCTTTGCCTAGCCCATGATGGAGGACGAGGACAGGGAGAGCAAAGCAGCAATGACAGTTGCCAGTGAGTTAACGTGCCGGGCAGGGGGGAAAAACAGACAGGCGTTAAAGAAAGTGCAGCGGGAGCGCTATAAGGAACCTGGGAGAGGGCGGGGCTAACGCTAACACATGCATGTCCACCATTTTGCCAACATTTCCACCTGTCTGTTGGCCTGCCTGGCTGGCTGGAGGAAGTGATGTGACTTTCTCATCCATCCTTGATTTCATTAGTACTGAACTGCTGAGAGCTGAACTCATCAAGAACAGGGAGTGGTAACGGGAGGGGTGGGGGTGGCTTTATGTACTGTCTGAACCCAAGGGCATTGTACAATAAAAAAAATGCTCAGATTGTTTATGCAGTGTTATTTTTGAAAGGACCTCACTTTGGGAGGATCATTGTCAGTGGACTGTACACTGGAACCTACTGGAATGAACTTGCAGAGGTGGGCGGGTGCTTGATACAGTAATGACAAAACAGGGCTCCACATTTAATGTTACTGTGGGGGCATCACAAATGAACGGCCCATGTGTGTTGCGAGAGAGAATGTATTCAATTTAAAGGCCATGATGCATCTGTTACCACGTGAATGCTACCTACATAAAATAATGAACATAATAGAATATGTGTGTTTATTTGGCTGGTGTCATTATGATTCTTCAATGGATGGTTTCATAGTCAGTGACTGACACCCAAGAGGGAACATGAAATCCTCGGAAAGTACATACTTATGAATTCTTGAAATTATTTCTGTATCTTTAGCATGATCCAAGATCCTAATATCCATCCATCTCTTATTTGAACCGCTTTTGGATTGTTCAATTATGTCAATATTAATTCTGTCATAAAAATGAATCAAACAAAACGACTTAGCCTACGACTTTTGCATTGTACAGTAGAGCTGCACGATTTCGGAAAAGCATGCAATATGGGTGTGGAGTATTGCGCAACTGATGTGACTTGGACATGTACCCAAAGAAATAATACTTTTATGATCAAGTGAGAGAAATACGTTTTTTTTTTTTTTTTTTTTTTTATGTTAGCGCATTAATTGTAGTACCTTAACATTTCAGTTAGTAATACCCCTAGATACCGATCTCTTATTGGATAACAATGTAGATTCAAGGATGCATCTGATTGGTCTATGTTTGATGCATAAAAGCAAATATTCCATGTGAAACTTATTGCACGTCTTTGCGATAAGCATATTGCATGTGCTGTTATCGCGACAACGATATTTTTGTGCAGCCCTACTATACAGTATAGATTCTAGTATATTTTTTATATCACAAGCTACGCTCTATTGCAACAGCAAACATTTGTGAATCGAGACTGCGTTCTCACCATGGCCGCTGTCGTAGCGACGGCTTGCGCAGCCACTGCCGTCTGGTTGGCTTGGTGTTGGGTGGCCTTGATCTTAGCCTGCAGATGGGCTGGCGGGTGGAAGTACTTGCACTTCTCACGGGAACAACGGCTTTTGATGTAGTCCATGCAGACAGTGACCGTATTGTCACTGGTGTCGATCATGGGGCTGTCACACGGGTGGGCAAAGCGGCAGTCGGTCTCGCCTCGAGCACAGTTGCCCCGCTGGAACTCACGACAAACCTGAACACGCGTACAAATATGAAAAGATACAAGAATTGAGAGGAAAAAAAAGTGAATGCTTGCAAAAACTGCAATAATAAATCATATCATTGACCTCATAGATTTGCATTTTTCTTTTCGATACGAGTCCTTTTGAAAAGGACTGAATGCTATGTGTGCCACATCAAAACCACTGAACATTGAGGCCCACTTTCAATCATCACATTCTGCTTTTCATTGGCACTCAGGGGGCCTGTTGCACACAATCACGCAGAACCACACACATACATTGTGTTCACGCACAATCGGCGTGGGAGTTCGTTCATACGTGTCTCGGAGGGGATGCTGTTTCATCAGTGAGCTTCATTTACAGTAGTTGCTAAGTGATAGCAACCGTGAAGACAAACACATCGAGGCATACGCCTACGCATCACCAACAGTACTCTATATCTCAGATGGAGATGACAATTGTTTATCTTTCGAAAGGTTGAAGTGGAAAAACACGGGCCTTCCCCTGACAATTAGTGTCTTCTCATTCAGTATTGTCTGCCAGTAAATATAGGTAATCTCATAACCCCAATACTTTTATTCATCAAGTTTTACAGAGAAGATCACATCTTTTCCGATGCCTCTTTTTAAACATCAACAAACATTTCCATACATGACGTTGAAACGGGTTACCTCCAGCTTGTCTGTTCGCAATAATTTTTGGTTGGCGGATGAAGCAGTAGCCAATGACGCAGGAGGGCTGCCTGGGACAATCATGGGGGTGCTGGGCAAGATTTCCGTGGGTACCAGGCCCATACTGTGCGACATGGGGGTCAGGTATGGCGTGTAGCTCAAACCTGCACTGGAGCCGAGACCCTGGCTGACTGGAAAAGTCTGCTGCAGAAGAAAGACAATTTACACTCATTCATTTAGACACAGCCATAAAGCAGAATGGAAACAGCGGAGCAGGATGAGGTTATTTCCTGTAAGCAGCACTGACCATAGGTTGCATGGTAGTGCCGGGAATCATAAACTGCATCTGATGGGCCAACATAGCAGCCGCTGTCTTCTGCTGGATCAGGTTATTGCGTCCGTTGATCTCTAGCTGGGTTTTCAGGTGAGCGGGCGGGTGCAGGTACTTGCAGTTTTCTCGCGTGCAGCGGCCCTGAAAAGGATGACAAACAGACAGGGGTTCAGTATTTTGTGTAAATCATGAGGAAAACATTTGCTGTGGAGCGCAGCGACGCTTAAAATTCTTTGCGTCATCGATCGCATTAAACGATACATTTGGTGGGGTTTTACATTCATGACGATTTCTGCTGTTCACTACCGCTTATGTCCAAAAAGTAGTGATGGGAAAATGAAGCTTCATGAACCAGTTGTTGTATTCTTAGGGTCCTCTAGATTGGTTTAAAGTGAGGATTTTAAGAAATAGCAAGTCGGTGGAATTTCAGCTCTTCAGTGAACAGAGAGTGACATCTAGAGGTCTAAGTAAACACAACAACGGGTTCATGAATCATCTTGAAGCTTCATTTGTACATCATTACCAAAAAGTGTATAGGCTTTGGGGATTTAAGGATCTGTTTCTGTATTTCTCTTTTTCACTTCTTGGAGCAATATTGCAATCCTACCTAATAATTATGACCATTGAAATGTTTTCGTGTTCTAATGGCAAACGGTCAGACAATACGGGTCTTTGATGCAGCGCTAACTGCGAAAAGAACTTAGGAAAGAAAGGTTATGAAGGAGTGAATGTGAGTCAAGGTTGTCAGAGGGACACGACAGCCCTGAGAGCAACATGCTGGCCATGACATAGCACATCTTGTGGGGGGCGGAACCAAAGCCAAGCGTGATGAGAATCACAAACAACTCAGAAGCTATGTTGCTAAGACGCTGTTCCTGCTGTGTTCTTCATCGTTGCAGGAGGAGCAAGGAGAATCACGTCTATCTCCTTTACAGAGATATTTATTTGTTGAATTTTCACAATACAATTCAGACCATCTCAATGAGGACTTCTAGCGAGATTAAGGAGATGTTTTTTTTTTTTAAATGCTTTTTAGGAAAGGTACAGAAATGGAATACGTCCACAGGATACACAGATCCAAATTATTTTCCCCCCTCAACTTGTTTACATACATGCTGTCAGCCATGCTGAGTACTGGGTTTTAATCATCGAAGATTCAACTTCATGGCTTCCAGCTAGGGAAAATAACTAGCGAGAGAAACCTCAGAAAAAAATGTCGATTGTCAGATTGTATGTAACCAACTCCACAAAACACAACTCATGTTGATAAATATTTTTTTCCACCCTAAAGTAAATCAATAGGACTATATTGCTAAGACTAAAACCTAGGTGTGAGTGCCTCAAAGTCGGTGGCGTGCAGAGAGAGCTGCAATGTTTCTGTAATGATGAAGCGACTCATCCTTACTGACCTCTACGCCCCGCAGTGAGCCGCTCAAACCTCCTCCTTTATATGCCTCACATGAACCAACTCACACCTGCCCACACATATGCATATTAAATGCCTGGATCACAACAAGCATCACCCACGCACACCAACACTGCCATGCTTGAGGACACACACACACACACAAACAAAGCGGCCAAGTCCAGCCTAAAGGATGGACAATGTTAGCATGGAAATTCAAAAAATGTACACGTTAAAATGAACTGTCACACACACACTCTCCAGTCCGGTACACCTGCACAAGGTGCTAGTGCGATGACACATGTATATATTGATTTTTGGGGCACTCAGCACTGACCTTTGAAAAGCATAAAAATTCCACTGAATCAATGCCATTTGGTAGTATGTGTAAATGTATGCAAAATTAATGTCTAAAAGATCTATATATTTCAATCTATCAAAGTGTCCTACACATTGATGAACTCTGAACTCTGGAAAAAAAACATGTACTTGCCTGTCCCCACTTACCAATACTAGAATTTACTATTAAAGGGGGATTATTTTTTCTTAAGAAACCATCGCATTCGAGGAACAGCAACACATTTCCGATCCGGACCTCTGGACTGTGAGACGGACATGCTAATTAGCGACAACCACGCCGCTGCTGGAGTCACGCAATATTTAAGTTTCCTGAAATGTTTTTATATTATTATATTTTTTATTTGTATATTTTGTTACCAGGAGAGTGTGTGGCTCGCAGTAGTGTTCGTCCCAAGATCTGGACAGCATCCAAAGGGAATCTGCCAGGGTAGCACGTTGTCAGCATTGCGACCTATATAGGTCGCCAAGAACACACACTCTAACGAACTCTAACCCTAACCCACTCCTTACTTTGTCCATTATGTGGACTTTAAGTGGAGTCATTTTCTCCTGAATGTTGCCACTCACAGACTGCTCATTAATATTTATTTCCCATTTAAAAGGATGAGGTAAATTGTGGCTATTGTGGTTTGTTTCAAACTTTCTCCCATTTTCACTTGATTTTTCCTATAATTAGGTTTATCTATTTTGTCCTTGTGGCAAGTTTAGCGTCTCTACTCAGGGTGTCAACATAATGTAATTGAACCCACTTAGTATTTCATCCTAAGACTCAAAACTTGAGAGGACACAAACTGAGGTGATATATCTAAATTGTGTGATTCCAGCAGACAGAGTACTCATCAAATGACAATGCAACAACTCATGTAAAATGATGCATTCATTCATCCATCCGAGAGGGAGGTGTTAAACGCTATTTTGGATCGTAGGGAATACGACATCACCCAAATCAGGCCTGCCTGTTCAGCATCTATGAGTACAAACATTTACTGCATCGTGACTGGTTTACTTTTGGTTGTCTGGGATTAGTAATAAAGCTCATTATCAGCGGTCTAGTCGGTGGTCAGCCACATGAAAGGCTTCTCCAGGATTCGCATGTCAACCACCAGTCTACATGGATGCTTTAATAAATAAGTGCTTTCAACTAGATTGTTGAATTATATCCAAGCACCATTGATGTCAAAGTTAGATCAAAACTTGTAACATTCATATGCTTTATAGTGGCGGCACACGAATAATCCATAGTGCCAATCCTACATGAGTACTTCAACACTACGAGAATTATTTTGTCACACACAGAGTGACTAATTTGCCAACTAACTAAGACAGCTTCCAATTGCAGCTAGAACCGAGCAAAAAAGTTTGGATAATGGTGAATGCATTGATTTGTTTACAGTTGTTGAACTATCAACTAAGATAGGGTTTAGAATTAGCCAATGTAGTCACCATTAGGTTCGTTCACCAGTTTGTCGAGTGATGTTTTTTTTTTTCCCTTCTCCATCGGTCAGAGGATCCCCTCCTTTTGTTTGCTTATGTAGTTGCACGGTGAACAAAAGCAAGTGAAACACACAGCCGTTAAATGGTTTCATTTCCGGGCTGAACCTAGCATAATAGCGCTACATCTATAGGTACAATTGCAAAAATAAATAAATAATGCACCTCATAATTTTGTGCAGTGGTAAGAGTTCTAGCCTCTAAATAGATTGCAAAAGGTCAAGTATCCTTTGTGCAAGAAAGATCCCTTGCTAGCTGCCGCACTGTTTATGTGCCCCTTTCACCCTGACACTCCTTGCACAGATCTGACATCCCCAGTTTGGACTTGACCTTGACATCTTCATGTGTGGTACAAAACATCTCCGCCTCCTTCATCAGTCTATCTGAATGGTTCGAGTGATAAGTGCTGAAAATCTGTGGGTGGCGCACACACACAGAAAGACCAGTCTTCTATCAAGCCTGCAGAATAGTGCTTCAGTTGTGGGCCCCTCCCTTTACCGCTCGAACAATTTGCATTTTGCCTTCAATGCTGACTCTATCCTCCGGCCTGCTAAGGCACTAGCGGAGCGACGAGGGAATGACTGTAGCATCAGGCTACAGTAAGTCTTCCGAACTCACAATAATTAATGTCATTTTAATTAGTGCTTAACATATGATTTAACATTTGATGATCCTAATTTCCCAAGAAGCAGCTCATTGAAATGAACCAATTAGTTCTTTGTATGCTTTTATCGCATTAAATTATAATGATTGCCGATCAGTTTCCATCTCTTGCTTGATGACTGCTGGGATAGGCTCCAGCATGCTAGTGACCCTGGTGAGGATAAGTGGTTTCAGGAGATGGAAGGATGGATGGACTAAATTAAAATGGAACACAATTGAGGTTAGCGTGTAAGTATGGCCCTCGACAACTGTTCCAATTTCTCACTTTCGGAAAATCAATTCCCCACACCTTTTTGCTGGCTTTTCATACATTACACGGACGACAAAAATCTTGCGAGGCGATGCAATCAGTTAATGAATCAGCCGGGTCTTGGGCTATTCAAAGCTTCCAACCTTATGGGAGCACTTTTGGAAGGATGTTTCTATTGCGCTGGACTGTGTATAAATTGGCATGCCATCAATTCTCCAAAGCTCTTATCCTCTCGTGGCGCATAGGTGTGCTGGAGCCTACCCTTGCTGTATATTTTAGTTGCACCCCACAGGTAGAACCAGACCACACAAATGAAGATGCAGGCATGCGAGGAGAGATGTAAGATGGAACGCACAAAGTAAATACTGTACACAGTGAATGTAATGTAGTAAAACAGGTGACAAACTCACTTTGCTGTGAGTTTCAAAGAATCATATTGCTCCAGCCAGGATACTACCCCTAAGTAGTCAGGCAGTGGATGCACACGGACAGTGTTTCGCTTCATTCTCCAAATCAGAAAAAAAAAAAAGAAAAGCTGCTTCTAAAGGATTGTGTTTCGTTTTAAGCGAAATGCAGATTTCAAATGGTAAGGACTCTTGAAGATCCGGAAGAATTGATCACCAAATGCTTTCTGCTTCCATTTGAGCTTGTAATGGATAATGTTGATCAGTGGCTAAAAGCAAGTCAATAAAGGTAACCTAACCATGTAAAAAAAAAAAACGCTTTTAACATAATCACCAAAATATCGTCATCAAACACTAAGACCTGCTGGTGGAAACATGGTCTTTATCAACCGCCGCCATTGTTGTGACTACAATATGAACATGTGGCGTAATATCTGGTCAAAACATGTGAAGTGGTAAAAACTTGTTTGCATTGCCAAAATGTGCATTTTCCTTCTTTTGATTTTCAGCAGGTATATTTTCGCAATCCTTAAAAGTTCTAATAAAAATAGGTGGATGGAAACCCTCCCAGTGACTGATCCAGATCATCATCACTTGTGAAAGGTTATGGCCCTGCAGTTTTGAAGAGCTGGTCATCTTTAATCCAAGTGGAGCTCTGCTTTAGCTAATCTGATCATCTGTGACCTGCTGAGACATGGAACCCACCATCCCAAGCGTCTCTAATCTACACTCGCACAAAACAATACAGCACAGTACACAGACTCATTATCTAGGAATCCCCTTTACATGGTCAGTCCCGGGTAGCTAGAGTATCTGCAGCCTGTGCAGTGTGATGCTGTGGAAAATAAAGGTGGCAGAATTCCTGTCAAACGCAAACTTAAACTCGCCAAATTGGTGAGACTTCAAATAAATGGGTTACACACTTTTTATGTCCTACTTTGAAAGAAACTGTGTCACAATCCCAAGAGAAAACAGCAGGCCTTCAGCTAATTTTGAAACTGTTACAGTCACTCTTGGCTTTCAAGGCAGTGAGTACTGGAGCACTCTAAAAATAAAAATAAAATCTACTACAAATGCAAATGAACCCCAAAAAAAGTTAGATTTTGTTGTCTCATTTGAACGCATGTCAGGCCACGCTGAGAAGTTGTTTAAATCCATTGGACAGATAAAGGAAGATAATGAGATGGAAGGAAGAGCGCAGATCTGTGCATCAAAGCCTCTTTTGAACACACTCAGCAGATAGGGGCCCAGGCTGCTTACTCCCCCACTTTGGAGATTATTAAAGCTTTGGTTGCTGACAAAAGAAAGTTAGAGGTATCGGTTCATCATTTAAAATAGGAGGTAAGCAAGAAGCAGGTGAGTGAAACTCATTGAAGATGAGGGGCCACAAACCAATTTGATGTCAAGAAGGCTGGACAAGTCAAATCACCAGGTAACCATTAGCCAAGAAATATAAGAATGACATTAGGGAATTAGTCAAATAGAATGAACTAGCACTAAAAATATACAATCTATGATTTCTGAGGGGAAAAGTACGATTTGCTTCCGTTTATCGACATCTTAAAACTGATCACGGTGATTGTCTCTAAAGGCACAAAACTAGGTCACAGATTATGAATATAATGCAGTTCTTAATTTAATAAATTTATCAAAATGATCTTAAATACTTTTTCTACACCCCCCCATATATATATATATATATATATATATATATATATATATATATATATATATATATATATATATATATATATATATATATATATATATATATATATATATAACTTATATAATCTTAATTAAACTTAACCGATCATCAGAGACTGCTGGAGACTTGAAAATACAATTTTGCAGATGTTGATTGCTATTCACCTTTTTATGCCGAAAGGAAATGGAGCCTTGCCTTGATCAGCTTGTTGTTTGACAGCTGTGATAAGTCCCCAAGGATGCTCTCTTGTGGGTTGAAGGCATCCTGAGGCGTACGTGCAGTTGAAAAAAAAAACAGTCTCCATCAAGCGAAACCACTCAGGGCTAAAGTGGAAGTAGCTCTTTCGGCTTAAGAACCTTATTTGATAACTCAAGATGGAAGGCATGTAACACTTAGAAACTGTATCGTGTGATTTTCTTCTACCTACCAATCAGTGAGGATAAAAACCTATTTAAAAACTAAATTGACAAAATATGACTGGCAAACTTTAAACCAAAATCAGCTTAGATAGGCTTTTTGTTTTTCCAGAAAACTTTTTGTTTTTCAGAGAGAGAGATCTTGCAGTACTAGTAAAGGGTTAACGTTTTCATCAATTTCAATAAATTATGTAGTATAAGGATTGCCCTAAAGTGCCCTTTAGTGAAAGAGACACAATCAATACACCAGGGTCCAGTGACTCAAACAGCTACAGGCTGGGTTTTATTTGAATACCGCTGCATGCAAGTAAACATATTGATCACACTTTTCAGCCATGTCATTACTTTGCTTTTTTTCCTGGAAACCAAATGTTAAGAGGAAAGCAGTTTAAAAATAATGTTCATTTATACATGCGGCATCTACAATTCCAAGTTTGTATAATGATTGTGGTCAGTTTTAAGTGGTATTAATGTAGGAATAGTATTGTTACTATAAATGAATGAATAATAAATAAATCCAATGTTTCACTCAGATAATACACAAATAATGTTTCTTAATTCTGACACATTTTTACATGTGACTGCAATGTTATGCTAGGCTTGGTTCATTACAGCCTGTTTTTTTTTTTTTGGGGTGAAATGGATTAAAACCTATTTCGGTAGCAGGCTCCTAAAGATTGCTTTAGTTGCCTCATTAGATTGAACCAATTAAGAAGAAATCTGTCTCATTATAAGTGACGGCCCCTGTGGGGCATTTGTCTGAATTGTTTGTAACTACCTAATACTGTGTGTGCACTTGCATGTGAAAAGATGAAAATAAAATGCATGTAACAGACCTTTAATTGATTAAAAACTAAAAAGTCTAAGTGTCTGGTGATTCCATTCAATTCATCTTTCCACTTGCACTAACCCTAACCGTTGAAATGCAACAATAATTTCTGAATCGAGAATCGTTTCTGAATCGAATCGTGACCCTGAAAATCAGAATTGAATTGAATCGCCAGACACTTAGAGATTCACACCCACAATCAACACCATTGAATTTAAAATGTTGTCTGCTGTTGTTATGACGATGCACCAGAGGGTTAATCGTGATAATAAAGACAGAGTGCAGTGACGGTAACTAACAAACTGGTGTTTGTATACATCTGTGACCTTTCAGAAAAAAAGATAGATGGCGAGAGCTGTTGATTTTTCAGGCGTGATATGGAAGTTACCAGAACCAAATAGAAGAGAGAAAAGCAGACACACAAAGATCAGACTGGGATGTAGAAATTAGATGAGGTGAAAATAAACATCAATAATTCAAAGCAGCACTAAAGTTCAAACATACAGTAAACCTCTCACCCACCTACCCACAGATCACCTGAGCTGCGTGAAACATCGACAATACAGTAGCAAGGAGAATTTCTCTGAAGCTGCCTTCAACTCATCAAATGTGAGGATAGTGTTGAGTCTGGATAGCAAATTTCAAATAAAAATGTTTTCCATTCCCCCCCCAAAAACAAACCCTTTTTCAGTACTGCGGCTCACAGAGTGATCTGAAAAGAGGATGACTCAGAGATAGTGGGTGGACTGAGACCAGGTGAGACACTGGTACAGCAGATGGGCAGAGTTCTGTGCTCATTCTAACCAACACATAAGCAGCTAAGACAGCAATTCTGCAGAATATTTATTCTAATCAATCATTTCCATTTTGGCTTCAGCGTTTGGGCCAAGGAGTCAAGAAGCATTGCACCTGCAATGGTACCAAGACCGAACAAAAACTCTTAGGCCAGTAAAAATGATCACCAACCAACATCTGACATAAGGAACAAGATACATGCAGCGTTGTCTGGACCGGTGCTTGCTAAATTCAAGCTTATAAGGCTTTACTAGCCATTTCATAACAAGCTTTTGAAAGGGCAAAAAATAAATAAACTGCAAAAACGCTTCAACTCTGTGTCAGACAGAGCAGTCCACTGCCATCGCCATACGGAATGGCTATCTTGGACATGTCATCAAGCCGGTTACATCTTCCTCATGCCAATCAATCAATCAATCAATCAATCAATCAATCAATCAATCAATCAATCAATCAATCAATGGCTGCTTTCTCGATCTCCCTCATTCACCTGCTTTAAACGATTTGATTCAGAGTCTGAATTGATGGCACAATGTTGACATATTCATGAATAAAATACACTCCGCTTTAAAAGCGATACCGAGAAATACGTACATAGGTAATTCTGTATTCTGGATATTAGTCACGTTCTTGCTTATCTCCTATGGCTGGACATTTTTTTTAATGAGTCAGCTGAGGCTTGTTTCTGCATGTGAGGAGGGCCATTCAAGGAGTCCACCATCCCGGTGAGTACCTCACCGTGTATGTGCAAATGACCTCAGGGGACCACTGGCTCATACTGCACAGCACTGCACTGCACCCACACATTCCCCACCACGTATGCTTAGTGTGGCCCATTGCAAGAGGATTACATGGAGGAATGCAGCCAAGCCCATATTTTTAAACAAGAGCGGAGCAGGGGTCGAAGAGCAGAAGTTCATGTACACTACAGGTCCTATTTTTGTTGCGAGCGCAAAAACCTGACATTTGTGAAGACTTTTTATATATACTGTGTATAACTTGCAGCCACAGTACATCTTGCTCTAAGTCTTGTTGTTCTGCCCCAGTTTCTTTGGCTATTTGTCACTGTCATGGCTGGTTCAGCCCCCCCAACCTCACCCACCCCAGGCTCCATCATATATATCTTGATATGAACAGGCGTTTGCTGAATGTTGTCATCTTACGTACAAGTTGTCCACCACATACTGGCACACGACTTGGTTTTGTGAGCACTAAATATTACAAAGTAGGTAGTTTGAGGGCAGTTTGTGTTGTGTGTGTGATCTTGACAAGGAACCAGGAATAGAAGTCCTGCAATGACTTCTTGAGTAGACCAGACATGTACCCTCACAGATGATGGACATTGGACAGGCATGGTGACAATGGAAGAAGTTACCAAATAAAACTTTAAAAGCATCTCTGTGGTGACAGCGAACATGACAAGAGACCTCTCTGGCCTTTAGCGTCAAAGGTCAAAATGATCAGCTAACTGTGGCAAAGCATTGAGCTAATTTGAGCATATGACCATACACCAGTCAACCATTAGGAACTTCAAAACTATCACACTTAAAAAAAATATTTTTCGAACATTGTTCACATTATTTTGAGGTGTATAGTGTAAAAGAATATCCTTACCTTTAAGGAGTCAAAACACGCAATCACTCTCCCATTTTCCACCTGGCAGCTTTTAGATGGGTGGGCAAATTTGCACTCTTCATCACTGCGTGAGCAAGTCCCTCTCT
Organism: Syngnathus leptorhynchus; assembly: GCF_054491065.1. Classification (NCBI taxonomy): domain Eukaryota; kingdom Metazoa; phylum Chordata; class Actinopteri; order Syngnathiformes; family Syngnathidae; genus Syngnathus; species Syngnathus leptorhynchus. The sequence continues at coordinate 21,334,432 of NC_141195.1, forward strand.
GAAACTGCCGACACACTTCCAAGGTCAGCCATTTTGTGTCACGTATAGAGGCAATATTCAAAGCCATGGCTGCGTTGCTGGCTTGGTTGGAGGAGAGCTGCTCGGTTTAAGGAGGGGGCCCGTCCTCTGAGGAGCAGTTACAACGTATTCCAGAAGAAGAAAAAAAACAATTGATAGAAGTTACAGCTGAAAATTATCCACTTCCAGTCAGTGGATATGATTGGTCTCTGTAGACAGGAACGGAAAGAAAGGGACTGGTGAAGTCTTGAGTGTTAGCAGAGCATGGGATTGCACTGCTGCAGTCGTATTTGCCGGTTAAACTGTGGATTGTTCATCATTCAGCAAGACCCAAGTGCCACCTCAGGCAAAGCACACAAACCATGGTCCTAGATGGGTTTAACTGGTTGTCACAATGTCTCCAAAAATCTACGAGGTATCCACGATGAGGAACAGGAAGAAGTTGAAAGTGTTGAAGTGAAGTGTCCTATCGTGACTAGAGCTGGACTCAAGAACTCAAAACTAGCCAGGGATCATCCAGTAGGAATGCTGTCTCACATTGAACTTTCTGTCAGCAATCTGTAGTAGAGAGAGAAAGATAAACAGAACAAGAATATTGATGAGATTATGGATATTTTCATCTTTTGTAGCTCATTAAAATACACGACAGTCAACCAGTGAAGCAATTGTTATTCAGCATACAAAGAAGGGATTGTCAAAAACTTCAGTGATGTGAAGCGAGGGTCAAGATGAGAGAACCTCTGGATCTGACTTACCAAGTATAATCATGCTGGTTTGATGGTGTAGTCAAAGGAAAACCACCCAGCACAGAATTATTCTGGGCAGCTGTCCAGAAGCCAGAAAGTGACTGAGACAGATATATATGCCAGTCCTGGACATGGTTATGACCCAGGCCGGGGTCATGAGACATTCACTGGTTGCCCACTAGATCGGCTCACTGACACATCACTTTATGTTCATACATATATTGTGGCATAATTAGAGTTCCTGTTGAGTTTATTTTGTATAGATTTCCTCTATACAAACGATTATGTATCTGGGTGCTACGAGTGTGGAT